>NW_011494936.1:2289378-2296946 GCF_000754665.1 Bison bison bison | reverse complement strand
AGAAGGCTGAGTACCAAAGAATTGATGCTTTTGAACTGTGGTGTTGGAGAAGACTCTTGAGAGTCCCTTGGATTGCAAGGAGATCAAATCAGTCAATCCTTAAGGAAATCAGTCTTGAATATTCATTGGAAGGATGGATGCAGAAGCTCTAATTACTTTGGCCTCCTGATGTGAAGAGCTGACCCATTAGAAAAGATCCTGCTTCTGGGAACGATTGAAGGCAGGAGGAGAAGGGGATGACAGAGGACGAGATGGCTGGATGACATCACTAACTCAATGGACATGAGTTTGAGCAAGCTCTGGGAGATGGTGAAAAACAGGGAAGCCTGGTGTGCTATAGACGATGGGTTTGCAAAGAGTTGGACATGACTGAGCAACTGAACAGCAACAACAACAATGTGAATTTTAAAGGGATGTAAATTTTTTTATCAGATGTTCAGAGGGACCTTTGGATCAAACAGGTCAAGAACCACTGTCCCTGCTACAGCCATTGAGAATAAATCTTTACTAGAGTCCAGCTCATTTTGTCAGAAATAGAAGATGAAGATGTGTGATTTGTCATGTTGACCAATCTGAGGAAATTCCTATGATCCTCCCAGAGCAGGAAGACTCAGCCAAAGTTTTATGTCACCACTGTTTTTCTTCCACCTTCTACTAGTTAAAATAATTTTGCTTAATCTCCCCATGTTTTTTCTCTGAATAAAGTCCACAGGGCATAGTCATCTGTTTTGTACATAAATAAAGCCTGTTTTCCCACATCTTGCATTCTTTTGGCATCTTACCTATAACAGCAGTAGTATCTTTTTATCATTTAGTTTCATTTCATAATTATAAAATACACATTTCAACACTAAACAGCAGCTTTTTTTGTGGCGTAAGTAAATGTTGCTATTCCTACTTTACAGGTTTGCAAACTGAGCCAGAGATGGGCACATTTTCTTTGTATGTACTAAGTCAGAAATAGTTACTTTCAATTCAGGTTATGCCAAACCCATGTGCCAAGAAAAACATCACAAAGGGGACTTGCTACAGTCGAGTGGCCCAAGGAATCTATTGACCGCAAACTCTTTTGGGGAAGAAGTGTCTCCCTTCTGTCATAAATCTGCAAACCCTGTAGATATGGCTGAATGCTTGAAACTACACTCCTGATAATCTCTGATTTTTCACATAGAAATGAAGACCAATAGCTGCGAAAGTTACAGAATAAGAAATTTCACGTAGTAAAAACAGATGGTTAAGCCCTTCATCTAAAAATTAACTTAACTGCTTGAGGAAAGATATGATTATAAAGTTAAATGGCGTAATTTCATGTATGGAAATGGCTGTCCTTTCTTATACTTAAAATTTACCTTAGGACATAATTACCTCTCCACGAAGCCAATTTTTAAATGGGAAACATTCCTCTGGCTGGATGTTCTTTCCATTGCTTGGGGCCCCTGTGGAATAGTGCTACTCAGTGATCCGGGGAGATGGTGTCAGCACTCAGAAGCGTACTTCCTCAGTGAGAGCCTCGCTGGAAAAGGGCCTCATTCATCACTATCTGTTCTCATCTGGAGGCGGCACACCAGCTTTCCATCCTATGGAATTTGGCGGGAATTCTCTGAGATGGCTCTTCTGGGGGTGAGAAAGTACCCCATATGCAGAGGGGTTTCTGGTGCAGTTGCCAAGGAGATCAGAGGGATCCCTGTGTAGTCAACTCACTTTGCTTCCCCTACATCCTCTAGGTGACTTTAGAGCCCAGTGTTGTTCTGAAGGCAGGACTCTATGGTGCACCAGCGAGAATGTAATTCAGGATCATTTCACAAATGACATTCTGCTTTCCCATCTGCAGTGACACCATTTCTCTCTGGAATTGGATTCATCAAGCCTTCCTTGTTCCCATAGCTCTTCAATTAGCCCTACAGAAAAGCCAGTTGATGTTGATTTTGCCTGAAATTTTCTTGTTGTCAAGGAAGCAGAGGTCTTTTGTATTCTTTGAATCTTAATCGGAAGGGAAGTCCCATGCGATAACATCATGACTTACGAAGCCAAATACTCATGCTGATGTTGGTCCCCTGAGTTCCAGAGACAGAGGCAGTAGCTACTTTGCTCATTCATGACATATTTGTCCGGCCCTGACTTCATTTGAGGCACCGTTGTGGGTGCTATGGAGACTGCAAGGGTGGATGGGATTTGATTCCTGCTCCAGAGGAAGCAGATGAGGTGGGGAGGATGGGCATGTTCACATCGAAGCATAAAGAGAGCCTGCACAGGGCATATTGGGAAGATGCAGAAGAATTCCTACAGAAGCTCAGAGGCAAGAGAGATTGCTTCTAGCTTTTAGATGGGGCAAAGTTTCTTGAGGAGGTGGCGTTGAACTAGGTGAATATTATGGGAAGATCCAGAAACAAAATAATGTGGAAATGAGATTTTTGACTGCTTGCTCCTGAAAAACATCATTCTAAGTATGTCTATTCTTTATGGTAATTAGGGTTGGATGATGATCACAGTGGACCTTTCTCTCAACTTTCAACTTGACATACTATTGCACAAACTGTGTGAGTAGAAAGCAAGAAAGTGGAAAAAAAAAAAAAAAGACAAGAAAAAAAAGCAAGTCAACATGGGCATTATGGATTATAAAGGGTGTCTCTTCATATCGGAGTAATTTGTCAGGTCATCATGCCAGTTAAATATAATCTCTGGAGTTAAAAAACACGACCAACTTTCAGTCTTTCATTACCAAGTGGCTATCACGTGGTCTTGCCTTGTTTACAGAAGGAATCTCAGCAGAGTAAGTCTATCACCCTTTCCCGGAAAGCAAGAAGGATGCATTTCCTGGCCCCGTAAATAGAACCTCTGTGAGCCTGGCCACCCCCTCTTCTTGTAGACTGCAGACGGTGGAGGGTAACACTCCCCCTCTCCCAGTTATTTGGGCAGGAGTAATTAATGGCATAAGTGTAGGTTTGTGGCTTATGTGCAGCCAGGGTGAAACTGCTTGTCCATTTCAGCTTTCGCCTAAACCGCCAGGACACTTACTTCCTGAGTCGATGGTGATCCTGCAATGCTAACAAAAGACCCCCATTGATCACTGCCCTCTAGTAATTGCTGCCAGTGTGAGGCTGTCCCTCACGACTTGTTGACATCTCCTGACAATTTAAATACTGCCCCTGCTAAAGGCCTGAAGCCGTCACAACACAGGGTGAGGAATGAAAAGGCAAATGTGAACTTTTCCAGCAAACTCAAGTTGGAAGGTTGAGTGCAAAAATGCATCTCCAGTGATGACATTTTAACTGTGTACTAGGAGTGTTTTCAGTGGAGCATCCAGATCCTCTTTGTGCCAACACGTTGCTGGTTAGCTCATGTTCAGTGGTCCCCATAACATTTGTAAATGAGAACTCAGGAGGCAGTGGTGTAGCCAATAGCACGTAAACATTCCCTTGAAGCTTAAACAAAGGAACCACTTTGAATCACTTTGCTGTACAATAGAAATCAACACAACATTGTAAATCAACTCTATAGTACTTCAATAAAATGAATTTTTAAATACCTAGGTAAGTAAGAAATATGCAGATAAGACTATGGAAGCTCCAAGGGGCGTAAGATGCCACCAGTTTTCCCATGCTCCCTAAAGTCATGGGAGGCTGGACTTGTTAGTTACACGTTCTAGTATCTTAGGGCAGTAGGATCAGAATAATGAAAAAGAATTTTGAAGTTTTCATAGTAAGTCTGACGGAAGGAAAAGTCTCATTCCAGGACTGGGGGTGGAATTGTGGCAGCCATTCGTCTGGACTCAACACTGAGCAAACAGCATGAGGGCTCAGCAAAATGGCCTTGGGCCAAATCTAGCGCAATGCCAGTTGTTAATAAAGTTTTACTAGAACACGGTTACAACCATTTGTTTATTTAGGGCTGCTTCTGCTTTGTAGGGCAGAGGTGAGTAGTTGAGGTAGAGACTGCATGATCTACGAAGCCGAAAATATTGCCTATCCAGGCCTTTACAGAAAAACTTGCTGACTCCTGCTCTAATGTGTGAGGCCTGCTGACAATTTTCATACTAACTCATTGAACCGAGCTTTCAGTAGGAAGGTCTATAATCGTAGAGAAGCTGTGCAATTCATTATGGGCTTTGAGGACTAGAAAACTGGGCTTGAGAGAGATGGGGCCCAGTCTGGTCTTTTCTTATTATGAAAACTTTAAAATTTGTTTGTGTTATTCTGATTCTACTGCCCTAAGATACTAGTGCTTGTAGCTAACAAGTCCAGCCTCCCATGACTTCAGGGAGCGTGGGGCAACTGGTAGAATCTTAAGTCCCTTGGAGCCCCCATGGTCTTAGCTGCTTATTTCCTATTTAAAATTTTATTTTATCCAAGTACTGTGTAGTTGATTTACAGTGTTATGTTAATTTCTGTTGTACAGCAAAGTGATTCAGTTATACACATATACATATTCTTTTCTGTATTCTTTTCTGTTATGATTTATGACAGGATATTGAATGTGGTTCCCTGTGTTCTACAGTAGGATCTTGTTGTTTGCATCTGCTTGTCCCAAACTCCCAATCTATTCCTTCCCCACTGCCCCTTTCTCTTTGGCAACCACAAGTCTGTTTTCTATGTGTGTGAGTCTTAAACTCCTGATTTCTTAAGTGGAGGTATAGAAGCTCAACATGAGATTTTGATTGGCTTTTGGGTTAGATGACTATAAACATTCCCAGCACCACAGGTAGATTTAGTAAAAGTTTGGTGTGCTTTTTCTGACATTCCATGGTTAAGTTCATACTTTCTGGACTGCTTAGAGAAATAATTCTTCTTTATAACTGGAAAGGAATTGACCTTTAAAGCACCGAACTGCTATAATGTTAAAATTTTAGTAGTTGTTTGGGTTGTAAACTCTAAAATGTGCTTATACTCAGTATGATTTAGGTCTGTCACCAACATGGGTGCTGAATTGAGACCCAGCACTCAGGCTCCTCTTCCTTTTCCTTCCCCTTTCTGCTACCAACTTTGTAAAGCTCTCACACACATAGAAAAGATGTCCTTTGCCTTGGATAAAAAGCCAGTGGGTAACCGTGCTGAGAAAGATTCTGAGGATGCATTCAGGAGCAGTAGGAAAAAGATCCATGATGGACGATTGAGGTATGTGATAATTCAAGAGGGGAAGTCACGTAGCTTATGCTATGTAATTCTAACCTTGCTCTGTGGCTTCAAGGGTTTCTCAGTTGATGAGCAGTCTTTCGTTTCTTTATCAGAACTCTTTCTCTTTTCTGTTGTCAGCAGGACTGAGACTCCACGCTCCTGTCACCAGGTCTTATCAGCAGCTCATAGTCTGTAACCTTTGGTTACTTCACTTTTTCACCCCCTTTCCGGATTTATGAAGGCTCCTCTTGACTGTAATGACTTCCCTGGAGAAGTCTGTCTTTCTGACCAGTGTGGTCAATGAGGTGCTTCTTTCTGCTCCCTGGGGCAGGTGTGCAAATTGTGTGCAAATTGTGATCAGACAAGGTTGCCTGGGTAAAGGGAGGGGGTGGAAGCTTAAATCCAGAGTGCTCCCTACTCCTTTCACATTTCTATTTAATGGAAGGACCTTTCTTTCCCTTCTCTCTCTTTTTTATCCGTTACTCACAGATTCCATTTTATTAAGTGGATTATCATCCATTTGTTTTGATGCTCAAATTGCCTCAGATTTGGCTAATGGGAACACTTTCAAGGGGGCTCCTGTATGCTTTTGACAGATCTCTGTCATTTTGGTGAGAGCTTCCTTCCTTTCTGCACAATAAAATATTCCAGACTCATCTTTACCTTCTCTGCCCCAGTCCTGGAATCAGTCATTTCTCCAGAGGTCCCTGGTTCCTTTTAGTTGTGAATGATACTTAGATACCAAGACTTTGGTGCCAGATGTACTCACAGCTAACTGGAATGTAATTGACTTTAAGTATTTTTCTTTTTTAAATTATTTTTATGTATTTACTTACTTGGTTGCACTGGGTCTTCGTTGTGCCATGTGGGATCTTTAGTTGCAGAACACAAACTCTTATTTGCAGCAGGATCTAGTTTCCTGACCAAGGGTCAAACCCGGGCCCCCTGCATTGGAAGCACAGAGACTTAGCCACTGAACCACCAGGGAGGTCCTCTGATTTTAGAATTTAAAACATATAGGAAGTTATTAATGATATTATGAGTTGATATTGATACTGTCAATTCCAATCCAAACCCACAGACTCTTCCTTGTGTTCCCCATTCCATTTTTATATGTCTTTATAGTTAGAACCTTGACTGTCAGCATCACGAACCCATTTACTCATTTGTTCTGTTTTATAATGTGTTTAATTTATATTTTTATCTATTCTCCCTTAGACATCATGTAGTTACAGAGATACTTTTGTCTTTTCTGTTTCTTTCTTTCCTTAGTAAAATGAACTCTATTTCTTCCTATTTCTTGTCTATTTTTAGTTTTAGTTTTTGAATATATGTGGGTTTATTTGAAAGTAACTCAATCTCAATCAGTATAATGTCAATACTCAATCAGTATTGTGTTATATGTGTCTCAGCTTCATGGTTGGATTTTTCAGGGAGAGTTTTTATTAACTGAAATATCTTTTATAGTTTTGTTTTCTTTTTACAGTGGTATTACATATAGTGGGTTGGATTTTTTTGATTCCCAGGCATTTTGTGGACAAATTTTCTCTCCATGAGAAACTATTCTGCATCTCATTTTTGGTAATAGAGTTCAGTATCCATAAAGGATAATATCGGTGGTGATAGCAGTGGGGTTGACTGGAATCAGCCGAGATGCTGTAATTCTTTTTGTTTCTATAGAAATTCTAAAAATTTCTTAGTTGTTACCTTCTTATATTCTTCCTATCCTCATTGCTGCATCTCCAAGGCACGTGGCTCCTTTTCTACGTTTCTGATTCTTTCCTAGAAAGAATGATTCTTCAAGGCTGCCACCTCTGTCTTGTTCACTTTCAAATCTCTTCCAGTAGCAGTTCCCTGAGCCACCAAGTGCCTGATCACCGTTTAATATTTTGGCCGTTAGGGTCAGACTTGCCCTTTCTGAGACTTTCTCCTTTGTCTTCAGACCAGAAATCTCCTAATGTTACTTTTTTGCTTCTAGGTCTATAGGTCAGCTCTGACTTGACTTGGCTCTGCTGAGTTCCACTTTTCTTTTTGTTCTAGGACTTACGTTGAAGCAGCTGTCCTTATCTGGGACACATTCTTCCCATGGCAGGGGGGAGGAACAAAGAAATTGACCCAAATTATTCAAGCACATCCAAAGCTTCTGCTTAGATATGGTCTACATAATATTTGGGGCTTCCCTGGTGGCTCAGATGGCAAGGAATCTGCCTGCAATGTGGGAGACCCAGGCTTGATCCCTGGGTCAGGAAGATTCCCTGGAGAAGGGAATGGCTACTCACTCCAGACCAGGTGGTGACTGCAGCCATGAAATTAAGATGCTTGTTCCTTGGAAGAAAAGCTATGACAAACATAGAAAGCATATCAAAAAGCAGAGACATTACCTTGCCTACAAAGGTCTGTATAGTCAAAGCTATGGTTTTCCAGTAGTTGTGTATGGATGTGAGAATTGGACCATCA
>NW_011494936.1:2276974-2289278 GCF_000754665.1 Bison bison bison | reverse complement strand
AAAAAAAGCTGAGCACTGAAGAATTGATGCTTTTGAACTGTGGTGTTGGAGAAGACTCTTGAGAGTCCCTTAGACTGCAAGGAGATCAAACCAGTCCATCCTAAAGGAAATCTGTCCTGAATATTCATTGGAAGGACTGATGCTGTAGCTGAATCTCCAATATTTTGGCCACCTGATGAGAAGATTTGACTCACTGGAAAAGACCCTGATGCTAGGAAAGATTGAAGGCAGAAGTGGATGACAGAGGATGAGAGGATTGGATGGCATCACTGACTCGATGGACATGAGTTTGAGCAAGCTCCAGGAGTTGGTGATGGACAGGGAAGCCTGGTATGCTTCAGTCCATGGAGTTGCAGAGTTGGACACGACTGAGCGACTGAACTGAACTGAACCCACTCCAGTATTCTTGCCTGGAGAATTACATGGACAGGGGAGCCTGGCGTGCTACAATCCATGAGGTGGCAAAGAGTTGGACACGACTTAACAACTAATACTTTCACAAAATATTTGCTAGTATTCTACTGGCAAAGGCAAGTCCCATGGCCAAGCCTTCCAGTGTGGCCAGAAAGTAGATTTTGCCCACAGGAAAGCATAGAAAAGGCGAAGCATGGCTTCTGCTTTTATAGGGAAGAAGATGTTTAAATGCTCAAGTGCACAGTAAATCTTCCAGTGGGAGGTCTTTTTTTTTTTTTAAGCAGAATTTCCAAAACTAATTGACCACAGAACCCAGAACCCTTTTCTTGAGGTCCCTCTCAAATTCCCCAGAGAACACTTTGGGAAATGCTGCTTGGATTCATCGTGAGGTGTTAGAACCAACCTTAGAAAAAACATTGCTTTGAAAGTCTGGGTGAAAGGAGTATATAGAGTTCTGAAACTCATGTTTCAGTGAGTGAGAACCAGACATGAAAACCTTCCCATGTCAGCAAGTCCAATGCCTCTTTATTAGCTAACACGTCTTCAGCCCTGAAGAGCTGTAAAAAATAGATTTGGAAAAGAATCTTTTAAGTTCTCATGCTTTCTGGTCCTTATAGATCATCAGTAATCTCTTTAGAAACCAGCCCTCTCCCAACCACCACTTTTTTCCCTTAAATAATTTGTTGCTAAGGAATTATCATTTGTATTTCTTCAAATAATAAAACCAAGCAACTCCATTTGGTTGTTTTATGTCTCTTTTCTGCATGAGTTTTATTTTTCTCAGATTCTAACATCAGTCAGAACTGAACTGTTTAACTCACTAATTGTATCACCTAGCTTGGTATCTGATATGTGAAGAATAAATTGCTTTTAATGATGAAAAATTGCTTATTGAGCATGTGATGAGTACATGGCTGACTATCGTCCTTCTGTGGGCTTTGGCTATATGCAAAGCAGAGAAACAAAACTGAAATTAGGGATATACATTATTTCTTTATAGCATAAGATAAGTGTTTCATAATCTTGAAGTTATGTGATACAGGTCATTGGGCTGAAAGATAAAGTGGAGATAAGGGTGTTCTCATTTGACTACCCTACCTGGGGTCAACTTATTGGGTAATCTATTATTCTTTAGTATTTAGTATTCTTTAGTATTCTTATTTTTATTTATTCTCACCTTCAAAATAAGAAATCCTACATAGAGTCTTGAAGAAATTCTGCTAAGGAAGACTGAAAAGATGAGAAAAGTGTTGCAGAGGGATAGAAATGTGCTGTACAGAGTTGTTTAAGTTGTGTTCATTTTCTTTTTATCCAAATATGTGATCTTTCAAGCCTTTGTTTTCTAAGGTGTTTGTTATGATAAACTACATATATATACATACAAAACAAAATTGATCATTTTAATAGTTTCCAAGTGTAGAATTCAATAGCTTTTAAGTACATGCATGAGTGTTTTGCAGCCATCACCACCATTCGCTTCCAGAACTCTTTCATCACCCTAAAACAGAAACTCTACCCCTTAGGCGAAACCTCCGCCTTCTCCCCACCCTCAGCCTCTGGTAACTTCTAGTCAATCTTCTGTCTCTATGAATTTGCCTATTCTAGCTGTCTTATATGGGAGAAATCATGTAACATTTGTCCTATTGTGTCTGCTTATTTCTCTCAGCATCACATTTTCAAGTTTCACCCATTTTGTTGCGTGTATTTGCCTATTCTAGGTGTCATATGAGTGAAATCATATAATATTTGTCCTATTGTGTCTGTTTTCATTTATTTTTACAGCCAAATGTCATTCCCTTGGAAGTATCTACCACATTTTGTTTATCATTCATCTGTTGATGGATACTTGGGTTGTTTCCACATTTTGGCTACTGGGAGTAATGCTGCTATGAACATTGATATGTAAATTCACCCTTTTCTGGAAAATTCCAGTCCAACTCTGCAAGTCCTGACACACAGCTCTGGGTGGAGGTAGGTGAATGCTAAGTTGCTTCAGTCGTGTCTGACTCTTCGTGACCATATAGACTATAGCCTGCCAGGCTCCTCTTTCCATGAGATTCTCCAGGTAGGAACACTGGAGCAGGTTGCCATTTCCTACTCCAGGGGATCTTCCTGACCCCAGGGATCAAACCCTTGCCTCTTATTTGTCCTGTATTGGTAGGTGGGTTCTTTACCATTAGCACCACCTGGAAAGCCTGAGTGGAGGAGGTACAGCATCTGACAAAGTTCAAGTGGCAGCAGGCAAATAGTTAAAATTCTGGCTTGACATTTTATAAACTTGGTTTCCCCCTCCTTTTTTTATCCCTTAGGGCAGAACTTTTCCTAGAATCAAGTTCAGCTCTTAGAACCACCCTCATGGGTGACTGATGGACAAAGCAATAAAGCTGACTGAATCCTGTTCCTTTCCATATTAACGAGGCCATTTGCTGCTGTGGAATTGGCTGTATTACAACTGAGTGACAGTTGTTTAATATTCTAATTACATAAACTTTCTATTTTATGGTTTTGCCATTTGACATATTAGATTTCATAAAGTGATTGAATTTGTATGTAGGAGCCATGTTTATTAATGGGGACTGACACAGTTCTAGTAAGAATTTATGTTAAACTGACTGAGAGATGTGGGAAATCCATGGTGAGTGTTTGAGGAAAGCTGGAGCACAAACTGACCAGAGTCTTTTCTGTTTAAGTTTCACAAGAAAATTTCTTGGAGATGAAATACATGTTTTCACTCATTTGGACACTTTCTGCGATGATTGGATGTGAGATGAGGGAAGACTGGCTCAGAATAAGAATTTACAGAGGCCAAAAGTCAAAGGAATTACTCTGTAAAGAGATTGCCCGAGGCAGGGGTGGGGGCACAGGAAAACACTTAAAGAGTCTGATTTTATTATCTTTTTCTTTCCGAATGCTTTCCTGACTGTGGGTATAATTGTGTAGGAGTTAGCAGAAGCTTCAGGCCTGTATTTTTTCTGGAAGATAGCTAAAGTCTACTCATTCCAAGCTAGATAGCTGGGTTTGGAGCCATCTCTGTGGTCTAAAAATGTGGCATCCTGGTTTTTGCTTCTGCACTCAGCTTAGAGCTGAATCAAACTGGGACTCAGCCAGGAGGCTTCAACAGTTTATAATTCAGTGAAGTTAGACTTGCCCTGGTCTCAAAAAGTGGTTTAAATTGAGTTTAAACCGATTTTGCAAAACTCTAGTTCAGTATTGAAAGTGAAAGTCACTCAATCATGTCTGACTCTTTGTGCCCCATGGACTCTATAGTGTCCATGGAATTCTCCAGGCCAGGATACTGGAGTGGGTAGCCTTTCCCTTCTCCAGCAGATCTTCTCAACCCAGGGATCAAACCCAGGTCTCTTGCATTGCAAACCGATTCTTTATCAGCTGAGCCACAGGGGAAGCCCAAGAATACTGAAATGGGTAGCCTATCCCTTCTCCAGTAGTTCCCAACCCAGGAATCTAACTGAGGTCTCCTGCATTGCAGGCGGATTCTTTACCAACTGAACTATCAGAGCAAGATCAAAATAAATCAGAAAACCATAGTCTTTTTCATTTTCTGGGATAGTATGGTTTAAGCTATGTTTTTAAATTTGTAGGCTAGCAAGTTTAAAAATAATAAAGCAAACATTTAAAGCAAAAAATGATAAAAGGATTCTACCCCTAATCAGGTTACAACTTTAAAAAAGGATTCTATATAAATTTTTTAACTGATGAAGGTAATGCAATTATCTTACAGAAAATATAGAAAAGAAAAAAAATTACTCATAACTCAGCATCCTAAAGCAGCTTCTATGAACTTTGGTAAAATTCTTTACCATCTTTTCCCTCAGTGTAACTATTTATCTATTTTTTAATCTATTTTTCTTTACCTATTTGTCATCATAAGTTAAAGACAAATTTGATTCTTATTCTTTTTATTTAATGTTCCATCAAAACATTTCTCAAGTTTCCATATTTTCTTTTTCGAAAATTATTATTTATTTATTTTTGACTGCCCTGGGTCTTCGTTGTTGGGTGCAGACTTTCTCTAGTTGCGGTCAGTGGGGGCGACTCTTTTGTGGTGGGCAGGCTTCTCGTTGAGGTGGCTCCTCTTGCTGTGGAGCACAGGCTTCAGGCATGCTGGCTTCAGTAGGTGCAGCACTTGGGTTTAGTAGTCTCAGTGTGCAGGCTTATTTGCCCCTTGGCATGTGAAATCTTCCTGGACCAGGGATTGAACCTGTGTCCCCTGCATTGGCAGATGGAACCTTTATCACAGGACCACCAGGGAAGTCCCTCCATATCTTCTCCATAGCTGTAACTTTACGTGGCCTGCTTGAGGGAGAGCATGTAATGTAGAGGATTCACCTCACTTCCAGTTTTATAGTAAATCAGACCATGTGCATTTGCATATTTGTCTTTGAGATTTCAGCTCAAGCAATTCCAAAGGGCCAGGGCATGTGATAAGTAGTAATCTTAGTGAAGCATTAGGGGAATGTGAATCATAAGATTAGAGTCCAGGAGCTAGCCAAAGAGTCCTTGAACTGACTGCCCAATATCAAGATATGAGCATTTGTCTATTTGTCCCATTTGAATTTTATGGAGGAAACTATTTATTAGTTTTTGCTCTATAACAAATGAGCAAAAACTTGGAAGTTTAAAACAATATACATTTATTGTTTAGTTTGTGATTCTGTGGTTAGCTGAGATGGCTAGGAGAATTCTGGCCTGTGATGGCTTGGCTGGGGCTGGATAGCCTTGGAGGGGCTCAAGCACATACCTGGGGTTTGCAGGCTGTTGGTGAGTGTGCCTCGGTTTTCCAGCACAGAACCTTTCAGCAGACTAGACTGGACTCACAGAGGCCTCAAGGTTCAAGTGCAGAAAGAGAAAGCAAAATTCACATGCAAATATTTCTCAATCATTTTTCAGTGTGCTTCCATCATATTTGCCAGTGTTCCATAGGCCAAAGTAAGCTCTATGACCAAGCCCAGACCAAAGGATGGATAAACAGATTTTACCTCTTAAAGGGTGGACAAGCAATATCATATTGCCAAGGAGCATGCATACTGAAATGGAAACAATTATTCTTTGCAAATAAACTAACACAATTTCGTATATAGATATATGGTTAACTTTGGGAATCTGCAAATATCTCTGGAAGATTCTACCAGAAATCCAAGGGCCACACAGCTTGCAACTCATGGTGGGTGGGGGAATCACTTGTAGTCATGGGCAAGTATTATAAATAATACTTTAAAGAGCTTCTTTGTGAATATGTTTTAAAAAATATTATGAGTGATTTTTTTTAAAGATAGATTCCCAGAAGAGGAATTACTGGGGCAATGAGAATGAACATTTTTATGTCTTATGCTTATTTCAAACTTGCTTTCCAAAAAGTTGTGGTGAATCATGTGCTGTCAGCAATGTAGTTTTGATTATGGATGAGATTACCTGTTTAACTGCACTTCAGTAAGCACTGAATGTTATCATTAACAAAATTTGGTAGTGGAAAAGTTAAAAAATGGTTCCTAATTTCTAGGGGTGTTTATTAGTCTTCTAGGGCTGCCATACAAAATACCACCATGTGGGTGGCTTAGACAACAGCAATTTATTTTCTCACAGTTCTAGCAGCTCAAAGTCCAAGATCAAGGTGTTGGCAGGTTTGGTTTTTCCTGAGGCCTCTTTCCTTTGACTTGCAGACGGCCGTCTTCTCACTGTGTCCTCACGTGGCCTTTTCCCTGTGTGCGTGCAACTTAGATGTCTATTTTCTTATAAGGGCAGCAGTCACATTGAATTAGGGCCCGGTTTTTAAGGCTTCATTTAACCTTAATTACCGCTTTAAAGGCTGTGTGTCCAAATACAGTCACACTGGAGGCTAAAGCTTCTATATATTCACTTTGGAAAGAGTACAGTTCAGTTCATAACAGAGTAGATCTAGGTTTTGTGGAGTCTGAAGCTTATATAATTTGGGGGCATTCTTTAGACCTCCCTGGTGGCTCAGTGGTAAAGAATCTGCCTGCAATGCAGGAGCCACAGGAGAGATAGGTTTGATCCCTGGGTTGGGAAGATCCCCTGGAGGAGGAAATGGCAACCCACTCCAGTTTTCTTGCCTGGAGAATCCCGTGGACAGAGGAGCCTGGTGGGCTACAGTCCCCAGGGTCACAAAGAGTCTGACATGACTAAAGCGACTTAGCAGCCCCTAAGGATATTGTTCTTGAGTAAAGAGAGGCAGGCAAAGAGTGTTATCCTTTAACACAGGTTTGAAGCTTTGGATTTAAAGAGACCCATAAGGTTTTTAGCAAAGGGCTTACTCGCTCCAGTGGAGCAGCAAACCGCTTATCTGGTGCTTTTGGTGACCAGAGATATGTTTTATTACCTTAAGTATTACTGCTGTCATCTGAGCACTGATGGCTGAAACATGACTAGGAGGAAACAGGTCTTCATTCTTAGGTAGAATGAAGCTACTTTCCCCTGGGAGAGGAAGCACACCAATTGCCTGATGCTAGATTTTCAAAGGGTTGGTTATCATACTAGGAAGCAAGGTGGCATGGAATTCTTCAGTGTGTGTATTTGAAGTGAAGGTACTGAAAAATAAAGTTTGGGGTGCTAATAATAAGCTTTTACTCTTAAAAACTTTGAATATGCCAATGCTGGCTATAGAGGACAGGTTAGTTTTGTCCTGGTGGCGAGTTTGTTCACATGGAGAATCTGTTGTTTTAGAAATGTGTGTTTGCTGCTATTTCTGCTTCCCTCCCTGTCAGACACAGGGGCCTGAACACAACTTGGGACTCATGGGAAGGGGTGGGACTCTGAGGGGACAGACATTGCTTTAGACCAATGAGAATGCAGAGATTAATGAAACAAGGGTCTTTAGAGGTTCAAAGGAGTTGGAAAGTTGGTTTGCCAGTGGGCTGTGTGAAAGGCAGAAGTAACATGGGCATAGAGGTAAAGAAGAGAAATTAAGAAGAAAAACTCTTATGAAATAACATGCTTTTTAAAAATAAATAAATTAGTTAAATTTTTTTTTTAATATATTTATTTATTTTTGGCAGTGCTGGGTCTTTGTTGCTGCACAGGCTTTTTTCTAGTGCTAAGATCACGGGCTACTCTCTCGTTGCAGTGGGAGGGCTTCTCAATGCGATGGCTTCCCTTGTAGAGCGTCGGCTCCAGGGCATGCAGGCTTCAGCAGTTGCTGCATGTGGGCTCAGTAGTTGTGGTTCCCGAGCTCTAGAGCACAGGCTCAATAGTTGTGGCGCACAAGCTTAGCTGATTTGCACCATGTAGGATCTTCCCAGATCGATGACTGAACAGCATCTCCTGCATCGGCAGGCAGATTTTTTACCACTGACCCACCAGGGAAACCCAGGAAATAACATATTGAAAGATACATTAATTACATACCAAAAAGGTAAATCTAACTTTCTTTCCCTCTTGCTAAATAATACAGATGATTCATATAGCTATAGAGATCATGATTCAAAATCACTGTGAACTTTCTGCCTCCTGGAAGATGGCCAGGGAGATTCCCAGAGATTAAAGGGGCCTGTCTTAACCACCAACCTGAGTTACTACTGACACTGATACCAAACATGTAGAAAAATATTAGTGTTTCCTATTCAAACAAATATGATACAGTCTGGGGACACAGGGTTATCTAATTTTTCTTTGAAAAGATAACATTTAAGAAAGCACTAAGTTTAAACAGGAAAATCACTCTGCACAGCATGACCAGTGATGTAAAGTGGGGTAAGCCTCCTATCCTCTGAGAACAAGCGAGGCTTTGTCTCAAGGATGGAGGGAAAAAGCACCCCCTGATTTTCTGAGTTTGTTCTGAATAAAATTCATGATTAGAATCTATGGGTATACTTTCTTTATCCTCCTCTTGCCTTTCTTCTTAAATTTTTTTTTTTTGCCTCATATTATATATATATATACATATATGTATCAATATATATTTTATCCTCCTATTTTTAATGGGGCTATCTCAGTGGATGTTGAACTAGCCTGAATGTTCAGAAAGAGTACATTTCCTAAGTAAACAAACACAACCCAGCTTAAATAGAAAGGAAGGCAGTCTTGTCAACCCGAAAGGACCCAGCACATGGTAATTTTTGTAACTGAAGTATTCCAGGGATTCCAGTGTGCAGGAACAATCCATAAAAAAACGGGAACTGGACCACACAAAAACGCCCCCTTGGCTCCAGCCGGGCATGTTTGAAAATAAGCAGACTGTTGAGAGTAGGAAGCAGGGGGGTTGCATCAAATGATCTTTGTAGATGTCTTTCTAAAATTGAAATCCTCTCTAAACTTCTTCCAGGTAGTTGTCTGATGGGGCTGGAGGCTGTGAAACCCAAGTGTTGCTGAGAGGAAGACAGACTGCCGAGGTCAGGGCTGGAATGACCTGACCTTGAGACTTTATGTTTTCTTTCTCAAGGTCTTTTATATGCATCATTAGAGTACAGTCTCAAGTCTGGGATTCCAGCAGAATTCATATCCACTGAGAATATATTGTATCCTAGGCACAGAACTAGATGGCTTTATAGACATTCTTTCATTTGGATTCTTCAAAGACAACGTCTAATTATCCCCAGAGAAGTCATAGCTGAAAAGATTGGATGGTGAGAGAGTTCCTCAATCTATTACAGACCTGGTTTTCTTTGAACGTTCTCTGCCACAGTCAAAGATGCTTTCTTGATTATCTGTTGGCAAGATCCTTGATTGTTCAAATTCTCTGAATAACCATCATTGGAGCAATCAGATAATTTTTAAAAACAGGAGGAAAGATGTTAATGTTCTAAAATATCATTTATCTATGGTTCTTGCAGCTTCCATTCTAATTCCAAGGGAAGGGCTGTGGGTACCAGAGTCCAGGTGAGAACTGTGGCACCTCCAAGGATTTGCAGAACATGGGGAGAAAAAGCGAGACCCATTATCTTTCCACTGGGCTGTCCGTATAGCCTCTCAGAGATGGAAGTCATGATTTCCTTCAGTATAAGTGGAAGCTTTTGACTGGTTGCAAGGAGAGCCTGGGTTTGTTTAATTTGGAGTAAAGTTTTATGAGTTAGTCTCCAGTGAGGGAAAGCAGCAGTAAACACAGAACATACTGGTCATTATTCTAAGTGTTTCTACGTTCTTTCTCATGCATGAAAGGAAAAAAAAATTCAAAAAAAAAAAAAAAAAAAGTGGGGGAGGCATGGTGCTCAAATATGTGGTGTGTGTGTGTGTGATTTTGTTTTGACCAAACATCTGGTGACAGCATGCCCCAGGAGGATGAAGGCAAACATTTACCAGGAGATTCACATGGTTTCTGCTGTGTATACACATATTTGTAGAAGACTCTCCATGTTTCTAGAAAGTGGAGATAAACATAGATTTCTCTATGCATATATTAGCCCAGTCCAACTCTTTGCAGACCAAACTGTTATTTATTTTAGTGGGCCTTATAAACTCAGGTGGGTTAAAATGCCAGAGAAACACATGCAATCTGGAAACGATCAGTGTTGTGTCTGAGGAAAACTACCTTTCTCCTCAACTTTAATAATACGGGTGAAAAATTCTGGGATATTGTGATACGATTGTGTGCTGAAAAGTGGATTAAATCTCTATTAAATGACAACATAAATAATACCTTAACTAAGAATGCTAAGAGTGAACTTGAAATGGTCTTAAAAACAAAGGAGGTAATTTACCTGATTTATTAGGGGAGAGAAAAAGTAGCTTGGTGTGTGTTCTGTAGATTTTATGTTTAATGCGACAGACTTTTAGGGAAACTGCTAGGATTTGGGGATGTTAAACCAAGAGCTCGTAGCATGCAGGCTAGATTTTTAAGAGGATGGGGAAAAGGAAAAAACCACCCACACACCCACCCATTCATCCATCCAACCAATCAACAAATCAACCAAACAAACAACCATCAACCAACCAGACAAATAAATGCTGAGGGTCCAGGCCTGGGAACAGAACATGGCTATTGTTGCCGAAGGGGGTCCTGGCTATTGGAGGACCACTCAAGACGGGAGCACTTAAACTTCAAAAAGGAGAAAGGAGATTTATTAGGAGGCTGGAGGGGAATGTTCCTGGTAACTGGGGCTCCCGCTGTTCTCATTCCCCAACCTTTATATTGTTGAAAACCCTTCTGTAAGGTCCAAATATGGTTTTGGTTCTTTTCACATTAGCTGCAGCTTGAACATTTTGAACTACCGCCTCGCTGGCAAGTTCAGGATGTAAGGCACTCCTTTTGAAGATGTCTCAATTCTTCATAAAGAGAAGGCCATGTTCAGCTTCATTATGAGGTGGGATGTGGGATGGGGGTGCTGGAAGGTGTGCTTCTAGCTGGTCATGTGTCAGGGGGCAAAGGATGTCACTTCTTGGGTGCATCAGTAAAAGGGGGAGCTGTTCAGCAAGGGCCTTTCCAGCTCTAAACCCCCATGAGTCTCAGTGGACTAGAAAACCCAGATTTTGAGCAAACACACCTCAGAGTGGCAGAGTGGAATAGTTTGGGAAAGGTCTTACAGCAACTGATTGTCAGTTATAAAAAGAACTTGAAAGCATCCCTCTCTTCTGATGGGGCTGTGGACTTTGGGAAGGTGATGACCATGCCTGTCTTGCTCGCCACTGTATGTCTAGTGTGCCTGGCACATAGCAGGTAGTCACAAGATATTTACCCCATCAATAAATGAAAGGATGAAGAGAAACATGGGACTTCCTGGGAGCAACTCCATTTTAGGAGTAGGGCTTGTTGAGTTCTGTGGCAGGGAACCTCATGCCATCAGCAAGCAGGAATTTCAGGCAGAGGAGGCAGACACCTGAGCATTCTGGGAGGGGGAAGGACAGAATGATTGTTTGGGAGAATAAAATATTTCCATCTGTCATTAATGAAAGAAAAAGAAAGTGAAAGTGTTAGTTGCTCACTTGTGTCTGACTCTCTGCAACCCCTTGGACTGTAGCCCACCAGGCTCTTCTGCCCACGGAATTCTCCAGGCAAAAATACCAGACTGGGCAGCCATTCCCTTCTCCAGGGGATCTTCTCCACCCAGGGATCAAACCCGGTTTTCCTGCATTGCAGGTGGATTCTTTACCATCTGAGCCACAAGGGAAGCCCATCTGTCATTAATACTGATGGCAAAATTGGGATTGTTGTTTCACAGACCCACTAGTCAAGTTTGGGAGGCCTTCCAAGGAAAGTGCATGATGGTTTTGACTCTAGACATTGATGGGTAAAGTGACCAACCTTGAGCGGTCTAGAGTTGTATAACAGAGTCACCTAGGCTGATCAGATATAAGAGGAATGGGGGTCACTTGAAGACTCTTCATAAAATACATCATAAGTTTTTGAAGTAACACGTTTTGACCTGGTGCAAGCAGAGCAAATGAAAATTAAATCTTTAGGAGATAATACTTTACCTGTACTCTGTGCAATATTCTCTGATATTTTCTGTTCTATTTTGTTTTTGTTTTATTGTTTAAAAATAGTCAATACAATGCCCTAAGTGAAATACTCAAAGTTATGTTTTAAGGTGGACTGATTGTGGCATATGTGGATTAGGCATTTCATCTTTTTTGTTTTGACTGAAAATAGCTTTACTGAGTACACTTGAAACTAACACAACATTGTAAATTAACTATACTTCAATTAAAAAAAATAGCCTTATTGAGGTATAGTTTGTATACCATACAATTCACCCGTTTAAGTTATACAGTTCAATGGTTTTTTTAGCATATTCACAGATATGTGCAATTGCTCTTGCATTCAGTTTTAGAACATTTTCCTCACCCTCACCTCAAAAAGAAACCCCGTGGGACCTCTCTGGTGGTCCAGTGGTTAAGACTGCATTTCCAATGCAGGGGGTGCAGGTTTGATCCCTGGTAAGAAAACTAAGATCCCACATGCCCCACAGCATGGCCAAAAAAA
>NW_011494936.1:2268541-2276874 GCF_000754665.1 Bison bison bison | reverse complement strand
GAATAAGAGCTGTTATGCTCAAAAAAAAAAAAAAAAGAAAGAAAGAAAGAAAAGAAAAAAAACTCCTCATTATTTTTTGCCTGCCACCCACAATCCCTCTACCCTGCTGGGTCCTCAGCCCCCAGAAACCACTAGCCTACTTTTTGTCTCTGTAGATGTGTCTGTTCTGGACATTTCACATAATGGAATCATAGAATATGTGGCCTTTCATGACTGGCTTCTTTAACTTAGCATAATGTTTGCAAGATTCATCCATGTTGTAGCACATATCAGTGGTTCATTCTTTTTTAGGACTGAATATTATTCCACTGCAAGGGGAATACCATATTTTCTTTATCCATCCCTGTGTTCATTGCAGCTTCATTTACAACGTAGGACTGGTTGTGATGGAAATGAGGGCCAACAGAGACACCCCCAATTCCTTCTTGGCAGACAGCCACAGTTGGGAAACACGGACAATTGTAGGAGCATTGAATGTATGGATCCACTTGTCAGAGTCCCTGAAAATCCTGCTCTGTCCTCAGACCAGCTCACAGTGCAGAGCCACCTGACAGCAAGGAGACCTACACCCGCCCACTGTGATTTCAGAGGAAACCCTTTTGCAGAAGGAAGTCAGTCCCAGTGGAATTTGATCACCTCTAGTTCTTTAAATGTCCTCTTTTAAGATTCCTTGGGCTCACAAACTACTAAGCCATACCTTGAACCTCTTTAGGGTCAATGTTATTATTTTTTAAAACATCGCCTTTCATGCTTTTAAATGAAAACAGAAGTGATACATGTGCACCTCCCCAGAGAGAAGACAGTGCGTACAGGCTTGCCCTCGCAGGACCTTGCAGCTCTAAATGGAGGATTTGATTTAGTGTTCACTGAAAAGCCACTTTTGGCTTGACCTGATTTCTGGAATTTTCTGGGTTATTGAAGCTGTGAAGTTCTTTGTTTTCTTGGCCTTGTTTGTGACTTTCACAAAGGCATGGATGTGTCTGCCTTGTCATGTCTGAAATTTCCCCAGCATTTCCCTTGGGTGTTGGCTAAGCTAAGGGTGAGCATGACAGAGTCAGAGAAGAGAAGCGATGCCCCAGAGCCAGGGCAGACAGGAAGCAGTGCTTCTCAGAGGGAATCCCTGGAGTTCTCACAGTGACAGGTACCCAGGCGTAATGCTATGCAGGCTTAGTGATTTCTCTCGCCTCACCCTGATGCCTCAGAGGGCGTTCCCAGGCCTGGGCTGCCTAGGTGTGCATGCCCAGATCTTGCAGACTGGGTGGGGCTTTCTCAAGCAGCAGGTTCTGAGAATAAGTCATGTGGGTAGTTCCCACGAAGTTGGAATCTAGGAGGGCGTTCGTTATCATTAGGGTCTGTGTTGGGAACACATGATTTACTGAATTTATTCAGTAGATACTTCTCGGGGGCTAGCTCTGTTCTAGGCAATAGTCAAGGCACTGAGATTATATTTCAGGACAAAATAGATGATATTTTTTATGCTTACAGAGTTTTCTTTTTTTGAGGGAGGAATCAATATATCAAATATCTATGTATGATATGATATCATGGAGTCTTTTGAATAAAAAAAATCTAAGTAAGGGATGTCGAATGAGGTGCTATTATAGAGGTCAGGGAACAATGTTTCTAGTTGGCGGGGGATGGTGAAGTAAGAGAGCAAGCTGATGAGTTCCCGGGATGTATATTCCAGGCTGTGGAGGCAGCATGGGCAAAGGCCCTGAGGAAGGTGCTGGTTTGGCATGCTAGAAGAGGAGCAAATGGGACAGTGTCAGTGGCACGAAGTAACCAACAGGAAGCGGTAGGGAGTGAATCACAGGGCAGCCAGAGGCCCCATCATACAGGGCCTCACAGGGAATATAAAACTTGGTGTGAGGTCTGGTCTGTGCCTCAGTTTCCTTATTTTATGCAGTTGTGGTATTATGGAATATGAAGAGTGTGAACTATCCAGGGTGTAGGAGGCCTTTAAGAAACACTAATTATCTTTCTTCTCTCCTTAAAGATGGCAACAGGAATGTTATTTTTTTTCTATTAATTTTTATTGCAGTACAGTTGCTTTACAGTGTTGTTAGCTTCTACCGCACAGCAAAATGAATCAGCCATGCATATACGTACCATCTTTCCCTTTGAGATTTCCCTCCCATTTAGGACACCAACGTGCATTAAGTAGACTCCCTGTGCTATATAGTAAGTTCCAAACAGTTGTCCATTTTATACATAATATCAATAGTGTATTTATGTCAATCCCAGTCTCCCAATTCCTCCCACCCTGTTCCTCCCCTCCCCCACCCCCTGGGCATCCTTACCTTTGTTCTTTACATCTGTGTCTCTGTTTCTGCTTTGCAAATAAGATCATCTGTACCATTTTTCTGGACTCCACATATGGGCACTAGTATGTGATACTTGTTTTTCTCTTTCTGATTTACTTCAGTCTGTGTGACACTCTCTAGGTCCATCCACACCTCTCCCAGCTTTGTTTACAGAAGCGTTTTTGACGGCCATATTGCTTTCATGTCTGTAAAGTGCTTGGAAGGGAGCCTGGCACACTGTTATATACTTTTTGTCACTAATTTCCTCTCATTACAATAGCATCATAACTTATAAGTAAATAAATATGAACATATTAGATGTATGTGCCCTACATTGTTTCACTGATGGGGTGGATGATTAAAACAATTTGGAGATCACTCTTTGAGGTGATGAAAATCATTCTTCATCTAACAACTATGACATTAACCTTTTTTAAGGGCGCAGGTTGCTGGTGGCTGTACTTTTATACGAATAGAGCGGGTTTTCATAACAACGCCAGAGAGAAAACATTCTCAGAAAGTGCCTTTCCGATTATAGATATATTTTCTGAGGCTCATCTACAAAGAGCTGAGCTGCGTTGAGAACACAGCCATGAGCCAGTCTTAAGATTCTTGGAAAAACAAATTATTCTGGAATCATTGCACTTTCCACACTCTAGTAACTGATCCAGAGAGAGATTAATTTTGAAAATCAAGACGACCTTGGAGACCCTTCAACTAGGAATTTTCTTTTGAAGTATTAGGGGAAGAGAAAAGAAGTAAAGTGAGATTCATTTTAATTCAAGGTATATTTGCCAGATAGTTTCTTTTGCTTGGATCTTGGATTCTCAATGTTTCAAGTTTAAACAGCCCTAGTTAACCCAATATTTGCCGGGCTGGTGACAGACTTAGTGTGGACTTAGCTTTCCAACTTGGAGCTGAGAAGAAGAGTTCTCTTGGGAGCTAGACATTGCTCGTGCCACTTTGTGTCCCTCCCCCTTTTCCCCTTCTCCCCATGGACTGGAGCAGCCTTTCCTCCTCCCCCAGTTAATCCCCTGTGAGTCACTCGCAGGTGTGGGGTGGAGGTGCCCAGGACTCTCTCCAAGCAGTCTTCTCTGACCAATGGATACGATTCTGCCTCGAAGGGAATCCCACAGCGTGGGTTTTATAGGACTTGGCCTTGGCTCTGGCTCATGGATCAGTAGCGGCATCTGTTCATAATAAAAATAAAGTGTCTGTACTCTGACTTTGTCTGCCAAGGGCCACCCTGCCACAGCGGTCTAGAAAAGACCAGACCATCAGCCTGGCTGTCCAGTAGGAAGCTGCATGTACATTCTCAAATAACAGAATCAAACCAAAACGAAATCCCAAACAACGCCAATTCCTAACAACAATATTTAAATAACTTTTATTATGGAAAATTTTAAACATAATATAAAACAGAGAGAAAAGTATAACAAACTCGCTTTGTACCCATCACCCACATTAGAAAATTACCAACTTGCGGCTCATCATATTTCATTTATAGCTCCCTGATCTCCCCTATTCCTTGGGATCTTTGGAGGAAAATCTCAGATATCATATTATTTTATTTATACATATTTAAAAAGATCATTTTGGATGTTGAACCACATGGTGAATAGTAAGAGGCAGAGAAAACAAAACGTAACCTAACTGAAAGCATCCTCTGTGCTCATGAGGGCCCTTTATAAAAAAAACTGGGTGAAGACTCGGCCAAACTATGCTGACTCTCCCAACTCTGAGGCACCTACTGGGGACACACCTGGCCATGAGTCTTCAGCTCATTTACCGCATCAATCAATTAAGAAGTGAACTTCTGTTTTCAGCATTCTATTGCACTTCAGTACAGTTATAACCATGACAAAGACTATATTAATGGAGGAATAAGTTAGAATCTGGGAAGCTGGTTAGAGCCTGAGAAGGGATTCTGATATTCCTATCAGTTTAGAGAGCAGGTTATTGACTCTTGGAGTGGTAGAATCAGTTATTCAGCTGTGTCAATCAAGGATTTTTAAAATTTCTAGTGAAAAATGGCAAGATTGGTATAGAAAAAGTAATAATGCCCAATTTGCTTCTAGAAACCTGGGGAAGTTCTCAGTGGCCTTTAAGTTGCTTTCAGTTGTCGTCCTGCTTAAGAGGGTCTATGTATCTATTCCCCTCCTTCCCTAAGCAGGCCAGTTGCATGGGGACAAGCCACTTGGATCATTTTGGAAAGGTTGCCACCTCCTGACATATACAATCTATAAGAAATCCTAAGCAAATAACTTTTTTTTTGGTTTTGTTTTTGTTAGCAATCTGAAATTCCGGCATGTTTTATCCTGCGTCTACATCTATTTCCTTTCTGGAGGTGCACAATAGTATCTTTTATTTTACACACTTCGTTGGATAATTTTATTTTTCTCTGTTACCACAATCCTAATATATTGGGTTCAACTTCCTTTTACTTTTTTTTCCTGAATAATTTCCATTTTGTAATCAGTGCCACAGGAAATGATAGAGTTTTCACATTAAAGCAATTTTTCTTCCACTCAAGTAAACCATTAAGGACAATGGAAAGGAGAAGAAATGTGCTTTTCAAGAGCTATTTTTTTTTCCTCTCCATTGTATCAGCTCATTGCAGATGGCATGTGTACAATTCACTTTTGACTGAATCATAATAAATATGAGACAATCTGGTATAAACCACTTTTTAGAATGCAATGCTCGCCAATAAATCCCACTTATAACTTAAATCAAATTGGTGCAGATGCAAAAATTATGTAAAACCAGTGGTACCTGCTCCTGACCTTGTGCGGGCCCTCCCAGATTTGACTCAATAAACTTTTTCTTCCCTAATGATCTGGCAGTTATTCCTATCAAGAGAATACAATGGGGGTGCTGAGAAGTGGGGGGAGTGAAGCAGTGATTCAGAGACCACCAGGGCCCTTCAGAAGATTAATTTGTATGAGGTACCCGAAAAGTTGAAAAAAAATCTCGATGCATTTCTGAATACACATATTCATTTTGAGCTGATTTCTGTTCCTCCTGTGCCTTGTAAAATTTCAAGGAATGTAGTTGAGGTCTGGAGATTTCCACAAAGAGATTAAGAGAGGCTATAAACCGAAGAAATAGTGGTTTTGTATAACTGTTGGGCATGAAGTTTTTTCAGTACCAAGATATCCTGATTTTCAGTATAGAAATTAAGTAAACACCTTGTAAACATTCAGGGAACATTTCTATTAATGTTCTTCATAATCAGGCATGTGAATTTAAGTCTAAAAAGGGCTTGCCTTGTTAACTTTACTTGGAATAATGTATGAGTCTATTTTTAATGTTTATTTCATAACCAAGTCAATGAAGCATACAGAAATCTGGTTTCTGTAGACATCCAGGTCTGATTTTTTGTTTTTTTGTCTTTAGAGCCAACCCATTTTAGACCCTCAATAAACACTTTTATTTAATACTCACTGGATTTCATTATACTAACCAAGTACTTATAATTGCTCTGCTTTTAAGAGAAGTTGGGTCCTCTTAGTCCATGTGAAATCCTGAATTGTTTTCTTGCAATGTGTGAGTCTAGAGTTTACAGTGAGGCTAGAAAGACTATTTATTTCCTGGTTCATTCTTGCAGTCTAGATGTTGGGATGCTGTAATTGCTTGGAGGGAAGTGGGGAAGCTTACTTATCTTTTTGGGGTGGTAGGGCTGGAGGAATTTATGGAGTCTTACCCAAGATTTTGGGTATTTCTAGCTCAGAGTGACCCCGGTGTGAACAGGAGCAGGACAGGATGGGAGTAAGTACAGTCATGTAGATCTGGGATGCAGCCTCATTTGACCTACCTAAGCTATGTGGACTCTGGCAAGTGACTACCCTCTCTGAGCATCTGTGCTCCCTTGTACATTAGGAATAATACTATTCCCCTCCACTTCCCTGGTGGCTCAGTTGGTAAAGAATCTGCTTGCAAGGCAGGAGACTTGGGTTTGATCTCCGGGTTGGGAAGATCCCCTGGAGAAGGAAATGACATCCCACTCCAGCGTTTTTGCCTGAGAAATCCCATGAACAGAGGAGCCTGTTGGCTACAAGTCCACGGGGTCACAAGAATCGGACATGACTTAGCAACTAAATCACCACTATTCCCCTCAAGGTAGAGGTTAAGGTTAAATGAAGGACATAGCAAAGTGGTCTGTAAAGTATTGTTATCTTATTACCATCATCTAGTTATAAAGTGGTGCAGCATCCTGAGGGACAATGGACAGGAACAGAACTTTGGATGATGGGAATTTGATGGTTTCAGTACATTTGGTCACCCATCCCAAGGTACTTTTAATCTGAAATATATTAATTAAATGTTCTCTATATACTAAGGAGCAGTTTTATTTTTTTAAACAGTGCTATCTTGGTCTATAATAAACTATGTTGCTAAAATTAATAATAGTTATGATACCTTACTTGTGGAAACTTTAACAGCATTGTTAAAGTATGATGGATACAATACACAGCACATGTTATCTCTTAATAGAACTCTATCTTCCCATCAGCTTCTTTTGGGACATGCTAATGTGAAACAGTTCTGGCTAATGAGATATACAGGATGTCTTAGGTAGGTTTACTTCCTACACGAAAAGGTAGAATATGTTTGGGAGAGAGCCTTCTGACCATCATCCCTTCTTTTGTTAATTGCTACAGTTATGTGAGGGCATGATGCTAGAGCTTTAGCAGCCATCTTGAAACCATGAAACAATTGGCAAGAGGATGAAAAACTAAAATGCAGAGGATGGTTGAGCTGAAGGAAAGAAAAAGCATGAAATTTCAATAATAAAATTGAGCTGCTGAAACAGAACTGAGTTCACTCACTTTCAGGCCTTGTATTTGTTTTTCTTGGTTCAAAACTAATGTTAAGTTTTCAATTATTTGTACAAGAACCCATTGGCTACTACATTGCAATATTCAAAGTGGAACATGGGAACAGTGACTGGGGAGAAGAGAGGAAGCCTCTTCAAAATTAGAAAGGGTGAGTAGTAATTCAACTGGCAAGGAAGAAAGCGCAGATGAACCTTTCAGGTATAAGGAACAGAATATGCAGTCATCCACAGGAGCAGTATTGTATGGAGTATTTTAGAGGCTGTGAGAGGTCTAACATAGTTAAATACAGTGGCTCTCAAGAGGATAATCTCAGGGAGAATTTGGAAATGTCACAATGCCCTGGGGGTGAATCTAGGGTATAGTGTATGGTTATATGAACCAGCAGTGTGAGAGTTGTGGAACTAACACAAATATGAAGCAGGAAATCCTCATGGAAACAACATGCCTTCCTTGTCTATATAGCATCTCCTTTGGGGGCTTCCCTGATAGCTCAGTTGGTAAAGAATTTGCCTGCAATGCATGAGACCCTGGTTTGATTCCTGGGTTGGGAAGATCTGCTGGAGAATGGATAGGCTACCCATTCCTGTGTTCTTGGGCTTCCCTTGTGGCTCAGCTGGTGAAGAATCTGCCCGCAATGCAGGAGACCTGGGTTCAGTCTTTGGGTTGGAAAGATCCCCTGGAGAAGAGAAAGGATACCACTCCAGTATTCTGGCCTGGAGAATTCCATGGACTGTACAGTCCACGGGATTGCAAAGAGTCGGACATGACTGAGTGACTCACACTCACTTGGGGGCAAGAAGGCTTCCTTTCTTTGAATTCTGAGGAAGAGAAGGGCTGATTTCGTATCCTAGGGGAGAGAAATTGTAACCATGTTTAAAGGGTGACTAGGGCCCTCCTGACAATTACTCATTTAAATATCCTTAGAATTGTCTTCCTAAACATTTCAATTCCTTATTCAGAAATTTGTCATTCTTGTCATAAACAAACCCGACAACAGCAACAACCTAGGAACAAGGAATAAACTATCCACCTGAATGAAAATTTGTTTTTATGTTTTGAACAGATCAAACTCTTTACACAATGGGCTAATTCTGAAAGGAAAACCTTTAGGCAAAACTCTGCAGCTAGCATAGGTTAGAATATTAAGAACTAAAGAGTCAGGATATTTACAAATATAAGACAAGGAGGA
>NW_011494936.1:2257871-2268138 GCF_000754665.1 Bison bison bison | reverse complement strand
ATGGGGAGGGAGGTGGGAGGGGGGTTCAGGATTGGGGACACGTGTTCATCCATGGCTGACTCACGTCAATGTATGGCAAAAACCACCACAATATTGTAAAGTAATTAGCCTCCAATTAAAAAAAAATACAATGAGATATCACCTCACACTGGATGGCCCTCATCAAAATGTCTACAAACAGTAAATACTGGAGAGGGTGTGGAGAAAAGGGAATGCTCTTGCACTGTTGGTGGGAATGTAAATTGATAACAGCCACTATGGAAGACAGTATGGAGATTCCTTAAAAAACTGGAAATAAAACCATCATGCTGCTGCTGCTAAGTCGCTTCAGTCGTGTCCGACTCTGTGCGACCCCATAGACGGCAGCCCATCAGGCTCCCCTGTCCCTGGGATTCTCCAGGCAAAAACACTGGAGTGGGTTGCATTTCCTTCTCCAATGCATGAAAGTGAAAAGTGAAAGTGAAGTCGCTCAGTCATGTTCGACTCTTAGCGACCCCATGGACTGCAGCCTTCCAGGCTCCTCCGTCCATGGGATTTTCCAGGCAAGAGTACTGGAGTGGGGTGCCATCGCCATATGACCCAGCAATCCCACTCCTAGGCATATAGCCTGAAGAAACCAAAATTGAAAGAGAAACATGTATCCCATTGTTCATTGCAGCACTATTTACAATAGCTAGAACATAGAAGCAACTTAGATGTCCATCGACAGATGAATGGATAAAGAAATTGTACATATACACAATAGAATATTACTCAGCCATAAAAAGGATCACATTTGAGTCACTTCTAATGAGGTGGATGAACCTAGAACCTATTATACAGAGTAAAGTGAGTCAGAAAGAGAGAAGATAAACACCGTATTCTAACGCATATATACGGAATCTAGAAAAAAGGTACTGAAGAATTTATTTACAGGGCAACAAGGGAGAAACAGACACAGAGAATAGACTTATGGACACGGGGAGAGGGGAGGAGAGGGTGAGATGTAAGGAAAGAGTAACATGGAAACTTAGACTACCATATGTAAAATAGATAGCCAACGGGAATTTGCTGTATGGCTCAGGAAACTCAAACAGGGGCTCTGTATCAACTTAGAAGGGTGCGATGGGGAGGGAGATGGGAGGGAGGTTCAAAAGGGAGGGATATATGCATACTTATGGGTGATTCATATTGAGGTTTGACAGAAAACAGCAAAATTCTATAAAGCAATTATCCTTCAAAAAAAAAAAAAAAAAAAAAAAAAAAAAGATCCTGCTCTTCCAATGCAGGGATGCAGGAGGCCCAGGTTCAATCCCTGGTAGGGAAAATAAGATCCTATATGCTGAGTGTCTCAGCCAAAAAAATGTTTCTATTGATCAAGCAACATGTTTACTTCTGTACATGAATGGATAAGACCTATTTTTGCATTTTTGGGTGGTATACTATGTGACAGAAGCTATCTTTTACATGCACAGTGGAGATTTTTCCAGGAGGACGCCAAAGGGAGGATTTTGCCTCTTTTGTTTCATCCAGGATATTCTGCTGGTATGCACCAGTCCAGCTGGCATCTGATGGCAAGTATCTGTTCTGATTGGCTGGTGCCTGGGGCCAATAGTTAAATATTTTGAATATTAGCCCTCTGCTATGGACTGAATTGTGTTCCTCCCTATCCATTCATATGTTGAAGTCCTGATCCTCCAGAGTGGCTGTATTCAGACACAGGGCCTTTACAGAAGTAATTCAGGTTAATTGAGGTTGTGAAGGTGGGGTCCTGATCCAATGAGATTAGTGTCCTTTTCAGAAGAGACATCGGCGATTTCTCTCTCTTTCACTTTTGCTCCCTATCATGTGAGGGCACAGCTAGAACACAGCTGTCTGCAATCCAAGGAAAGCGCTCTTACCAGACACTGATGCTGCAGGCACCTTGATCTCAGACTTTCAGTCTCTGGAAATGTGAGAAATAAATTTCTGTTGTGTAAGCCACCCAGTCTATAGGATCTTTTTTATGGCAACCTGAGCAGACTAACATATCCTCCTACCAAATACTGATTCTCCCTGAAAATTCAAGCAGGTCATTTAGTTATCTTGAGGTTATAATAGCTTAAGAGAAGATTTATGGGTTTGGGTGGCTGTTCGTAGTTTATATGTCTATATGCAATTACATGAAAGCAGATTTCAAGTTCAAATTTCAATAGCATCGGCTTTCTAGGTTCACTTTATCTAGGGCACCATCTCTCCTCTTCTAAACACCATCTGGAAGAAGATTGTTCTACTCAGGAGGATTTCCTCACCAAATTCCCAGCTAAGTGATGACCTACACTCACAGCCTACAGTCATCTTTCCTTTTCCTCCAACCTCAACATCTTAAAGCTTGAGTAAAGACAAGAAGAAAATCTTCCCCATGGAAATACAATTTCTCACACACTCTCTTGTCCAGAGATAAGCCAAGCCATCATTTGGGACAAGTGTATTCTGGAGTGGGCCATGGGTAGAGAAGGGGAGAAACAGGAAAACAATTTGATTCAAATCATAGTTGTTGCTAGAATTTGCATTTGTCCTTAGTTATTTATTAAAACATTTGGTCCTTGTTGTTCATGAAGGATGTTTTTTTCTCTATGTTTTTAGAAAGGTGACTGTGTTTTCTAATATACATTGACACAACAGGACACATGTAAAGCTGATAACCTTGGAACTTGTGATTTGTTTTTATTTTGAGTTTATTTGAAATCTCATGGCTTGGCAAAAATGTTCTCAAGAAGAAATTTCTTAGCTTTCTTGGGAAATGTTGGGCTTTCTCATTGTTTATATGAAGATGACTTTTATTTGACAATCTATTCGATTACTTTATTGGTATGGTTCTTCAATATTTCTTGAAAAAATAGCTCATTAGTTCTTTTATTTAATTCATTTCAAAAAGTCCTTGAGAGATTTTTGCATAGATATGAGAGTTCTTTGGTTAGATGGAAATTTATTTCAGTATATGCTACACAAGTACTTTTTATTTATCATTGGAAAAAATCCAAAGACTAGCTTATGACATTGACCCCTTATTTCCCCAAAGGTTGGGGCAGACCTAGGTTTTCCTCAGCTGTTTAATAGGAAGTCCTAATTTGCTCCTTGCCAGTGGTCATACTCATTAGGATTTGTCTAGAATACCCTTAAGATGCCTGTATATCTTGTTCTCAAAAATGACAACATCATGTCTAGAAGGGAGGGGACTTTTCTCTAGCCAAGAAGAGTCCAGTAAGTGGAATTTACCAGTATGAAAAGAACGCAGGAACTAGGTTATTGATGCCCATTCCCTGAGCCATGGTGCAAAGTAAAGGTAGAAGCTGAACTGCGTTTTATAGTCATGGTGGCTTCACTATGACAACCTTGCCCCGCTTCATGTGACACAAAGCCAGGAAGATCCTCAAAGGGACGAATCCCCATTTCCCTGTTACCAAATGGCATCCTGTTCCCATAACTGGTTTAATTTGAATGTGTCTCACATTTTCTCTTTTCAAATGCAAAAAAATCTCAGTCAAAAACTCACTTTATTTACAGGTCATTTATGTTCTTGGAGAAAACACAGCCACAAAATCTCAATGCTGTGAGCATGTGGCTTCAAATTATGGTGGAGGTTTTTTGGGAAAATGCCAGGAAGGTTGTTTCTGGAGGAGAAACATCAGCATTTTTTCTGTGGAACTTTAATTGGAAATAGAATGGTGGTTTAGCTTAGACCAGAGATCAAAATGAAATGAGCTGGTATTTTCATCCTTGTCCCTTAATGGACCATAATCCTGGTCATAAAAACCCACCACTTAAACTTTGGCAGTCCTGCTTTCCCAGGAAGCTTTATTACTAAGTATCAAGACATAGCTTCTCCAAGACAGCTTTGAGCCAAGGCCACGGGTGAAGAGAATGTGTTTGTGGGCAAGTCAGGGCTCCCCTATGATCCTGCAATAAGCTAGGCAGTGGTCTTCTGAGGCCTCATGACATTTTCTGGAGTGCAGAAAATGTGCTTCAGCCCATTCCATACAAACCTTACGTCTGGCCAAGGACACAAAAGGAGGTGTAGAGAGTTCTGAGCCTCTGGTGTTTTCAAGAGTGGCAAGCCAATACATAACCATAAACCACTTCAGGAGCATTTCTCCCCCTTCAAATGAATCCAGCGTGCTCTGGATAATCTCATGCAAAAGGGTCAGGACCTGCAGGCCTTCTGAGGATGGTGTTCCTAACCAGTTCTTGCTCACTTATGCCTCGTGCTTGGTCTGTTTATTTTTGTGCCAATCAGTCAGCCCTGGGTGCTCTTGACCTTGGCACTTGGCCCTGAATGCTTCATGGTCAGATCGCCTGACCTGCATTCATCTTGCTAAGCAGGTCTTCTCCTGTGTAGGCAGTTACATGCTCAGCAAGCAGCTCCCTCAGCTTTCCCTCATAGTAATAAGAAGTAAGTGGGATTTCTTCCAGCAAAAGACCATCCATGACTGCTTTATGTATCAGTAGTTTTATTGTCAAAAGTGGACCTACTCCAGGGGCTACCTAGACTGGCAATCAGCCATACTTCCATGATTCTAATAAAAGATCATTCATTTCCAAATTCAAACTTTTAAAAAGGCACAAACAATGGACTTCTGATCACTCCTGTCACTTTAAAAATGTAATGGGAGATGAAGTGTATTGACTTAACATGACTAAGTCTCATTTTTCCAAGTGTATTATTAAAGCGCTTAGGTTTCCATTGCCCATCCCCCTTTCCCCAGAGCACTTTACAGCCCCACCTGCCCCCCACCCCTGACCCCCCCGTCTCCCATGCCTTGAGAAATGCTGCTTCGTTATACCACGCCCTAGCAACAGCAGTCAGGTGAAAGCCAGCACAGTCTTGCCTGGCTAGCTTTTAGAGGATGAAGTGAAAATCATTTCTGTGTCTGAAAATGAGAGGGGGGATATTGTGTAGGCGGGAGGCAATTATCCAGGTTGGATTTGGTCCGGGCCAGTAGGGTTCAGTTGCTTCTCTTGCAAAAATGACCATCTGGTCTTTAATGACCCAGAGTGGTCAGGCTGGCATTAATTTACACCTCATCCCAGGAAAGCACCTCTGAGAATGAGGGTGCCTAGGAAAGTAATACTGGTCCTTGGCTTGGAGGGAAGGGGGCTGGTGTTAAGTGCAGACAAGAATTGATTGCACATAGGACAGTATATTCCAGAATGAGGGCAGAAGTTCACAAAAAGGCTACCCTTTGAAACAGAAGCCAGTAAGAGGCAACAACAAAGGGATGAGCCTGGACCCTAGTCATGGGACCCATCCTAAGATATGCTGTCCATTCGTACCATTTACCTGTTCACCTGGCAAAGGCTTATGGGAAGTTCAGCAAGCACTGAGCGCGGTGCAAGCAGGCATTCAGTGATGAATGGACACTGGCCTCGGCCCAGTCTAGTGGGGATGTGGATGTAAACACAGGCTTTTGGAGAGACTAATTTAAGATTCTATCACAGTACAGGACAGGCAGAACGGGATATTTTCTGGGGGTGGTGGGTATAGAGTGAAACAAAATTGAGAGTTTGCAAAACTCATGTAAGGTGACCCAAGTGTTGAAAATAATGCTCTAATACAGTATTTTTTAAAAAGCCAAAATAGTTTACATTCATTTGAGCCTCACTATGTATCAATTGCTGTTCTAAACTCTGCGCATGTGTGCTAAGTTGCTTCAGTTGTGACTGACTCTGTGCAACCCTATTGACTGTAGTATCCCAGGCTTCTCTGTCCATGGGATTTTTCAGACAAAGATACCTGAGTGGGTTGCCATGACCTCCTACAGAGGATATTCCCAATCCAGGGTTCAAATCCACATCTCTTATGTCTCCTGCATTTGCAGGTGGGTTCTTTACCACTAGTGCCACCTGGGAAACTTCTCTAAACTCTTTACATATGCTAATATACTAGATTGTTCTTATTCAAAACTCTATGAAGTAGAGGCTATTTTTATTCCTATTTCACAACTAGGGAAATTAAAGCACAGAAAGATGAATTAACTTGGCCAGGGCTAACCAGAGACTAAGTGACAAATTCTTTTTTAAATGAATTTTATTTAATTTTAAGTTTTTATTGAAGTATAATTAATATACAATATTATATAAGTTTTGAATGTAAAACATAGTGATTTACAACTTTAAAGGTTATACTCTACTTATACTCTATACCGACTCAATGGGCATGGGTGTGGGTGAACTCTGGGAGCTGGTGATGGACAGGGAGGCCTGGAGTGCTGCGGTTCATGGGGTTGCAGAGTTGGACACGACTGAGCGACTGAACTGAAATGAATTGAACTGAACTCTACTTACCGAGAAGGCAATGGCACCCAACTCCAGTACTTTGCCTGGAAAATCCCATGGATGGAGGAGCCTGGTAGGCTGAAGTCCATGGGGTCGCTAAGAGTCGGACAGGACTGAGCGACTTCCCTTTCACTTTTCACTTTCATGCATTGGAGAAGGAAATGGCAGCTCACTCCAGTCTTCTTGCCTGGAGAATCCCAGAGACGGGGGAGCCTGGTGGCTGCCATCTGTGGGATCACACAGAGTAGGGCACAACTGAAGTGACTTAGCAGCAGCAGCAGAACTCTACTTATAGTTATCATAATATCATAAAATATTGACTATATTCCCAGTATCATCTAATATATCCTTATAGCTTACTTATTTTATACATAGTAGTTTGTGCCTCTTAATTCCCTTAAGTGGCAGATTCTTGACTAGAACTTGGAATAAGACAAAGTTATAGAAAAGAAAATGAGAAAGAGATCACTATAAACCAAAAGATTACCTTGAAAAATGAAATCTTAGTTAACAATGAAATATATTTTCTTAACTTTAAATATATTCATAAGGAGACCAAATTATCTTGTGAGTCTTTCCTTTTGACTAATAGAATATTCCTTACTATGTTGTGAAGAGAAAATGAAACACAGTTATTATAACTTTGAAGAAATCTTATTTCAATGGTTTTTAAAAGTCATTTTGTCCAATACTAATTTCTGCAAACTCTACAAATAGTTGAAAGAAAAAGTTTTTAATAAGTCAGTAAGCTTGGAAAATTTAGTGAATTGAACATTTAGCAAAATGGATTATTTAGCAGTTGATTTTCAACAAATTAGTTTTTGATGAGTTGATTTTCTGTTACTGATTTATAGCCAATTCTCAAACTGGGAAACCAGCAAATGCTTTCTCTTGTGCCTATAGTCTGCAAGTTATGAGAACAATGTGTGCGTTTAAAAAAAAAATTATTCTATTGAAATATAGTTGATTTACCATGTTGTGTTAATTTTTGCTGTACAGCAAAGTAATTCAATTATATATATATATATATATTTGTTCTTTTTCATATTCTTTTCCATTATGGCTTATCGCAGGATGTTGAATATAGTTCCCTGTGCTTTATAGTAGGACCTTGTTGTTTATTCATCCTGTATTGTTGTTCAGTTGCTAAGTCATGTCCGACTCTTTGCAGCCTCATAGACTGCAGCAGGTCAGGCTTCCCTGTCCTTCACTATCTCCTGGAGTTTGCACAAAGTCATGTCCATTAAGTCAGTGATTCATCCTGTGTATTAATATTATAGTTCACATCTGGAAAGCAATGTATTTCTAAGCCCAATGATACTTCGAGTGGCAACCAGAGATATACACTAATGTGATGTGATAAAGAAAAACTGAGGTAGGTTTTGGATAAAAGAATTTAGTGACTGCAATTCTTTATGACTTGAGCAGATTCAGAATTCAAATCCATTTCTAACTCCAAATTACATGTCTTCTCTACAATGTTCTGTTGCCTCCTATGAGTATTTTCAGACCGTGCTCTGAAATCTCTTTAGGGCTCCTCCCAGAGATAGCTTTGTGGAGCCATACTTACAATGTCTTATCTCTTACAAATTTTAAGCAAGGGTGGAGGCAAATATGAAAGGAAAAAAACAACAAAACAAAGCAACAAACCTACTCACAGTCCTGTAGTGAGTAATGGATGATGTTAAAAAGGCGTCAACTCTCAAGATGTTGGGGGAGACATGAGGAGGAGGCATGAGCTGGGCTTCGAGACTTTCTTTAGCTCCTTGCAGTCTTGTGAGTCTGACAGCTGCTGGATTTTGTGGGATGCTTATTTTTTTGTTGGATGAACGACTTGGCCATGGTGTCTGTCTGTAAGTGCTGCCAGGGGTATGGCTTCCCCAAAGTGTTTCCATAAAATCTTTCCATCTTAGCATTTCCATTCCCATCTCCATAGAATTTCCCAAAGAAATTCTTTGGATTACATTCTACCAGTTTTCCAGCACATCACTCCAATGAGCCCAAGTTGTGCTCAGCATTGCTACCCATCAAGTAGGTGTCAGTGCCACTTTGGCTCCAATTCAGCACTGCTCTACACAGAATGCATGCGTTTAGTTCATAAACATAACAACACTGACCTTTCTCTAGGGTACAAGGCAAGTCCTAGCACTTAGTCCTCTGCCAGAGTGCCCTGATGGGAATAAATCGGAGGTACTAACATTACCCTAGTTAGCATCTCTTGAAGACAAGCCCTCTTTCCAAGAACGTTGTCACGTGCGGGTCTTTGTCCGGGGTATTTCTGCATTTCATACCTATTTCATGTGCCCTGCTGTGGACCTTTCCTTTTTTTCTTCATAAGCTTTTAATAAAGTCTGACGTTCTTAAAACAAAGAGTATTTGCTCCAAAATCCACTTTGGTGGCCATCTAATGATTTTTTTAAAGCATAAAAATAGGCTGTTAATACTGGAGACATTCCTTAAACCAGGACTACCGCTCACCAGGGGCCTGGGAGGATTTATATTTCAAGTGGCAGGACTCTCAGAGAAGAAGCTTTGGTAGCGGTAAGAGCTATTCAGATTTATAGTTGTTAAAATTTGTTTTTGAAACAGTTTTTTGTTTTTTTTTTTTAATGGGTTTACAATACCACACTGGCCTGGTGACCAGGACATCATGCTGTTTGGTGAGACTTTGTTCCTCAATTCTCCCAATATTAGCAGCTTTTTAATGGGTTACATGCTTCCGGGGACCCCATTTCTGCTGATGTGGCAAAGTATGGTGCAAATTAAGCTGCTCTGGTTGAGTACAGAGAACTGCCAATATTTTCTTTTTTGGTGCTTTTATCTACAAAAGGCAGAATTGGGCTAACCATGTGTATTTAATTTACATCTCATACAGATATGGGCAAGAATTATTAACCAGAACTAAGGCTTCTAACATTTTCCCACCACAAATTTGATAATATATACAAAGACTGTAGTAGCTGCCCATAGGTCTGTTTTGCTTTGCAAGCTATCTTGATGGACAAATGTCTATTTTTAAGCTAACACTTTATTTTCACGTGTCAATCCAATTCTGGCCTTGTAATAATAAAGTTGAAGTGTTTTTATAGTGTTCCAAATAGAACTATCAAGGAAAAAAATTGTGACTGTCTTGGGCCTTCAGTTCCAAGATTAATGAATTTCATTAATTAATGTTGCTAACTTATTTTTCATCACAGAAACATTTGGTTAGGTTTCTTGGCCATACATTAATAATTTGGAAATAGCAATGGTTTGTGCTTAAGGTCTGTTATCATTTGGAAGAAGACCTTTCTGTGAGTGATCAGGAAAAGGGCAAGTTGGTTTGCATTGCAACCGAATAGCAATGAATACAAAAGTTCTTTATGTGCCTCTGAAGGAGTAACTGAACTTAAGAAAACACTTGTCTTGAGGGTTTGGGAAGGTTGGGAGGTGAGTAAATGAACTCTTTTAAAACAAGAGAAATCTCAAGGCAAACAATATGGAAATAGTTTCATCTCAGGAATTCAAACAATGATAGATATAACTGAGGAATGGTACTGTGGATGGTAAGGTAAAAGGAAATAAATTTGGGTGTGGCTAAATGTTTAAAAAAATAAAAGTCATGGTTGAGTCTGTTAGATACAAAATATGGTTTGCGGAAGTCACAGACTTCTAAGAATTTTGTTCTAGGAAAGTGAGAGGAAAAAATTTCTTCAACTTGCTGTTGATAAGGGATGTTGGGAAGAGGAGCACAGTGTTTGTCATGCACTTTGAGCATCAAGGGCTATAGTCCCACTGAGAGGAGGAGACAGGCTCTTGGGGATGTAATTTCCAAAGAGATTCTTTTGGAAATCAGATAGCATCTCTGACCATAATAACATGTTCCTATGCTTTTAAATTGGAAGGAATGATGCTAAAGCTGAAACTCCAGTACTTGGGCCACCTCATGCGAAGAGTTGACTCATTGGAAAAGACTCTGATGCTGGGAGGGATT
>NW_011494936.1:2246389-2257771 GCF_000754665.1 Bison bison bison | reverse complement strand
CTGGAGGGATTGGGGGCAGGAAGAGAAGGGGACGACAGAGGATGAGATGGCTAGATGGCATCACTGACTCGATGGACGTGAGTCTGAGTGAACTCCGGGAGTTGGTGATGGACAGGGAGGCCTGGCGATTCACGGGGTCGCAAAGAGTCAGACACGACTGAGCGACTGAACTGAACTGAACTGATGCTTTTAAATATTCTTGAAAGAGTGCTCATTTTGCACAATGGAAACCATTTTGCTGTATTTGAAAACAGGTTTTATGAATTAACCAGTTCCCATTCTGCATTTTCCTACTGAGCTAGATGTGGTCTTTACACAGCAGGTTCCCCTTTAAGTTAGAAGAGGGGGAATTAAACATTTTTTTAAAGAGGAAATCAAAACTTTTCCTTTTCTAGAGGCAATTCTTTTAAAGAAAGTGTCGTGTAAAATTTCTAACCAAAACGAAAGGAGAGAACAAACCATAACAAACCCCTGTGTATCTATTATCAGCTTTATGAGTCACCAGTCTTGTACCAAGTGTTGTTCTCTTAGTCGTGTCTGACTCATTGTGACCCCATGGACTGTAGCTCACCAGGCTCCTCTGTCCGTGGAATTCTCCAGGCAAGAATACTGGAATGGGTTGTGTTCCCTTCTCTAGGGGATCTTCCTGACCTGGGGATTGAACCCAGGTCTCCTGCATTGCAGGTGGATTCTTTACCAACTGAGCCACCAGGGAAGCCCTTATGAAGCACAAGCATTCCTATAAAGAGGCATATACATTGGGTACTGTAAAGATATTGGGGAATCATCTCATACAAATCATTAAGGGAAATCCATTTGTTAAAGTGAATAATCACCCTCTTATTCTTTTGTTTTACAAATAGAATAAATATCTTCTATCTTCTCTTTCTCCTTCCCTCCTTTCTTGTTTTTTTTTTTTTTTTTTTTAAGTTATTTATTTTTTTAAGCCATGCTATATGGCATGTGGGATCTTAGTTTCCTGACCAGGGATCGAACCCATGGCCCCTGTATGGGAAGCACAGAGACTTAATCACTGGACCACCAAAGAAGTCCACTCCTTTTCTTTTTGATTCGTAGGAAGTACTTTTGTAATATATTGAACCAGGAAGTTGTTCTTTTCCACAGGACTATGTAGTTTGATGGACTTTCCAGGTGGCTCAGTGGTAAAGAATCCACCTGCCAAGCAGGAGACATGGGTTCGATCCCTAAGTTGGGGAGATCCTCTGGAGAAAGAAATGGCAACCCACTCCAGTATTCTTTCCAGGGAAACCCCACTGACAGAGGAGACTGGCAGGCTACAGTTGTGGAGTTGCAGAGAATCAGACGTGACTTAGTGACTAAACTACCACCACCAGGTAATCTGATAGTTTCAATGAGAAAGTGAAGAGTTTTAGAAAATTGATTTAAAAAAAATAATGATGTCTTTGGTTCCTGTTTTATGTCCATCTTGTATGAGAAAATCCTGAAGCTACTTGCTTCCAGAATTACTAGTGATTGTATTGATATCATAGTGATCATATCCATACTTTGGCCACCTGATGCAAAGAGCCAACTCACTGGAAAACACCCTAATGCTGGGAAAGATAGAAGGCAGGAGGAGAAGGGGACGACAGAGGATGAGATGGCATCACTGACTCAATGGACACGAGTTTGAGCAAGCTCCGGAAGATGGTGAAGGACAGGGAAGCCTGGCATACTGCAGCCCATGGGGTCGCAAAGAGTCAGATATGACTGAGAGACTGAACAACAATAAATATTGATTCCGTAATTGCCCACTTTGTGTAAGTCGTGATATAGCTCAGGATTTCACCCCCATAGGAACTGAGTTCAAAATCCTCTCTCTCAGGAGGTGAATATCTCTGGTGCTCCTGAAGTCTTGGAAAAGATAGCCTGTCTTGATGAAGTCTGAGTATGGCCTTCCCCTCTGGGTAGAGGTATGTAACTGAGGATGAGCTGTGGTGGGCTCTGCTAGAAACCTTTCCAACAGTCTTCCCCTTCTATCTTGCTGATAATGTACAGCCCCTAAGTTCCCAGTTTCCCCTATGAGATATTAGTAGCAATTCACTGAGGACTTGAGGCAAAGATTTTGCTTTTCTGGTGTAGGCAGATGTCACCTTCTTCTCCGCTTTTCTTTCTGCTGGGATGAAGGGCTGGAGGTAGACTGCCATCTCGTGACCTGAGGTCAGAAGCATAAGGATGAACCCGGTAAGACTGGGGCCTGGCTCTTGTTGAAGCTTCTGCACTGGCTTGGAGCAACCTCTTGAGGAACTTGTAAAGTTTGAGAAATAAATCATGTTTGATCAAGCGACTGAAGTCAGTGCTCTGGCCTGCACAGAAATGCGATTTCAAACAGACACATGCACGGTATAGAAGAAAGAGTGTTGTTTTTTAACCCAATTTCAGATAGCAGCTCTTGAATTAGGGAAACTTTCTCAGAGAAATGTGAGACCAGGACTCAGACCTCCAAGTAGTGAATGTCTTTCTTGAAAATAGCCTGTATTTCCTTTGGAGGGCACGGTTGAAATATTCCCCCCAAAAGAAAAAAAAAAAATAAAGATTCCCATTTCCAGTCTATGCTCACCAAGTGGAGCAGAGAACTAAGGAAATTCCCTGCCTTCCTGTAGCCTTCACAGGAACTCCTCATGTAATTGAGTCACAGATGATTTTTCGGTACACGAGGGGATCACTTTCCTGGGCTGGTGTAGATTTGCCTTGAATGTTTACGTGTGCTGCGTTAAGTAATGTCAAGAAAGTCAGATGTCCGTAGGTCTATATTTAAAAGGGCTTTTGTTGTTTAGCTGAGAAGGTGCCAAATGATGGTGGCTTATTTTGAGATGAATAAGTCGGACCTGGGCTGCTGCCACCAAAATGCCTTCAAATGTTCAAAGAGCAGTATATGTGGAAAGGACATTAAAGCTGGGTGTTTTTGAGAAGTGACAGATTACCTAACACAATAATCCATGCTATCAGACAAATTGGTTTGAAAAGGAAGACAGCTGGCTTTGTTCCAACACCAATAATGCTATTAACGTCAGCTACAGAATGATGCCAGGAGGGCAGCAAGGCTCCCTGGCAGATCTGGCTCTGGACCAATTGAGAGGAACATCTCAAAGAATTTTTTTTTCTTGTTTTTCTGTTTATATTTGGCATTCAGCAACCACATAAGAGCTGTAACATTGGCTGTTGTGTAAACCTAAGCAGGTAAAGAACAGGACTGATTTTTAAGATGGAGAATTTTCCAGCAATTCATCTTGAACACAGAACTCCAACATTCCTCATTCTCTGAGAGGCCTCCCATTCCACCAGATAATTTATGACTCCCAGATCTTGGCATTTCGTTAAAACCCAACACATTTGACAAACCGTATTTTAGAAAAGTTTTTCCGTAAGTTGGTCTCTCACAGAAGGAATTTATGATGAGTTGACTTAATCCATGCTTTTTGGAGATGTTGAAAAAAAAGTTCTTTCTATAAACAATGGGATTGTGTGCAGGGCATCATGCACCAAGCAACGAGTAAGATGTCAGTGCCGCCTTGTGAGAGAAATCTCACCAAATGACTTCTTAAAGGCCCCTGTGTGCAGCCCCGCATTGGCATCTGCTCTAGGAGCTAATTGCGCTGTCTGGGAATTGGTAGGTTTCCAGTTTTGCCTGGACTAGCTTCACTCCTGAGCCCAGGTTGCCTGTGTATTCACTTATTGCAACTAACCACTGTGAAATCATTCACAGACCTTGGAAATAACATATGTAAGGTGATTTATTTATATATTTTGACTAATAATCTTAACTTGTCATTTAGTTTTTAAAATTTGATAAATGGACTGGGAATTTAAAGAGGGAGCTGTTTGTGTTAAATTTATAACCCCGCTTCCTGGCATTTTGGGATTGGTTACTGCTTTTGGATTCCTTTTTTTTTTTTGGTTAGAGGTGTGTGTGTGTGTGTGTGTGTGTGTGTGTGTGTGTGTGTGTGTGTAAGAGGTCTCCTGCTCACTCCCTTCTGGTTTTTCCCACTATGTCAGTGTGATGTTACACAGAAAATTTTTGAGAGGTATAGCCTTCACAGGATGCATGGTGTTTTCCAAATTTTGATGCACTAACAAAGCAGAAAACTGAAAAATGTGGGTAGAGTGTTTTATTAGTGCTATTTTCCTTTTTATTGCTATATTACCCAATTAAAAAATCAAGTGACATTTCAGTAATGATTTGGTTATTCAACAAAATAGGGAATTCAACCCCCAACTAGATTTCCTTGTTTTTTTTTTTTGTCAGATATTACCATCTACGAGGAACTCAGTGGTGTTCACAGTTTCACTTCACCTTGACCTGAATAGACATGGAAACTTCTTAAAAACTTTCTTGTCTATTGACAAGAAATAAATGAGTGGAGAGATGCGAGATGAAGTTTGAACATTTCATATTACAGCTACAATTGCTGGAGAGAAAATATGAGTCGTGGTAGGCTACTTATTTTGACTAAAGGCAATTGATAAATTCCCTGCTAGTCTCTGCCTCTGTAGAGATAGGCCCATGTGGCTTGGGTAAACAGCAATAGTACTAGCCAAGAAACTAGGGTTGTGGCAAAAAAAACTACTTACTTGGAAGTATTTCAAGGGAAAAATGGTTTTGTGAGGACTTAGGATCAGGGTCTGAAACTTCTGTAAAGGGTCAGACAGTAAATACTTCAGATGTTATAGACCATATAGACTCTTGCAACCACTCAGCTTTGCTTTGAAGATGGAAGCTGACATAGAAAATACCTAAAAGGGTATGCATTGCTGTGTGCCAATAAAACTTTATTTTTCTATTTTAAAATTTTTAATTCAATTTTTATTTTATATTATAGTTTTAAAAATTATTTATGTATTTATTTATTTTTGGCTGTGCTGGGTTTTTGTTACTATGCGGGCTTTTTCTCTAGTTTCAGTGAGTGGGGGCTTTCTCAAGTTACGGTACGCAGGCTTCTCATTTCAGTTTTTTTTTTCATTTCATTGGTAAAAGTCACTTCAGTCAGTCAGTTCAGTCGCTCAGTCATATCCGACTCTTTGCAACCCCATGAATCGCAGCACACCAGGCCTCCCTGTCCATTACCAACTCCCGGAGTCCACCCAAACCCATGTCCAATGTGTCGGTGATGCCATCCAACCATTTCATCCTCTGTCATCCCCTTCTCCTCCCGCCTTCAATCTTTCCCAGCATCAGGGTCTATTCAAATGAGTCAGCTCTTCGCATCAGGTGGCCAGAGTATTGGAGTTTCAACTTCAACATCAGTCCTTCCGATGAACACCCAGGACTGATCTCCTTTAGGATGGACTTGTTGGATCTCCTTGTAGTCCATGGCACTTTCAAGAGTCTTCTCCAACACCACAGTTCAAAAGCATCAATTCTTAGATGTTCAGCTTGCTTTATAGTCCAACTCTCACATCCATACATGACCACTAGAAAAACCATAGCCTTGACTAGACTGACCTTTGTTGACAAAGTAATGTCTCTGGTTTTTAATATGCTATCTAGGTTGGTCGTAACTTTCCTTTCAAGGAGTAAGTGTCTTTTAATTTCATGCAATCACCATCTGCAGTGATTTTGGAGCCCCCCAAAATAGTCAGCCACTGTTTCCACTGTATCCCCTTCTTGGGACCAGATGCCATGATCTTAGTTTTCTGAATGTTGAGCTTTAAGCCAACTTTTTCACTCTCTTCCTTCATTTTCACTAAGAGGCTCTTTAGTTCTTCTTCACTGTCTGCCATAAGGGTGGTGTCACCTGAATATCTGAGGTTATTGATATTTCTCCTGGCAATCTTGATTCCAGCTTGTGCTTTCTCCAGCCCAGTGTTTCTCATGGTGTACTCTGCATTTCGGTAAAAGTGTCTGTCTTCAAATGTCAAGTTGCATATACAATCTATATTTTCTTAGAAAATCTGTTTCTTTTAGACAAAACTGATGCTGCTATAGTCCTCTTACCTTCATTATGTTCCTAAGAGAAGTAAAAGGTACCTTTCAATGTCTTTTTAGGAAGAAATGTATACGTATATCCAGAACTTCATGAATTTATATATTCATACTCATGGGACACACATACACAATTATACCTACACCTCTCTCTTTCTCTGCAGGAAAGGTTGCTATTTTGTGTGTGTGTGTGTAAAAGCTGTGCTGTGCTAAGTCGCTTCAGTCGTGTCCGACTCTGTGCAACCCCATAGACGGCAGCCCACCAGGCTTCCCTGTCCCTGGGATTCTCCAGGCAAGAACACTGGAGTGGGTTGCCATTTCCTTCTCCAATGCATTAAAGTGAAAAGTGAAAGCGAAGTCGCTCAGTCGTATCCGACTCTAAGCGACCCCATGGACTGCAGCCCACCAGGCTCCTCGTCCATGGGATTTTCCAGGCAAGAGTACTGGAGTGGGGTGCCATTGCCTTCTCTGTGTAAAAGCTACCTTTCACAAAAAGAACAAACAATAAAATTTCACAGAGGTTTAAGCCACTCTAGAAAAATCCAGCCATTGTTTTAAGATTGTTTTCATTGTTTCAGGTAATTCGTTAAACTTTGAGTTCAGAAATTTAGTTGCCACAGAAAGCCTGCTGAGGTTTTGATATGGTTTGCATCAATTTTACAAGTTAATTAGGGAGAATAACCATTCTAACAAAATTGAGCCTTCTAATCCATGAAAACTGTCTATCTCTTAATCTAAGTCTTTCAAAATTTTGCCTTTGCAGTGTTTTGTCATTTTGGTATATAGATATTGCAAATTTTTTGTTATACTTATTCCTCGGTATTTTATGATTTTTGGTGCTATTGTAGTTGACATTAAAAAAATTTTAATATTACATAACTATATAATCATTTTTTATATCCAACAATCTTGCTAAATTAATAAACTGAAGTTTCACTTGATTCTCTTTGTATACTTAATCATGTCCTCCATGAACCCTGATGTTTTACTTTTTTCTTTCTGGTCTTTACTTTTCTTTCTCTCGCCTTATTGTACTTTTACACTGTTGTTTAGTAGCTCAGTTGTGTCCGACTCTTTTGTGACCCCATGGACTGTAGCCCACCAGGCTCCTCTTTCCATGGAATTCTCCAGGCAAGAATACTGGAGTGGGTTGCCATGCCCTCCTTCAGGAGATCTTCCAGATCCAGGGATTGAACTCATGTCTCCTGCATTGGCAGGTGGATTCTTTATCACTTTTACGTGCTCTAGTATAAAAATGAATAGAAAATGAATAGAAAGGCTAGTTTTAAATGTAGAGTTTTGTTTATATCCTTTATCAGATTAAGGACTTTCTCTGCTGTTCCTTGTTTGCTGATAGTTTTCTTCTTTTTTTAAGATCATGAACAATTGAATTTGCCAAGGGCCTTTTTTTTAATGTGTGAAATGCTTTGTTTGTGAGCATACTTGAGATATAGAGTGTATTTGAGATGCACATATTTCCTTCTCCTTTATTCTGTTAATATGATGAATTACTTGATTTTATTTATTTATTTTAATTGGAGGCTAATTACTTTACAGTATTGTATTGGTTTTGCCATACATCAACATGAATCCGCCACGGGTGTACATGTGTTCCCAAAAAAATATGGAACGCTTCATGAATTTGCGTGTCATCCTTGCGCAGGGGCCACGCTAATCTTCTTTGTATTGTTTCAATTTTAGTATATGTGCTGCCGAAGTGAGCATGAATTACTTGATTTTAGAATAAGCCAATTTTACATTCCTGAAGAAAATCCCACTTGGTCATGATATATTATCTTTTTGCTCTATTATTAGATTTGATTCATTAATATCTTGCTTAGGAGTTTTGCATCGTAATATTCTTATACCAGGTTCTGATATCAAAGTTAAGGTCTTCATAGAAAAGTTGAAAAAAGGATTTCTTCTTTTTCTACTCTCTGAAAATGTTTGTGTAAGAAATCATGATTGAAATCATGTATGTGATTTTTATTGTGGGAAGTTTTTAAATTTTAGATTGAATGGACATAAGAGTACTCAGATTTTCTATTCTTATGTCAGTTTTGGTAAACTGTTGTCTTTTTTCCCTCTGCAGTTTATTCCACTAAATTTTCAAATTTATTGTCATGCAATAAATACAGTCATTATTTTGTTAATATCTGTAGAATTTGTAGTGATGTTCCCTTTTTAATGCTTGGAATGCGTTACTTGTGTTTCATCTCTTTTTTATAAATCAGTTTTGTTAAGTGCTTATGAATTTTATTAATCCTTTCAAACTGCCAACTTTTGTGTTTGTTGATTTTTCTCCATTGTATATCTATTTTATATTCACTGTTTTCTGTGTTGATCATTAATATAGCTTTCCTTTTATTTTTCTTGGGCTTTACTTGTTTTTTTCTCAAGCTTCTTGAGATGAAAACGTGTCATTGATTTTCAACCTTTCTGTTCTTAAAATACATGTCATTACTTATTATATTCATTTATATTTTAATATGTGCATTTAGTTCCGCAGCTATCCCTTTTAGCATTGCTGTAGCTGCATTCTACAAATTTTGATACATTGTATTTTCTCTTGGTTCAAAATATTTAGTTTCCATTTTGATTTCTTCTATGATCTGTGGGTTATTTAAACATGTGCTGCTTAATTTCCAAACATTTGATGGTTTTCTATTTATGTTTCTGGTATTTGTTTCTCATGTAATGCTACTCTGATCAAAGAAACTATTTTGATTTTGGTCTTTTAAAAGTTTGTGAGAGCTTCCATGATGATTCAGTGATAAAGAATTTGACTGCCAATGCGGGAGAAACGGGTTCAATCCCTGCTCTGGGAAGATCCCACATGCCGTGGAGTAACTAAGCCCATATGCCACAACTATTGAGCCTGTGCTCTAGAGCCCAGGAGCTACAACTACTGAGCCCATGTACTCACTACTGAAGCCCTCGTGCCCTCGAGCCTGTGCTCCACCATCACAATGAGAAGTCTGTGCACCGCAACTAGAGAGTAGCCTCTTCTTGCCGCAAGTAGAGAAAAGCCCAAGCAGCAATGAAGACCCAGCACAGCCCAAAACAAAACAACAAAAAAAGTTGAGACTTATTTCATGGTTGAGTTTATAGTTTATTTTGGTAAATGCTTCGCATCCACTTAGAAAGAATGTATATTCCACAGATATGGGGTAAAGTATTCTAAATATGAGAATTAGGTCAAGTTGGTCACTCATGTTGTTTCAGATTGTTTTTTATTGATCTTTCTATCTGCATGCTCTGTCAGTTCCTGGGAGAGGTTTGTCACAGTTGGTACTAGTCTGGCTGGAGAATATGGGCAGGGCTTCCCGGTACAGCTGCAGAGGCCAGTCCTGTTATTTCAGAATGTGTGACTGGCACCCTCTGGAATAGGAACTTATGCTGAAAATGAATGACAACCTTAAGTGTATTTGTGCTCAGTTGTGTCCAACTCTTTGTGACCCTTTGGACTGTAGCCTACCAGGTTCCTTTGTGTGTGGTATTTTTTAGGCTAGAATGCTGGAGAGGGTTGCTATCTTCTCTTCCAGGGGATCTTCCTGACTCAGGGATTGAACCCATGTCTCCTGCATTGCAGGCAGGTTCTTTACCACTGAGCCATCAGGGAAGCCAGTCAACCCTAGGACTTGGGCCTAAATAGACTAGGCAACCGTAAGATGAACCCGAGGGCTGTGTTGAAAACTTAGTACTATATTTGAATGAAAAAAATCAAGCTGTCAGTTACATAATTGATTTCTGGTACAAATTTAAATTTCTCTGATCTGCTAGTTCTTCTTCTTTAAGTGAGATCATAAAAATGCTCTCTTTTTCCAGCCTATAGAGCATACCCTAAGGTCTCAGCCAAGCTCTCTGTGAAAACTCTGAGGAATTTGGATGTGAAAAAGGATAACACAAGTGCTGGGAGTGGGGGGTGGTGCATGGTAAGTACCCTTTATCTCTAAGATTTGCCTCCTCAGCAATTTCTGAGGAGTCCATTTGACATGACCGGATATATAGGTTCAAACATCCCCTCAAACCCATATCTAAGTAGCCAACTTTTTCCAGATGGGAATATGCGCTGACTCTAAATTATCTATGGATCTGGGCCTGGCACTAGTGAGGGGTTTATAGATGAGCATCAACTTCTTACGAGCATTGGACTGGGGAACAAATGTTTTTGAATTCAGAAACCTAGAATAGAATCCGATTCTTGCACTTTGTAGCTATGTGGCAAGGGCAAAATCACAACCTGTCTGAGCTACAGAGTTTTTATTTGTAAAACCTGATTAATAGAATTTGTGGTTTGGATGAAATAGGTAGGAAGCTCCTGGCACTGTGCCTGGTTCTAGAGACAATCAACACATGCTAATCCCTCCTCCTTCTTTCCCAGTCTCTCAAGTGAAAGAATCAAACTCTCCTTTTGGGTTTAGTGTCAGAGACTGAGAGTGGGGTTGGCTGAGGACCTTAGTACTGGGATAAGACTGGGAATAGGGAGAATCGGGGTCTGCAGGTCCCAGGGTCTACTGAACAACAGCAAAGTTTTCTCACACAAGGAATGAGAACCAGTTCATAGCTGTATTCTGACGCAGTTACGCATCCCAGGAGAATTGCAAACCAGTCAGGAAAGACATGACAGGCATTTCAACTTCTGTCCAAACGTGGGAAAGCCCGTCACACATCAGAGGCTGACCCAAATATAATGCTGACATGTTCATTTTGCACAGGACTGGGAACTGTTAGTACTCATCACTTTCTGAGATTTGCATTAAAGCACATCATAGGAAAATGTTACTGCCAGTCACTGAAGGAAGGTTGGTAGTCTGGGCTCAGCAGGGAATCCACCAGAAGGGGAAGCATCAGCCGGGCTGACAGAGGGCGGGTCAGGAGAGATGACCTAACTCCCAGGGCCCCGTGGGAGGTTCTGGGAGGGTATTCAGGTTGACCTGGAATAATGGAAGACCTGCATCTGGGCAGAGCCTATCTAAACTGTGAGAACAAGTCAGAGATTTTCTCCCAGGATGGGCTTCCTCTCCGGCAGTCTGTCTTGAGGATCCAGAGGCTCCTTCTGGATCAGTGGGAGATCACACTGAAGTTGATTAGTAAAGTCTGCCATGGAGCTGAGAAGGACTGGTTGACCCATAGGCTCTTTCTTTTCTGACTTCTTTTAAAATTTAATTTTAATTTTTCCTCAAAGGAATATATTTACATAATGGGAAAAAGCAGTAATACTACAGAGCTTTCGTGAAAATAGCAGCTCTTAGTCTCACCTCTCCCCGTACCCCAAAGGCAAACTCTCTCCATTTTTAAAAGCTACAGATTCCTATGTTCATAGTTCTCTTTTTCTTTTATGAAGGATGCTTTCAAACCTACACAAAAGTTTGGAGAATAGCGTGAGAAACCCCATACTCTGTCACCTGCCTTCAATCACAATCCTTGCCCAGCCA
>NW_011494936.1:2244462-2246289 GCF_000754665.1 Bison bison bison | reverse complement strand
CCCTTCCCCAGCCAGTCTTATTTCATTTCTCTCTCACCACTCTCAGATTGTGTGTATACTAAATTGTTTCAGTCATGTCTGACTCTTTGCGACCCCATGGACTGTAGCCTGCCCGACTCCTCTGTCCGTGGGATTCTCCAGGCAAGAATACTGGAGTGGGTTGCCATGTCCTCCTCCAGGGGATGTTCCTGACCCAGGGATCAAACCCTCATCTCCTGCATCTCCCGCATTCCAGTCAGATTATTTATCCACTGACCGACCTGGGAAGTTCCCCTTCTCAGATTATTTCAAAGCAAATTCAAGTCCCTGAAACACTTAACCTGTAAATAATTTAGTGTGACTCTCCAAGTATATACGGAATCTTGTTTTTAACATAACCACATACCATGGCCTCCTTAGTATCATCATATATCCATGTTCCAAATTATCAATTATCTTATCACTAAAAGAATATTTTACCTTAATATTTCTAAATAACACGCTTAGATCTGAGTTATTTATGTTCAGATCTAGTAGAACAGTTACTTTATTCCAGGCATCCCCATTTATTTTATAGCAAGTCTGTAAGTCACCTAGAGGCAGAGAGGATCCTGTAGGTGAGATGTGACGGTCTTCCAACCGGGGTCCCTTTGCAGATGCTGACCTTCTAAGCAGCTGCCTCTTCTGATTTGGTGATGTGGGACTTTGTGTTTTCACTCTGTGGATGTGAGCACAGTGTTGGAGATACTTGTTGCCTACAAATGTACCTGGAATGCACTTATTCAGTCACTCTTGGATCCATTCCTGACGCTGGGAGAATGGGTGGCAGTGCCAGTTGTTTCTAAGGGAGCCAGTGTGGTGTAACAGAAAGACATGGCAGCTGTTGAAACGAGAGAGCTCAGATTTTAATCCAGCCTCTGCCACTGGCAGCTGTGTGACTTTGGGAATATTACATAACCTCTTTGGGTCTGTTTTCAGGCAGTGCAGGGATAACCATGCTTATCTGGAAGGGAAGTTGGTGTGAAGACTCAACGCAATAACATACAAACAGAACACACTGAAACACCTGGCACATAGAAGGGACACAGTAAATTCACACGATCTTTCTCAGTTATACATATATACACACTGTATTTGTATATGTATGTGTGTGCATGTGTGAAAAGTTGCTTCAGTCATGTCTGACTCTTTGCGACCCCATGGACTATAGCCTGCCAGGATCCTCTGTCCATGGGATTCTCCAGGCAGGAATACTGGAGTGAGTTGGCAAGCCCTCCTCCAGGGGATCTGCCTGACCCAGGGATCGAACCTGGGTCTCTTGTTTCCTGCATTGGGAGGCAGGTTCTTCACCACTGAGCCACAAGGGAAGCCCAGGTATTTGTGTACATATGTCCAAATATAATATTTTACATTTTATTGATAAATGGACAATAAATTGACTTCCATTTGGCATATTCACTACTGTGTTTATCTAAAAATTATCTAGCCTTTGTACTTAAACTGCTACTTATAACTAAACAAAGCTAGTGGAGGTGATAGAATTCCAGTTGAGCTATTCCAAATCCTGAAGGATGATGCTGTGAAAGTGCTGCACTCAATATGCCAGCAAATTTGGAAAACTCAGCAGTGGCCACGGGACTGGAAAAGGTCAGTTTTCATTCCAATCTTAAAGAAAGGCAATGCCAAAGAATGCACAAACTACTGCACAATTGCACTCATCTCACATGCTAGTAAAGTAATGCTCAAAATTCTCCAAGCCAGGCTTCAGCAATATGTGAACTGTGAACTTCCTGATGTTCAAGCTGGTTTTAGAAAAGGCAGAGGAACCAGAGATCAACTTGCCAACAT
>NW_011494936.1:2152055-2244362 GCF_000754665.1 Bison bison bison | reverse complement strand
TTATTGATTATGCCAAAGCCTTTGACTGTGTGGATCACAATAAACTGTGGAAAATTCTGAAAGAGATGGGAATACCAGACCACCTGATCTGCCTCTTGAGAAATTTGTATGCAGGTCAGGAAGCAACAGTTAGAACTGGACATGGAACAACAGACTGGTTCCTAATAGGAAAAGGAGTACGTCAAGGCTGTACATTGTTACCCTGTTTATTTAACTTATATGAAGAGTACATCATGAGAAACGCTTGACTGGAAGAAACACAAGCTGGAATCAAGATTGCCGGGAGAAATATCAATAACCTCAGATATGCAGATGACACCACCCTTATGGCAGAAAGTGAAGAGGAACTCAAAAGCCTCTTGATGAAAGTGAAAGTGGAGAGTGAAAAAGTTGGCTTAAAGCTCAACATTCAGAAATCGAAGATCATGGCATCCGGTCCCATCACTTCATGGGAAATAGATGGGGAAACTGTGGAAACAGTGTTAGACTATTTTTCTGGGCTCCAAAATCACTGCAGATGGTGACTACAGCCATGAAATTAAAAGACGCTTACTCCTTGGAAGGAAAGTTATGAGCAACCTAGATAGCATATTAAAAAGCAGAGACATTACTTTGCCAACAAAGGTTCGTCTAGTCAAGGCTATGGTTTTTCCATTGGTCATGTATGGATGTGAGAGTTGGACTGTGAAGAAGGCTGAGCGACGAAGGATTGATGCTTTTGAACTGTGGTGTTGGAGAAGACTCTTGAGAGTCCCTTGGACTGCAAGGAGATCCAACCAGTCCATTCTGAAGGAGATCAGCCCTGGGATTTCTTTGGAAGGAATGATGCTAAAGCTGAAACTCCAGTACTTTGGCCACCTCATGTGAAGAGTTGACTCATTGGGAAAGACTCTGATGCTGGGAGGGATTGGGGGCAAGAGGAGAAGGGGACGACAGAGGATGAGATGGCTGGATAGCATCACTGACTTGATGGACATGAGTCTGAGTGAACTCTGGGAGTTGGTGATGGACAGGGAGGCCTGGTGTGCTGCGACTCCACGGGATCTCGGAGAATTGGACACAACTGAGTGACTGATCTGATCTGAAAATTAAAATTCAAAACAGTAAAAACAATTCCTTTTAGTAAAATTTCCTTCCAAATTAAAAATACAAATTATAGAATTTTCTAAAAAAACCCTTTTCTTAGTTTCATATAATGCTAATTGAAAGTAAACTCTCCTCTCTTGGTGGATTTTCTTTAACAGACACATGACTGACACAGTTAGAAGTGTTTCAATCTGGGCTTCTCTAGTCGCAAGGGATGGAAAGATACCATAAACTAGCAAAGAGGAATTTTTAGGCAAAGAGGAATTTTACTGGCTCACAGAAGTTGAGATGTCTCCATAAAGTTATGATGCTGGACCTTATAAAATATTGTTAGATTTTTCTCTTTCTCTTGCCATCACTCAGGTCTGCATGGACTTCAATTTGTAGTGTCTTCCAATTTTCAGGAGGTTCTAGCCATTAGGCAAGAAGAGAACATAAAAGCCTTCCAGATTAGAAAGATAAATGTATTTACACATTTTGATCTTCCTAAGGACGGTGACTCCAGCAATGAAATTAAAAGATACTCCTTGGAAAGAAAACTATGGCAAACCTAGACAGAATATTAGAAAGCAGAGACATCACTTTGTCAGCAAAGGTCTGTATAGTCAAAGCTATCGTTTTGGAAGTCATGGAAGTAGTCATGGAAGGATGTGAGTTGGACCATGAAGAAGTCTGAGTGCCAAAGAACAGATGCTTTCAAAGTGTGGTTCTGGAGAAGACTATTGAGAGTTCTTTGACTGCAAGGAGATCACACCAGTCAATCCTAAAGGAAATCAGTAAAAAAAACAAAAAAAAACAAAAACAAAATAGCCACCTTGCATCTCTAGATTGTGTTATCCTTACAGCTCTCAATCCCCAGGGAAGAGGAACTTTTCTTTCCCAAGATCCATAAATCACATCTCAGAGAAGGCTCTGATTGAGTCACTTTGGTCATGTACTCACACATATGGTGAGAACACAGCACAGGGTTGAGGTGGTTGCTGAAGTAGGCAGTCTTACCATGACCATGAGGAAGGAAAGGGGTGCTTCTCTAGAAAAGTCAAGAGTTGATATCAAAAAAGGATACTGTTTAGGAAAAAAGCAAGTGTATCATTTACATAATTTATTTGATAAATGATTATTGGCTATGCTAGCACAGTCAATGTTTTTATCGATTTTTTTCAGTTAGAGTGAATACTCTTCTCTGAAAATGTCTTTATTCTAATTAATTTCATACCAAGATAATACAGTTACAGACAATAATAAATAAAAATGTTCTTAAGCAAGTATTATGTGTCAAACACTAGTCTAAGCACATAACATACCTTACCCATTTAATCTTCACCAAAGCATATGAGATAGGAACTCTTACTATCTCCATTTTACAGAGGCATAACCTGAGGCTGGGAAAGGTAAGTAACTTTCTCCAACCACATAGCTAGTAATTAGAAGAACTCAGATCAAACCTGGACAGTCTGGCTGCAGAGCTTACACCCTGAGTATCTAATGACAAAAGGAAATTTCAACTGTTTGTGTCACAGTGCCACAGATGACCACTCAGTGAAGTTCATGTTACTTGTAACACACATGACACTCTTTATTCTGAAATAAAGTTGATTCATCAAAGACTAAAATGTCTCTGTGTAGTTAGTGTTATGGTAGGTGTCTTAAGGTTGGCTGGGTTGTCGGCAACATAGGAAGACCTGGTTCTTTCTTGAGAGGAATTTATAATTCTATTTGAGGAGATAAAACATGCAAATGGGAAACAAAAAACAGTAAAATCAAAGCCCCCCTGGAAGCCTTATTCATACTTGCTGGGAAACAGGGACTGAAGTCATGCCTGGGGCTGTCTGGGTTTAGCTAGGGAAGCCTTGTGACGAGGTGAGTTAAGTTGAGCTGTCAGGGAGGAAACACTCATGGATTAGCAAAAACAAGGGAAACCCTTAATAACGATAAACAATAGGCATGATGGCTGCTGTCTCTGTGTGTGACCCCATACCAGGATACGCCTAACCCTGTCATGTGACCTCTCCTATAGCGTTTGCACATGGCAGCTCTGTGACCTAGGTATTATCATTTTCCTCACTTTAAAATATGAGGAAATGGAGTTACAGAGGTTAGGAAATGCATTCAAGTTCACACAGCTACTAAGTAGAACTAGATTCCTGCTGAGGTTGACTGACTCCAGAATCCAAGTTTCCAACCACTATACACTTAGACATAATTTCATTAAAAAAGATTCCATTTAAAAAATGTTGAACTTTATTATGTCTCCAGTACACAGAGGGCCGACAAAACGTTCATTGGATTTTAGATTGTGATACCCTCAGGGATCCCGGTGCACACATGGATGTACTGCCCATCACCTTACACAAGGGCCTTGCAGTTGACCTCTCGAGATGCATTTATGGACATGAGGAGCTTAGAGAGTATGAAACCAGGAAATGCCCAGGCTCCATTTCACCCAAGGTGGTCACTGCAAAATTTTTCACAGGTGTCCTTCCTGAGGCCATACATTATCAAGGCTCTGCTAAGATAGTGAAGGTTCGACTATAAAGCATCAGTCTAACCTTAAACCAGTGAAACTGCAAGGCAAAATTATTCACCGGGTTTGCTCACATCAGCATAATCTGAGTGAACCATCCCCAAGGACAAGCCATAACGAGCAGGAGGGCATGTGGATGAAATATAATCAGAGGCAGGGGAAAAGATGAGAGAAATTGCAAAGCTTGCTGAAGGACAGTGCCTTACTGACTTTTTGGCATCCTTTTGGATACAAGGTCGACAGGCACAGCCCACATCCCAAAGTCCTTGAAGCTGATAAGGAAGAAACTGGATGTATGCGTGTTCATTTTGTGTACATGCAAGAGTGTGTGTGTGTGTGTTTAAATTCATGACCAGAAACTCTGTTGTATGTGTTAAATGGCTGAAAAATTAGGAGGTGCCAGGCTTTGCTTTAATTGGATTTTCTAAAGTATAAATAAAAGGAGGGAAGGGAGATGCACTCTTTGATTGATGCCTTCCTTCAGAGTATGATAGCTGGTCAAGAGTCTTTCTCTTTCCTAATTAAGGGGCCTTATTCCACTCTCACTCAGAGCTGCTGCCTGTGTGCTGGTCTGCAAGCTGACATCAAACCCATGTGGCCAGAAATGCCTTGAGAGGTGGAGTGGGCACAGAAGGCTGAACCCCTGGGGTGTTACAGAATCTGTATAGAAACAGAGGAACATGATGCCCAGCTCTGGTCTGGAGAAACGATCCCTAGAAACATGGCTTCATCTGAGACTTGAAAGTACACCCAAGGGGTTACCTTAGGAAGTTTAACGGAAGTAAACTCCCTATAGTTTTTGAAGACCAGCCTTTGTTGGGTTGGGAGGTAGGGTAGAAGTGGGTTAGCCTAGGCTGGGAGAAGAGAGAGATTGGCTCACAGTCTTACCTCTGTTGTCCATTTTCCTCACTGGGATCAGGACTACAGGGAGGCAGATGAGGAACTTAGGGGGCAAAATTTAAGGAGATTCACTCTTTGATACTTGCAGTTCTACAGCCAAAGGAATCTGCCAATTATGCACATGTAAGTGGCCTAAAGATGGAATCCAAAGGTCTTCATAAGACTTCCAGCAGTTCTTCCCCCACTTCCATGTGCCTGCAAACCACCCGGGGAGCCCTTGAGCATCGGATGTGGACTCTAGGTATAGTACCTCATAGATAGGTCCCAAAATTCTGCATTTCTAACAAACTCCCCAGTGATGCAGGGACTACTGATCTGGGAGCCATACTTAGAACAGTGAGGGTTCAGGTACCAGGAAAGCAAGGCTGGGAGCCATATCTGACCTGCCACCTGTCTATCTGTTCTTGTACATGGAGTTGGGTTTTTAAAAAACATTTTCATTTATTTATTTTTGGCTGTGCTGGGTCTTCATTGCTGCAGGTTTTCTCTAGTTGTGGCAAGCAGGGACTTCATCGTGGTGCACGGGCTTCTCACCATGGTGCCTTCTCTTGTGGAACACCGGCTCTAGGGCATTTGGGCTTCAGTAATTGTGGCTCTCAGACTCTAGAGCATGGGCTCAATAATTGTGGCACATGAGCTTAGATGTGGGATCTTCCCAGACCAGGGATCGAACTCACGTGCCCTGCATTGGCAGGTGGATTCTTAACCACTGGACCACCAGGGAAGCCCCATAAACAGAGTTTTATTACAACACATTCATTTATATATTGTCTGCAGGTATTTTCCTGGATGCAGTGGAAGAATTTAACAGCTTTGACAAAGATTGTATGGACCACAAAGCCTAAAATATTTACTATCTGTCCTTTATAGAAAAGTTTGGTGAGCCCTGGTTTATAGAATCCTGTTTCTGTTTCTCATCACTCACATTTCAGCCAAAGGCCACAGACTTATATTTCTAGGGCTTTGCAAATGATGTGAGCTCTCCTTTGATGTTCTATCCCTTCTCTTCATTATCTCTTACCTTGTCATCTCATCTCAGCTCAGATGTCATTTCTTCTATTATGCCTTGCTTGACCTTCCCAAACTGAGCTAGGTAACTCTCATTTCACCCAGAGAGTCTGAAACTTCCCATTGCAACACTAATTACTCTGAAGTGTAATTGCCTATTTTTTCATCTGGATCACCCATTCCATCATAGATTCCTTAAAAAATTATTTTATTGAAGTGTAGTTGATGTACAGTGTTGCGTTAATTTCTCCTATATGGCAAAGTGATCCAGTTATACATACATATATTCTTTTTCATCTTCTTCTCCATTATGGTTTATCATAGAATATTGAATATAGTTCCCTGTGCTATGCAGTAGGACCTTGTTGCTTATTCCTTTTGTATATAATCATTTGCACTGCTAATCCCAGCTCCCAATCTTTCCCTTCCCCACCTCCTTTCTGCCTTGGCAACCACAAGTCTGTTCTGACTTCTTAAGGGTAGGGATTATATCTGTTAACTATAGAATTCCAAGTACTAGGCATATAATATTAAATTTTAAATTTGATAATTTCATGACAACTTTAGACATCTTATTTTATTTTTAAGCACCTGGGATGGAAAGAGGTTTTGCCATTCCAGAGAAATTCAGCCTAATGTGCTTCCCTGCACTGGTCCCCTTGAAGAGGGGGAAATCCTTGGGGGTTGTCCACCCCAGTGAGACAGTGCCACCTCACCTGCGCAACGCCACACACGCATACATGTGTACACAGCAGTTCTCAGGTCTGATTCTTGGGTTGGGCAGAGGACCTACATTTCTCTTGAGATTAAAATATTTGAGAATTTAAGGATCGCCTAGTTTTCCTGGAATCTTCTGTACTCAGACTCTTAAGACTGGTGGTAAAGATTTTGGCAGGAGGGAGAGTGAAACTCCTGTATGACAATTCTTGGATTGTATTTATCCCTGTTCTCCTTGAACAGGGAGAATGGGAATCCAGTTCAGTGGGTCATTTCAAGAAAGTAATCAGCCATTAGGTCAATTGCCTCTTTCAAGAGGACAAGCGATGGTTTTCAAAGCTCACTTCCACTCAACAGGGCTGGTAGAACCTTGGGTAAAGAGCCAGAGTCTGCCCAGAGGGTTGCCAGCGTGCGGTATGGTCACTGAAGACAAGCCCTTGGGTTCCCTTGGATTCTTCCTTGAAGGCATGGTGTATGCTTCCAAGGCGGCCCTTCTATGGTAGGACCAAGGTGTCAAAGCAAGACTTAAACACTTTAAGCCAACAATTGATAAAAGGTTGGGGAAATTATCTAGGCGAGATGTTCCGAGTTAACTAGATGCACCTCAAGCCACCAATTCTCTAATTCTTCCTGGAGGTGTTCAAATCATCACTCCAATGCTCACACACCACGAGGCATTTGCCTCTTTCCCTCACATTCTTTATTTGTGCTCGTTTCTGGTCAGTTCCCCCAGGACCTGTTCCCTCAAGTTCTTAGTTAACACTCAGAATCTATGGACGCCCAGTGCCACTGCCTTTTCATTATCACAGATATTACTTTTTAATATCACAGGCATTTCCTTTGAAATCTTTCTAATTCCTTTGTTGAAGCGATTAAAAAAAAAAAACTCCTTGGGAAAAATTATGTAACTCTAGAAAGAACAGCCAACATTTGAGATATCCTGTGACAGTGAAAAGCCAAATTCCAGATGTTGGGTTTTGAGTCTCCAAAGCAGTGTGTGCAAGGCAGGGAGGCTGGCAGCAGGATCGGGAATCCATCAGAGATTTGCTGACTTCCCTCCCAGGGCAATTAAGAGTTCAAGGCAGGCAGCTGAGGAGGCCTTTGGGGAACTGGTGGGCACCTTTAGCACTATCTGCTGAGCAAGCAACCATTCTCCAAACTTTGGATGCCTGGACTATTTTTTATCCTGATGCTGTTAATAGGTGCCCACCAATAACCAACCATCTGAGGAAGGACAAACAGGAGTATGCCTTTAGAGAAGATCATTTATTTACCTGTTTATTTGCTGTCTGAATATGCTGAATGAGGAACATCAGGATTTTTTGAAGTTTGACTTTCTTTTCCCCCTTCTCTTAAAAATATGAAGTAGTTGCTCATTTCTCTGTTTTGGTTTTATCATAGTTGGGATTTTTTAGGCCACACACAGGCATACTTTTTAGTTTTGGCAAGAAGTAAACATCCAAGGCTCATAAATTACATTCATAAATATTTAGCGTACTTCGATGTATTAAGAGGTTTTAAAGGAAAGGAAAGAAAATCAAGACTGGGTAAAAACAAGCATTTATCCAGAGGAAAATAAAATCCTTTATTTCATTGTTTGAAGACTTGAAAGCAGTCACCAAGAAACAAAAATGAACTGCTGAAGTTTTCAAAGGAATCATATTCTGCTTCCAACACAAGAGCAAGGAAAATATCTCTTGATTTTAATAAAATTTTGGATTAAGTGTCCTACAATGACAGGGTGAAGAAATAGTTGCATTTAAGAGTTGATGAATCATGGAAAGAAAGAAACTGGGGACCTGGAACCAATCAGTGATCTAATATGGAGTTGCTTTGGGGTCAGACAGTGGGCAAGAGTCAGGGACCTGGCTTCTCATCTTTAGCTTCTCATCTTCCATTTCTTGGGATGGGGAGCCTGCATTGCCCTCCTGTATCTGAAGAGAAAATCAGATTAAGAAACTTGAAAGCACAACTATTTGTATATATCAGAATGGATGCTGGGTAGGAATGATACTTGCATTAGGAAAGACATTCTTCACTTTAGAAGAGTATTCATCTCTGGATATAATTTACTAAGTTGCTTCAGTACATTTAAAATAGGATTTAATTTCTGAAACATTGATTGTTGCAAAGTTTTTTTAGGACTCTCTCTCTTGCACAGAGTGAGAGTTCCTTGTGCTGGCTGACTTCCTCTCAGGTATATGAAGGCATCTGCACCAACATTAATTTGTCGCATCCCTGCTCAAAAATCTCCAGTGTCTCCTGCAAGGTTTCTCAACCTCTTATTCTGATACAAGGATAATCCTTTGTTGTGGGATGCTATCCTGGGCATTGGAGGATGTTTAACAGCATCTGTGGCCTCTACCCACTAGCAGCCACTCTCACCATGACCATCAAAAATGTGTCCAGGCTTTGCCAAAAGTTGTTTCCTGGGGTGCAAAGCTGAGAAGCCCGGGTCTATCAAATGAAGGGTGTAGGTCTTAGCTTCTCCAGCACCAGAGGTTCGGTCCCCCCGCCGCCTACCCTCATCTTGAAGCACTCGATTTCCTAGTTCCCATGCCACACACTCTGCTCATTATTACCCTCTGTCCGTGTCTTCCCCCTTGCAATGCCTTTCTCCTTGCTTGTTCTCCTTGGAATCCTTCCCTGTCTTCAGCTCAGCCCCACCTCCCAAAGAGTTCCCAACCCACATAACTTTCTGCTTCCTAATACAGGTGGTATCTATTGCCCTCCTTGCTCTTTGGGGGACAACAGGAAGTCCAGACCAGGTTAGGATGACCTGGGAGCAGGGGGACCTTGCTTCTGGGGCGAGCTCTGGAGAGGAATCGAGAACTCAGTAGAAATGACTGCCTGGGGGTGGCCCCAAGCTCCTGTTACTCAGAGGGGACCAGATGTTGCTGGGAGAGAACCAGCTTTATCGGCCATGAGAAAACTGATACAAGAGCCTTTAGGCTAACAGGTTAAAAAAGGTGATTTATTAGTTTTCTAGCATTGCTGTAACAAAGTGCCATAAGTTAGTGGCTTGGAACAATAGAAATTTGTTTTCTGCCAGTTTTGTAAGTCTGAAATCAAGGTGTTGGCAGGGCTGTGCTCCCTCGAAGGTGCAAGGGAGGTGTTCCCTGCCTCTCTCTGGGCTTCTGGTAGGTAGCCTTAGGCATTCCTGCGCTTGTAGCTGCCCCACTTCACCGCCTTGTCCTAACATGGTGTTCTCCTGGTGTCTTCACATCATCTTCCTTCTGTGTGTGTCTCTATCTGTGTCTCAATTTGCCCTTTTTATAAGGGCACCAGTCGTATTGGATTAGGGCCCCACCCTAATGGCTTCATTTCAACTTTATTACATCCCTAAAGACCTTGTTTCCAAATAAGGTCACATTCTGACATACTGAGGGTTAGGATTTCAACGTATCTTTTTTTTGGGGGTGGGGGTGGGGGGCCACACAATTCAGCCAGAACAGGTGGGAAAATCATCTCAAGTTACCCCTGAAAGGCATGAGAGTCATTTATCTGGTGTGACTTATTGGCAGCCTTTTAATACATCTCCTTCCCAAATCTCTCCTCTGAACTCACTTGTATTATTCCTATGGTCTGTCATTTTCCCACAGGGGAAAAAATCCCCTCATAAATGTCCCCTTGGGATGTTGAGGCCAGGATATAAATTATTATTAGCTACTACCTTTGTTAAAAGCTAAAGTGAAGAAAAAGATGACTGAGCCATAAGAAGGGAGAAGAAGAGAGGGAAATCTGCAGGGAGGGGAGGGGTCAAAGACCACCTCTGCCCACTCAGCTGTTGTCCCTGAGCCTGGACTTAGTGGCAGCACTGGCTTTCCTGGGGGCCGGTTGGGAGGGGTGTGGCCCCAAGAAGGAAGGCTCAGATTCCTGGGAGGCATTCCTGTACTTCCCAGGGGCCCTGTCCCTAAGTTCCATCCTCCAGCCAATGATTTTTTTTTGCCTGAACTACAAAGATAAACACTCCTCTAATTCTGAGTTTGTTCATTATAAACATGTATAAAATGCATCTAAATGTTTTCAAGTCAACACACCACAAAAACACCAAAGTTTTGATGCTTAAAACTAAACCAAACAACACAGGCATACTGCCTCTTGCTGCCTCAGCTTCAGATTTCTTTGTGTTTTCAAATTTTCTCAGCCAACAAGCAGAGAAATTTTGCAAATATATTATCAGCTAGTACTATCAGCTTTCCTGAATTACCTGCTATAGAAAATGCTCTGCCCAGCTCGGCTACAAATTTTCCTGCCATCTTGGTGAGATTTATTGGCTCTCAACACAAGCCTCCAGTATCTCATGTCAAACCATAGGTCATGTGCAAATGAACCATTTCATTCTGGATTTTCCCAAGTTTTAAAAATTAAACCTTCCCTCTAAGAGAATTCTAATTTGAGAGGGCTTGGGAAGAAAATGAATAGAATAAATAGAAAAAACATTGGCTATTCACTGGAAATGATTTGGAACCTGCAGTCAGAAAGATTTATGCAGAATGTGATTGCCTTACATACATTCTGTAAAATCGATAAATGCACCTTTCAGCTCCACCTATTTCTGTACCTGCAGAAACTTTCTTTTCCTGAAAGAAGCAGTACTTGGTTTAGACAAGCACCTAATCTGTCTGTATCCTGGACAATTTGTTAATAGGCAGTTTTTGGTTTTGAGGCAGTTGTATGCAGTTGTGAGTATGTGAAATAACAGACTAGTGGTTCTCCACCCTGGCTACACAGTGGAATTAACTGTGTGGCTTTAAAATGATCTGTGATGGTTAATTTTATGTGTCAGCTTGACTGGGCCATTATGCCCAGCCATTTGGTTAAATATTATTCTGAATGTTTCCGTGAAGGCCTTTCTGGGTGAGTTTGATATTTAAATCGGTAGATTTTGACAGTAAAGCAGATTGCCCTCCATAATGTGTGTGGACCTCATCAAATCAGCTAAAGGCCCCAAGAGAACACAGGACTGACCTTCCCACTAGCAAGGAAATTCTGCCAGCAGATGGCCTTTGAACATCAAATGCAACACTGGCTCTTCCTGGGTCTCCCATCTGATGACTGTAGATATTGCAATTGCCAGTCTCCATAATGACATGAACTAGTTCCTTAAACTTAATTTTTTCTCTTTATAAGTACACATCCTGATGGCTCAACTTCTCTAAAGAACCCTCACTAGTACAACTCCCACATCTGAGTCCTTTCCCCCAGTCATCCTGATGCAGTTGGCCTGCAGTGGGCCAGGACAGAGTTATTTTACAAGGATCTCCAGGTGATTCTCAGGTGATCAGCATTGAGGGCTACTGCCAAAACCACTCTCTTCCCCTCCCAGATAACACAGGCTCTGGTCCAATCACATCAGTGTCATTGGAGTCCTAACTTTGCCATTAATTGGTGAATAACGTTAGTCACATAATTCAAACTTTCTGAGGCTTAGGATTCTTCGCTATGAAGAAGAGAAAATAACACCAAGGCCATCAGGTTGTTGCGAAGATGGTGAGATATCAAGTGAAATGAGACATGAAAACGTACAATATTTTCCTTTTCATTAGCTAGGAGTGAATGAGTGTATTGTATGCCTGTGACTTTTGTAAATACTATATTGAACCAAATATGTGCTTCTGTAAATTGGGTGGGTTTTTTTTTCTTCTTTTTTTTCTTTTACATTCTCAGACACTAACCTTTGGCCCATTCCCCTGACAGTTTGCTCAGTCTTTGCAGTTTGCCTAGTGTGGCTGAGAGCCCTGTATCTGGCCTGTATCTGGCCATACAGCAGGGCCTAAGTCAGGATGGGTAGGAGCCTGGATGTTCAAGGTTCAGCAGTCCTCATTGACTTGGACTGTCTGTGTGGGGGCTCCACGCACGGGGACGATCTGGGACTTTGGATGAAGTCATAGGTCACTTTGCAAGTGTTGGTGAAACAAATTAGAAATACTGTGGTCAAATCAGACCCTGTGGAAGAGTCCAGGAAACATATGTGAGCGATTTTCATGGTTAGCTGAGAGGCCCACAGTTAACCTGGAGTGAGAGGCTTCAGCTCATGCGCTGGTGAAAATGATCCCCCTCCAGCTCTGGCGCAGCGGGCAGCTAGCAGTCAGCAGCTTGAGGTGATGGTGCTGTTTCTGGTGGCCATGCGCCCTTCGGACTGGGAAGCATGCCCTCCTGTCTGAATGCATTTCACCCGCGACATTTGAGAGGGTTATGGGAAACCACTTTTCCCTTACTCCATCATCCTGAGTGAAATGGATTCAGAACATGTAAAAAGCGTGTCCTTTAATTTATGGCAACATAAACAAACTTGAGCTGCTTGGACCAAAACTACAAAGAGGAGGGTGATGGGAGAGAAGCATGGGCATGGATAATGTGGTTAACATCCCTTCCTTTCACGTGGAGTGAGCCTGGGCAGCATGACTTCACTGTTTGGTTCATTAGCGACACGCTCTGCTCACATCAAAATTGTGGAAAAAGCGTTGGCTTTGTTTACATGATGCATTGTAAGAGGGCATTTTTAATAGCTTAAGGAAAGTGCTTCATTGGACAGGATAAGAATAGGAAACAAGCCTACATTCAGAAAAGCTTATACGGGAAATGCAAGTAGTATTTCATCCAGGAAAATAAAACTTCAATGGCCGCCAGTGGAAACCACCTGCAGGATCATGAAACTCTTGATGGTTTCAGATGGAATCATTCATTTTCATTGTATACTTATTGCCAGTCTCTGGGTTAGGACTCTGCTAAACTCTGACCAGGTTTAAAGATGTGTTTATCTAATGTCAACCTTAAAAGGATTTGTTTTAAAGCGCTGTACAGTGATGCATTTAGTACACAAGTTCCACGTGTTACTAGTTTACTATGCACAAATTACTTTAAGACTCTGTTTCCTCATCTGTAAAATGGGTTGATGAAGATGATGGTAATGGTGATGATGTGGTGATGACAGACGTGTATTGAGAACTTACCACGTGCTCAGCTCCCAGTGAGCTCAGTTGTTAGAGCTTTTCGTGTATTCCTTACCCAGTGCTCACAATAACATGATAATAAGGTAGGTAGCTATTATCTCTGTTATCTGCACTTCTACTTCCTTCATAGGATATATTGTGTTGAGTCGTGTCTAGCTCCTTTGTGACCCAGTGGACTGTATCCCCCCATGGAATTTCCCAGGCAAGAACACTGGAGTGGGTTGCCATTTCCTTGAGGAGTAAATGAATATAAAGCCCTTAACACAATGTCTGACAATTGGAGACCTCAGTAAATGTTAGCAGCAATTGTAATAAATATTACATTTTAATTGGTTTCTAGAAGCCAGTTCCCCGAGTGAGTTTAATAGCTGCTCTAAGAGAGATATAAGCAAAAGGTTATGAGGGTTCAGAAAGGGGAGAGAGTACATTTAGAAGCTGGGCCTTCCAGAGAGGATGTGTGGCTCAAATGTATGCAAGCGCAGTCGGCAGCAAGGATGGGACCAGGGCTGGGGCCAGGACATGGGAGCAGGAGAGTGTGAGGCATGCCGGGGACAACTGTGATGAGGTCAGTTGGCTAAGGGTGGAGAAACGTTTAAGTCAAGACTGAGAATGAAGTGGGTCATATTGGGTAGCACCTCAAATGTCTTCAAAGAGTTCAGGCTGCATCCGGTAGGCAAGGAAACCACTGGAGGAGTGTAAGTGGTGAACGCCATGGTTAATCCTGTTTGTTTCTTGAATGTAGTGGTGCTCCAAGAGTTACCCGGGGAACACATAAAATATTGGCAAGGCCCTCGGTCCTGGGATTTAAAATGAACTCAGAGCCAGGACACAGTCCAAAGTGGATGTGAATTTGGCTTAAAGAATGAGGATTAGATCAGACCTAAAAACTCACAGGGGCCAGATTTAGCTGGTCTGGTCCCTGCATCAAGGGCAGTGCCAATATTTTATCTGTTTTTAAAGTGATCCCACCTGTCCTGCTCTTGCCTGTTTGTCTGTGTGATGGAGACAAAGGAGCGCCTGCACACAGCGCACACCTAAGACAGAACCATGCTGGGTGACGTCTGTATAAAACTTGCCACTAAATGTTGCAGCATTTCCTGCCACCGCCCCCCGCCCCTACCCCGCCACCAACTCCACCCGGTAACTTCTAAGTGGGACAAAAAGTGATTCAAGGACAATCAATGCCTTGTGTATTCCTTATGTGCTTTCTGTGCAAGACACAGAGTTGTAAAGCCATGTCACATGGCCCCATCCTGTAAGAGCTTAGAATCCAGCAGAGAACCTAGGACGAGTGTAAATAACTCATGATGACTCATAAATAACTAAGATAAAGTGAAAAGAGGGTAAGAGCATCTGTGCTTGGCGGGGGGAAGGGGTGTCGTGTTAGTGATGGCTTTTCATTAGAGGACAGCAGGACAGCATATACTGGCCCCTCCTCTTTGCCCTTTATCATTTAAGACATCATCTACTGTGGGCTCTTCAGTATACAGAAGAAGTCAGAGAGACCTCAGTCTGAATCTTGGCTTCACCTTTTACTGACTAGGATTCCTCTGGCAAATTTTCTGAGCTTGTTTGTCTACAAATGGCGATTATATTGCTTCCCTCACTTAATTGTTATTGGGGTACAAAAGGGCAGCAGCCAGGATATGCAGATACTTTTGTGTACAAGTAACAGAAAACCCAAACCAAATTGGCCAAACAGGAAACTTGCTAGCTTGTGAAAGGGCACTTAAGAGTGGAGTGTCTTCAGGGTTGAACCATCTTGGGGAGGAGCAGCTCGACCCTTCTCTATTCTACTGTCCACAGTGGGAGCTTTCCCAGACCTATTCCACTTGTGTTTGTAGCATCATGTCAGTGTCCATATGTCCTCATTCACTTCCACTTTAGTTGGGCTAACATAGGCCAGAGCCTGCTTCTGAGTCAGGGACAATTATCATGGGTTCCTGTATGAGCTTCTAAAAGGCTTTGTGACCTTTTACAAGTAGCTCAACCTCTCTGTGTCTAAGTTTCCTTATCTGTCATGGACTTCATGGTAGTACCTACTTAATAGCGGTGGTGTTAGGATTTAATAAATGATGGTTACTTGAGATCAGTATATATATTTTCAGACCATCCATAGCAACCTATTGGTAATTATGAAATAAATTTAGTGAATTGTGGCTAGCTTGAAAACATAGAGGAAAGAAACGAAATAGAACCTTAGTGAATCAAGAATCTCAGAGCACGTTGCTATGGTACAGGTAAATAATGTTTCATGAAACTTTTGTTTAAATTTTACATGTATTTGTGAATGTACTTGGTTGTGATAAAAAGAAACTTATTTCATGAACTTGGTTCATGAAAATAAAAATGTTGAGGGACATTAACTTGGGCTAATCAGGGTAAATGTTGGAGATGGGCTTTGGGAGAGAGGAGACATCAATGTTGAGGAGAAATACAGATTGAAAGCTCTTCTATAGGATTTATCAGGGGCCAAGCATTGGTTTATAAACTTTACATATATTAACACATGGTGACTTTCACAGTAACTGTATGAGTTAGACATCTTTACTATTAACCCCATTGTCTAGAAGAGAAAAGTGAGGTAGAGAAGTTAAATAACTTAGACAAGGTCACACAGTTAGCAGAGGTGGAGTTCACACAGTTCACACACTTCAAGCTCATGGAGCCTGGTTCTGGAACCCACGTTTTTACTATGCGACACAGGGAGTCAGTGGTCAACATTCACTCCCTGGGTATAAGTGCTTAGTACACTGCCAGGCACACAGAGCAAGCAGTCCATAAACTGTAGCTGTCTGTGAGAATATAACCCTGGAAAGACTGATTTGCAACCACAAAAAGCCCCTCCTTGATGTTCTCTGCAGCCTGAGGACTTGTAACAAGTTGGAGGAAGGGAAGGAAGCTTTGTGACTTTATTCTAAGTCACATGTTTAAGAAATGGGGTACCATAGTGTCCTGAGAAGAACTTTTAGAGCACAGCCCTGTTTTTCAAAGTTTGTGCGTATATCTGGGGTGGCATTGGTCAGGGGCAAAGGCAATTTCCTCTAAAACAGGTCACTTCTGTCATCCTGAGGTGTGTTAGGTAGTGCTTTCATGACACATTTGAAAGTACACAGAGCTAGCCACTGAGAGCTTGTAGTAGATGGAGGATCAGTTTGAATCTGGTGTTTAGATGTGCTGAGCTCTTCCTGGTGTGTTTGGAAGGGAAACTAAAGACAACAAAGTGACCTTCCTGTGCCCTGGTGTAGGTAGGAGTGACAAAGAAATACCGCAAAAGAGCCTGACCTTATTTTATAAACAGGGCAATCATGGGGGGGGGGGGCTAATGTAATATAGCAGAGAAAAAAATTTTTTAAAGAGTCCCAAGAGGACTAATAAAATGGCTTTGAATTACATTACATTTGAGATGGAGGCATTAATATAAATAGCCACAAAATGAGAATTTTCCTACCCCTTCTGTTAGAAGCAGTTCTGAAGACAGACTTGCACCCTAGGAAATGCCTGGGCTGCCTTTGGATCTCATCTTCCTCCTGAAGAAAGACAGTGCTGGTCAAATGGCAGGCAGGCCTCTGAGCCTTTACTTCTCTCCTCTAGAAAATTATTGGGAGTGCGAGTGGCATCAGGAACAAAAGCGTAGAGCTTTTAGTCTGCTTTAAGTCTGTTCTCTTGCTTTCAGATCTCAGCTCTGCCATTTTAATGGGTGTGTAACCTTGAGCAAGTCACTTAATCTTTATGAGTCTCAGTTTCCTCATCTCTAAAGTGGGGATAATGAAAGTAGCAGCATAGTCATGAGACTCTTATGAGTATTAATTTAGTTAATATATAGTAAAACATTTAGAGGGCTTCCATGGTGGCTCAGATGGTAAAGAATCTGTGTAAAATGCAGGAGACTCAGATTTGATCCCTGAGTTGGGAAGATCCTCTGGAGGAGAAAATACAACCCACTCTAGTATTTTTCCTTGGAAAATTCTATGGACAGAGAAGCCTGGCAAGCTACAGTCCACAGGACTGCAAAGGGTCAGACACAACTGAGCAACTAACACACACATAAACACAGCATTTAGAAGTGTGCCTGGGACACTCTATCAAATGGTTGCTGTTGTTATTGCTGTGTGCATGACCCCATGCATGAAGCTGAAGCTATAGGGGTGATCGGGCAAGATTTCTACTCCTCAAGTCTTAGGATCTGTAGACATGTCACAGAAGAGAGTCAGCACACAAGTGGTCAGTGCTCTGACATGGCCTACTGAGGAAGAAGCAGTTGTTTCTGGAAGATAAAGGGAAGGCTTCACAGAGGCGGCGAACCTGGATTTTGATAGATAAATAGGAGGCTACATAACAAGTGAATGGAGAAGATGTGCCAGATAGGAATAGCATGTCCAAAACCAGGTCTTACAAGGCTGTAGGGTATCCAGGGATTTGTGGGCATTTACCGGGCCGTGAGGCCAACGGTTCATGTGATGGACTGGTGATGTCTGAGACTGGAAGGTCACTAGGGCAGGCAGTGAGCAGAACTGTTCACTTTGGGGAGACAAGCTGGTTCTGTTAAATTAGCACTTCTGTGAGCTTTATAGAGTTCAGTAATCTTGTCCAGGTCTTTCCATGTACAGAGGACTTCAGGCATTTTTGGAGCAAGCTTATTCCATAGCTAAATAGTTAATCTTGGAGTTGACATTGGGTCTTTCATTGGTGGCTACTCTGTTGATCCTACCTCCCCAACCCCCACCAATGAGGGATTTACTGTTCTGTTTAACAGAATACTTTGTGAAGATCAGAAAGAGAATAACTGCAGTTTGTTACTCCTAAACTTGCTAAATTCTTAAAATCACTGTTTGGTATGTCCGTGGGGTATATGGTTTTTGACTTTGGCAGAATGTACCATTTTGGTGTTGGAATTATTCTCATAAGTATTTTTATGTATCAGCTTCACTATCCTATTTGCTGCATACCCCTACTTGTAAATGCATCATATTCCAGAAATTCATTTTTAAGTCAGTTGTTTGGACCACAGATTGTATAATTCCCTAGAAATAACAATCTTATTGGGTCTCTAGGCAAGTTCTCCAAGACTTAGTTAACACAAACTGTAGCTGAATAGAGCTAATATTTATTAAATTAACAATGCAATTATAATATTAGTACTTTTTGGTTTGAAAAATAGTAAAATAGTAACATTGACTAGAAAGTTTAAATTTCGACTCTATTTAAAACTTGTATCAGCCTTGCTAGATTCCTGGTCTCTCACATCCTTGACAGGTTATAAGGCACTTTGGGATCCATTATCTGACTGAAGCCTCAAAACCATCCTGTGAGGTCAGTGCCCATGAGGAAACTGAAGCTCAGAGAAGCAAACTGACTTGTCCAAGAACACACAGTGTTTGTCAAAACTTTTTTTTTTGTTTTTAAATAAAGGTACAATATAAATGAATGGATTATTGATAAACTAGAGTTATCTTTACAATGTCAAAAGCATAGAAATGTTGACACATTTTGATAGAGTTTTGGGAGGAGAGGTGGGTTATAAGGTGACAGGATCTTGCAAGTACTTGTCTAAACCGTTAAATATTTATTGAACTCTTACTTTCATACCTGTGTTTTCTTGGAGTGGAGAGTGTAGAGACTCATAGCTATTTAAAGCATGGCTTCTGGTCTTTATTAGTTGTTGAAGTGGTAAAATTTGTAGAGTAGAAGATCCCTTATTTAATGTAGCTCGGCCTGGAAATCAACTGATTAATCCAAGATCATGGTTTAACGTAATAACTAGAACAAAAAAAATGCATGTCTTAAATATCAAATATCACAATGTCTAAGTAAACTAGTTTAACCAAAATAAGTCAGTGCCTTTGGGAAATAGAAGAAAAAGCAAGTTGTTTTATAGTAGGATAAATATATATCTTAGTATTTTCAGAAGGCATTGGACAAAAAATGAGGAATTGCTAGACTGAGGTGACAATGAAACAGTCATCTGCTAAAATTGAGCACCTTCTGTGATAGCAACTTCTGTAGGATTTATTGTCCTCTAATTTTTAATTTGCATGAATAGGGCCTTGCTGGTGGCTCACTGGTAAAGAATCCGCTTTCCAATGCAGGAGACACGGGTTTGATCCCTGGTCTGGGAAGATCCCACATGCCATGGAGCAACTAAGCCGATGCTCCACAACTGTTGAACCTGTGCTCTAGAGCCTGGTAATGGCACGTCCTTCAGCCCACGCACTCTACAGTCCATGCTCCACAACAAGAGAAGCCACCTCAATGAGAAGCCCGTGCAACACAAAGAAGAGTAGCCCCCACTTGCCGCAACTAGAGAAAAGTCCAAACAGCAATGGAGACCCAGCACAGCCAAAATAAATAAATAAAACTATACATTTAAAATATATAACATATATATAATATTATATATATAAAAGCCCAGGGGCCCTGCCTTATTTTTTGTACTCCCTGGCAGCTAATCCTGCACTGAGTACATAGTGCTGGATAAATGTTTGACAAATGAATGAAAGGATAATTTAACACAGTTTTAGTGATGCTAGCTGAATAATAGCCTAAATCTGAGACCTGAAGAATCAGCTCTCCTTTCTACATGTTTAACTGTCTCCCAGAGACAGCCCTAGGCCTTGGGCGATGAGAGATTCTGCATGGGCTGAATTTCCAAATGATGTGGCCAGCTTTCTTAAAAATGTATTTCTAGTCCATTCCATTACGCACTTTGTTATGATCCTTGGCTGTCTCTCTGCACCTTGTGACAAATCCTCATGGAGCAAATGCCTTCTACACAGGGACAGGTGCCAAGAAGAAGAGAGACAGAATTCTACCCTCTACCTTTCTTTCTTAAGGAATTTTGAAGATTCTGAAAGGGACTGCAGAATGCTTTCATCCTATCTCCAGGTTTTTCCTGGAATTTATCTTTCCCTTCCATGGTGCATTTAAACTCTATTGTTCCCAGTGTATTTATTTGTAAAATGGATTTAATTCCGTCCTTGTAAAGCCTTTAGAAAGGAATGTCAGGGGCACACAGGGGCACATAATGCTGAAGAGTGATGGTAAAGTTTTAAAAGAGATTTATTTGACCCTGAGGCCAAATGGCACAGGCTGCAAATGTGATAAATCTACAAATAAATAAACAAATAAATAAATAAACATACATGCCTTTGAGGAGGCAGCTGGCCAATAGGCAGTTCCGCCATTGGCATTTACTTTTACAAGAGCACTTGTTAATCCCACAAGCTCCGGACAGTTATAAAGGTTTCATTTTCTCCCCAGACCTTGCTTCCCCCCGGGCGTGTGGAGTGGAGCACTTTATTTGAGACTGGAGTCGTGAATGTACTCCCTGCAAGGTGATGACTTCATGTATATTGATATTGCCAGTAGGGGTTTATTTTCTTTCTTGTGAGGCTGTGATCCTTTGAAGTCAGGAACCACGACTTACATAGCTCTTTGCACAGGGCTTTATAGGTAGAAAGTGTTGGGCAAACATTTGTTACATGAAATGAGGACTGTCCCGCTCACTGCGTCTCTCCAGCTCTGAGCCTCGTGCCAGCATGTGGGAAGTACTCAGTACATCCTGAGGGATGAATAAATAAATGAACGAGTGGTGCAGATCAGTTTCCCCAGGTGTTTCTATCTTCAGTACTCCTCTCCTGCATACCAGAAGCCAGGCTACATTGGAATCTTTTTGGTTGCTAGAGTGGCATATTGTCATTGTTTGAAAAATCAGTGTCTTAACTTAATGAGATAAGGTTCTGGACTATAGACAAGAGAGGAGAGATAGATGAGTAGAGTGAGAAAGGAGAGAATACAAAATACAGACACCAAACATATCTATCTGTCGATCTACTTATCTATCATCTATCCATCCATCTGTCTAATCTGTTCATATCTATACACACATAAAACTAGCTGTTGAAATTTATTAATCAATGTGGAAAACTTTAAAAATTTATATTTCTTTCTATCTGCTATCTATTTGGGCTTCCCAAGTGGTGCTAATGGTAAAGAACCCGCCTGCTGATGCAGGAGATGTAAGACACGTGGGTTCCATCCCTGGGTTGGGAAGATGGCATGGCAACACACTCCAGTATTCTTGCCTGGAGAATCCCATGGACTGAGGAGCTTGGCTGGCTACCGTCCATGGGGTCGTAAAGAGTCAGACACGACTGAAGTGACTTAGCATGCACTGTCTATCTATTATCTATCTGCTTTTCACCTTTCTCCCGGGTTTAAGACCCACAGTTTACCTGCTATTGGACATTTCTACTTGTATATCCACTTATAGCCTAAACTCTGCCATTTGCTCTTCAGGGCTGGTCCATCATTGATCCATCATTGAAGTTGACTGTCTCCATCTCTAGATAAACCACTTTAGATGAAGTCTTGTCTATTGCAATGATCCTCTCCCATGGTTACATGAAGAAATTTTCCATGGGATCCTCCACTGACTGTGCACACCAGTTCCTGCTCAACAAGTTTCGGTGGCTCCTCATTATTTCTAGGTTAAAATTAAAATACCTTAGTTTCTTGTCAAGGAACTTCACAACCTGCCCAAAGATCTCTCTCTTACTACTCTATAAGACCCTCTGCTCTAGCTAGGCTTGTACTCATGTACTCGGGACAGACTGCTGTTTGTCTCCATTTCCCCTAGTGACCTTCACCGAACACCATGCTAAGTTCTGAGCCCTAGATAAGGTTTCATCTGTTTCTTCACCTGTTTACCAGACAGAGGAATGTGCCCTTCCTCCTCCAAGCTGAGCTCGATCTTGTGCTCAGTCACTCAGTCGTGGCCACCTCTTTCGATCTCATGTACTATAGCCCTCCAGGCTCCTCTGTCCATAGAATTTTCCAGGCAAGAATACTGGAGTGGGTTGCCATTTATCTTAATCAGGCTTTAAGGCCCATCTCAACCCCTTCTTTCTCCAAATCACCTGCTTTGACAACCCCAGTCATAGTTCTTGCCACCCCCCTAATTTGAGCTAATCATCTATGATTTTGTATTGATTTAATTTTATTTTTTATTGAAGTATAGTTGATTTATAATGCTGTGTTAATTTCTGCTGTATAGCAAAGTGACTCAGTTATATTGTACATATATATGTATATATTATTTGTAATATTCTTTTCTATTATGGTTTATCCCAGGATATTGAAAATAATTCCCTGTGCTATTCAGTATTGATATATTTTAAAATGTTGATCTCATCCCCCTAATTCCATTGTAATTGCGTTGTCTGTTCCCAGGAGGGAAGAATTCTGTCCCAGCCTTTCTGTTCACATGTGCATGTTGATTGCTTGCTGAAGGCACTCATCAACGCTGGGCTGATTGGTGGTGCAAATACTTTCAAAGTTTTGGACGTATTATTATTTTCTAAATTTATATCACTTTAACAATTAGAAAAACGTGCCTTTGAGGCACAAATTACCATATTAAATTTCAATGATCAATATTAATGTAAACATCATTTTAAACACCATGATTTAAAACAGGCATTTTGCCCCTTTTCGCTGTCTTTATTAACAATTTTTTTTCTGGAATGTTGGTAAAAAATAGATTTATCAAAAAAAAATAGATTTATCATGATCATTATTCTACTTCTTGAGTTTGAAAGGGTTGAAGAAAGGTCTTCCTATGGCTAAATCTTCCCCTTCCCCTCATGGAATAGGTTAAGTGTCATAGGAAAGATCATATGTATCAGGAATCTAGTCATTTCTCTACCATTCACTGTGCAACCTCCGGGAAGGCACCCAGGTGTGTGCTTCAGTGTCGTCGCCTATAAAGACAGACAACAATATCAGCAGGGTCTGAGATTATGTGGTGTTTGAAAAAATGTTCTGAATGCTGTTCAGTTCTATCTAAATGTTAGGTCTCATCATTGTCACTGTCATTTTATCATCTCCATCACTTTACCACCTTTGCCACCATCTGCTCTCAAACCAGGTGTCAAGATGAGAAACACCCAGGCTCCTCTTCACTAGGTGGGTGGGGGTGCCCACCCTTTCTTCCCAAGTGTGCATCTCTACCTTGCTTCTGTCTTAACAAACTGTCTTTGTGCTCTCCCACTTGTTTGGCTGTGTCTCTAATAATAAACTTTGCACCTGTTTTTTTTGCACCCCCCCCCCCACCAAAAAAAAGATGAGAAGCACCACATGGAGCTGGGGGCTTCTTATAGGAGGCAGCAGTATGCCATTTGCCAAATGTGTATAGTTCACAGGTCATCCTTCTTTTGTATGTTGTAACTTCTGAGGAACTGAATGCCTAGATCATTTCTTTCTCTTGCTGTATTGGGAACACTTTTCGTGACTCCTGTTCCCACTGCTGCAATAGACTGTAAAATGTCTTTGGGGAATGGGCAGGAAATCTTAGTTTACATGGTTAGTAGGTGGTCCTGATATACAACATTTTATTTTTTTATGACTGTGCCGTGCTGTTTGCAGAATCTTAGTTCCCTGACCATGGATAGAACCTGGGGCCCTAGCAGTGACAGTGTTGGGTCCTAACCACTGGACCACCAGGGAATTCCCCATACAGCATTTTATTGAACCTAAAACACCATCAATTATAAAATACACCATTATTTCAAAAATCATCAAGAAAGGAAAAAGTGACACCCGTTTCAAAGTATGACACATCATTGATTATACGATGCATCCCTACTTTAGTGTTGTGCAAATGTGAAATATGAGTGTCTGGGAATTAGTCAGATATAGTGGGGCTGTTGCAGCAAGAGGCAGCTTGGAGTCTCTGAGCCTCAGCCCCAGTGGGTCTACCTGCACCCTCCCCTGCCACAGCCTCCATTGCAGACCTCCACTGCAAAGTTCCCCTACGTGAGTTACAACTGGCTGGCCTTCTGCTTCTCCTCCAGCAGTGGGAGGAGGAGCCTGCGGAGGCTAAGGAGAGGTGAGTGCAAAGCCCAGGATCCTGGGAAGCTTCTTGCTTAGACTTGGCAGTGTCACTTCCTCAAATCTCTTGCTGCTATTTTAAATCATCACGGTAAGGAGTTGCCCCAGAGGCGGACCCTCCTAGTTCTGAGGAGGCACGTTGCTGGGCTTATAGGTTCTCTTAGCCAGAAGCTCCAGAAGATCAAGGGCCCACTTGGGGTTTTCTCCCAGCCCTGAGTAGCTCCTATTTGGTGAGGGTTCATCTTGTGACATGGACCTGCCAAACATCCCTTATCGGGGACAATAAGCTGTAGGCCTAGGCCCAAGAGCAAAGTAGCTTTACTCTTTCTCCAAGAGAGAAGTCAGTGTTGGAGGTGAGAAGAAGGTTCAAAGCTATTTACAGGAAAGTCACGATCCCTGTACTCATACGTGGGATGGGGGGTGGGCACCACTTTCTCAGATGTCACTGCCAACTGCAGATATTTCAGCACCTCTTTTCTTTCAGACGTCTTGGGTTTCAGACAGCGAGGTAACCAGACGCTTCACATTTGCTACACTAATGCTGTTTCAGGCCCTATTCCTTGACCTTACAAGTCACCTGTTCCCCTTGAGATATCGTTACCCTGTGGGCTGAGATAGCTACTATCCAGATTTACTAATAATATTGAGGAAAATCTATAGTTCAAACTTATGTCATCAGTTAGTGTGGATCCTTGGATCACTCTGGATAGCAAAGTTTACCATCCTGTTATGGCTGTAGTATTGGTTTCACTTCTTCCATTCCCATAGTGAATTAGAAGGTTCTGTGGATTATTGCCCCTGACTCCTGAAAGATTATTTAATCCCTCCACAGTCTTTTTTTTTTTTTAATTATTTATTTATTTGGCTGTTCTGGCTCTTTGTTTCTGTGAGGGCTTTCCTCTATTCGCAGTGCATGGGCTTCTCACTGTGGTGGCTTCTCTTACTGCGCAGCACGAGCTCTAAAATGTTCAGGCTTCAGTAGTTTCGGCATGCGGGCTCAGTAGTTGGGGCTCCTGGGCTCTAGAGCACACGCTCGGTAGTTGTGGAGCATGGGCTTAGTTTCCTCACGGTATGTGGGGTCTTCCTGGTCCAGCAATCAAACCTGTGTCTTCTGCATCCTCAGGCGGATTCTTTACCACTGAGCCGTCAGGGAAGCCCTCTCCACAGTCTTTTGTCTATAGTGTAAGTCTCTGTTCTCCAAGCATTTAAAAGTAAAGGTTTTCAGTGGTTTTCTTATTTCAATAAACTCAAACTCTTTAGCATGGCACTCACAGCTGTACTAGTCAGGACTCTTAACTCAAACTAACTCAAGCAAAAAGGGACATTAGAGTCAGATAACTGAGCAGCTCATTCAGACAGAGATATAGAGCTTCCGGCGTGGGTGAATCCAGATGCTCAATCAGTGCCTTGTAGGCTCTGTGTCCCTCTGTCACCTCCTTGCTCCAGGTCTCTCATTATTGTGGCTTCCTTTTATAGACACTCTCTTTCCAGGTAACAGGGAAATGGGCTGCCCACATCCAGAAGTGAAGGAGACAGGCATTTCTTTCTTCTGATATAGTTACATGAATCCTGCTGGGATCTTGTGCTCACCCCCGGGTCAGTCATTACTTCTGGCCTGACTAGCTCCTCCTGAACGCTGTGCCCACCCCCATGAATGTGTGTGCCTGAACTCAGTGATGACAACCTCACCAGGACCACACGCAGTGAAGGAGAAGCAGCTGTCTAAAGGCAGCGGGGGTGGTGGACAGAAAAAAACACCAGGTGTCCTCTCTGAGGTCGTCTATGGTTTGGCCCTTCCACCTGTCAGCTCCTCCTAAGAGTTTTCTATAGGCTCTTATCTCTTATCTACTAATCACATTGGACTATCACCTGTGTGAAAACCTGCCTTTGCCCTAACACCTTGTTTTCTTTATGTTCACTGTTCTTGGAATTTTCTTCTTCCCCTGCAGTCGTCAACATTCTTCTTAATCTCCAAGCCTTAATTAAAATGCTACTTCCTTTCAAACTCTTTCCTGTACTTATGATTCTTCCACTTCACACTCAAAGGATTTGGCTGATAGTACTGTCATAGAAGTTTGTTTATTCTCCCCTCTGGAGTTGCTTGTTAATGTTTCTGCCAAAGTAATGCAAAGATTAACCTAACCATTTATTATTCTTCCAGTATCATGTAGGAGATAAGCAAGAAACATTTGTTGGACAGGTAAATGTTCTCTCAAGGATTTTTTTTTTGGAGAGGATGGTATGTATGGGGATTTACCCTGATATACAGTCATGAGCTCTCAGAGCTTGAGTTCATGTATGTAATATCTGCTAAAAATACACATACAAGACTTTTGTAAATTTCCAACACCACTTTGGGAATAATATTGTTAGCTTAAGTTACAAGCACCTTGTGTGTGTTATCTGATGATCTGAAGAAAAATCTGTCAAGCAAAAGATATTGAGTGGACTGTGGGACTGAATTGCCTCCTGTCTGGGAAAACAGCAAAAGCTGGGGGAGGTGGTCGAGCATAATGGGCAAGAATACAGCCTCCACATTTGAAGTCAGGTTCCACTGCTTCTTAGATGTGAGATCTTGGACAAGTTAACAAATGTCTCTGAGCCTCAGTTCCCTTGCAAGACAAATAAAACAGTTTTCTCATGGTAGGACAGCCATGGAAACAAAACACGACGGATGCAAGAACTTAACATAGTACCTAATAGGTATACCCCATCCTCCCAGCCAGCCAGCCACCCACTTTGCCATCTCTCAACACAGTCACAGAGGCTGTGACATAAATAAGGGCCTGGTTTTTCTTCAGGATGGCCAGTCATATTGGGTGGGTCAATACTGGGATGCATTAAAGAATGCTTTATCAGTTTGTAGTTCCCTGGCTAATATTGTCACTATCTAATATTCAGTTCAGTTCAGTTCAGTCGCTCAGTCGTGTTCAACTCTTTCTGACCCCATGAACTGCAACACGCCAGGCGTTCCTGTCCATCATCAACTTCCAGAGTTTACCCAAACTCATGGCCATTGAGTCGGTGATGCCATCCAGCCATCTCATCCTCTGTCATCCCCTTCTCCTCCTGCCCTCAATCTTTCCCAGCATCAGGGTCTTTTCAAATGAGTCAGCTCTTCGCATGAGGTGGCCAAAGTATTGGAGTTTCAGCTTCAACATCAGTCCTTCCAATGAATACCCAGGACTGATCTCCTTCAGAATGGACTGGTTGGATCTCCTTGCAGTCCAAGGGACTCTCGAGTCTTCTCCAACATCACAGTTCAAAAGCATCTAGTGACACTAATATTAGACACATATCTAATATGAGTGATGGTGCACTGAAGGACTGAATATACGGATGGTGAGAAGCCATACCTCTGTTGAGACGGCTCTGGTGTCAGGACCATCAGCAATGGATGACATGTTTTTATTTCCACTGCATCTAAAATGTACAGTTGGCCTGGAGAGAGGGAGGAAGGAATAGCCTCTTTTGTCCAGATGTATGGAGGGCCCCACATACTTCTCTGGCTGAAGGATCTGTGTGTTGAGGGAAGAAGACTAAGCCATTTTCTGGGTTCATTCAGTACCTATATGTAATGACCTAATTGTAGGCACTACAGGAAAGGAAATTCAGACTGTCGTCTACTGTTAGAATGATGAAAATACCTGGAACTTTCTCTGATTCTTATTCCCCCTCCTATGATACCCATACCAGCACATATTCAAATGCTTTTCATATTTACATAGAACAGCTATGATGCTTCACCCAGATCAATGTACATCTCATCGAGGAGGAAGACACATATGGGATTCATTTTCTGAAGCCTCAAATCTAAGGGTTTACCTAAGGACCCAGGGATGTCCTGAGGTAAGTTTTGGAAGTGTCTCAGGTGGTGTGATTATAGATTGGCAGGTTCACCTCCTCTTCCACTAACTGGCTATGGGTTTGCATTTCCAAACTATGACCCGCCATGTTAATCATCTGATGGAATCTTTAAGTAGGCAGAGAAAGGTAACAGGGCTTTCCCAGTGACCAGATGGCCATGAGCACACCAATGCCCGGTGGAGCCATTGTGGACAATGGGAGAGATGCCCTAAGGAACTGACATGTCCCTGAATCATAGAATATGGGGGTGGAGTCCAGGTGGAGGCTCTTTAAAGATTACTATGCAGACTTAGTCATTTTACCCAGAGTCCCCAAAAGAAGCAATACTGTCTGTCCAGTGCTTCCTAAGCACTTCGTTTTTTTCTTCACCTTAAGATTTATCACATTGCATTGTGATTACATACATTATCTGTCTCCCTTTATCACTTCAGACAGGAAACTCAAACTACTTTAAGCAAAAAAGACTTTATTGGCTCAGTAAATCCCACCTGGGATTCCCAGGTGGTGCTCATGGTAAAGAACCTGCCTGCCAATGTACTACGTAAGAGATGTGTGTTTGATCTCTGGGTGGGGAAGATCCCCCTGGAGGAGGGCATGGCAACCCACTCCAGTATTCTTACGGAGAATCTCATGGACAGAGGAGCCTGGTGGGGCTACAGTCCATAGGGTTGCAAAGAGTTGGACAGGACTGAAATGACTGAGCACATTGGCTCAGTGACCAAAGAGATCAGCTGTGTTATACCAGGGATCCTACTCTATTTCAGATATTGTGAAAGCACCACCTAAGTACTGATGCTCAGAATGCAACTGATTAACCATGTTACCGTTTTCAGATACCACAGTGTACATTCATCTAGAAAAGGCAGTGCATCAGTCTAACATGAAAGCCATTTCTGCACATTAGAAGCCTGAATTGTAAATGTCAAACCAATGTTAAGAGCACAGTGGTGTTTTCTGACACCTATTCAAAAGTACATGAGTGTGACTGTTGTTGAAAAATGGCCAATTAATTATAAAAGCATTTCAACAATGTAAAGTAGAAGAAACTCAGTTTTAATGAAATGTACATCTAAAAGAATTGAATAAAAGTTTTAATTTGCTTGATGTTCATAAACTTGTCCAGTTGAAGAAGTTGGTTTTAAATTCTTGGTTGGCTCTCAGCTTGGATTTTGATTTTCCCAGTGGCCTGGGTCATGGAAGAAACCAGGAGATAAATCAAAACCAAAGATGGAAGATCTTTATCAGGAATTTACAGAAAGGCCACAAGTATATTCTGTCATGGCACGACTGATATGAAATATTACTTATGTTGTATAGTTAAGAATCAGAGAGAGACAGTGGCTTAACCATGTCGTCCTTGGTGAGAGAGACCCTTAAAAAGAAAGGAATGACATCTTTTAGTATCATGATTTAGTCTGTGGCTTATACCAGTCTCACCTAACCTTTTGGTTGAGTTCCATGTTCTCTCTTCACCTGTAAAATGAGTATGAAATAGATCAGATCCAATTCTTTTGGAAAAGTGGGCATTTAAAATATTTTGAACAAGTGTATTGAACAAATGAAAACCAAGATGAAGCAGATTCTTTTGATTCTTTCATCTTCACAATCTTAGAAGAAAAAGTTCTCCTTTCCCTGGAAAGACAAAAAGGTTCCAGCAAGGAATAAGAATTGGCTGCTTTGCACTGTGAATTTGTCAATGCCATCAGAGAGAAACAAATGGGGAAGGACAAGAAAACTGAGTTTTGGCTCTTGGAACCACATTTTAAAACAAAAATCTTCTGCCAAAACTTCTTTAATATTACTCCCTATAAAATTATAATAAAAAAGTGTGAAATGGAATGAAATACATTCATTTTCAACATACAAACAATGCTGGACTTTTGGTTCCAATTAAAGGCATGCTTTCCCAGGACAGCAGAAGGCATTGTGCTTTGTGAGAATTTGCTTTCTTTTCTTTTTACAAATGATTAAACAGCATTTTAGTACAAAGTGCTTCAGTTTCTAAACACATAAAAAGCAATAAAGGCTACAAGTTAGAAAAAAAGATGATGGGACAGGAGTTGTTTGGTGACAAGTTCCTTCAGGCAATGGAGCACCATGATGCCCAACTTCACTTTGGAGCAAGATCAACCTTTTCTCGTTACTTAGTTCAATGTTAATCAAATGTCAACAGATTGAAGAAAGTCATCTGTGACTGGCTTGCTTTCCTACAGCTCCCATTCATCTTTTGGGCTCTGTGGCTTTTTTAACGCAGCTGATGAATGGACATTTCGGGGGTGAGTCATTATTAAACTTAGTAACACGTTCAACCATCTTTCTTGCTTACCTCTTCCTTTGTTCTATCCGATTTTTTTCCATTCCTTCTCCTTCTGTCTCTAAGAAAAAACAGGTGTTGAAAGTTAAAGGGCATAATTTTTTTTAAAAGTAGTCTATCATATAAAAGAAACAAGACAAACCCTAAATATTTTGATTAAATTTATAGTCCATGCAATGCTCAGTTCTCTCAACTTGGGTTAATTTTACTTTTAGATTGACTTTTCTTAGCTAAGTTCCTTTTTTAAAAAAAACAGTTTTCTCCTAGATAATGGTTATTCTAGTTAAGTCATTTTATATTATAGTCCAGAGGGTCTAGGAGAGTAAAAAAAAAAAAAAAAAAATTAGTGTATCTGTGTATCTTTAATCCTTAGTCTAAGATCACTGTTGAGGAGTGAGAGGGTAACAAGCAGGAAGGCTAGGGGGTCTCCAAATGGAGAAAATAGGCTTCAAGTGTTAGAAGATTTTTCTGTTCTCTATACAAATTTTGACTTCCTTGGTGGCTCAGATGGTAAAGCGTCTGCCTACAATGCGGGAGACCCAGGTTCGATCCCTGGGTCAGGAAGATCCTCTGGAGAAGAAAATGGCAACCCACTCCAGTATTCTTGCCTGGAAAATCCCATGGACAGAGGAGCCTGGTTGGCTACTGTCCATGGGGTTGCAGAGTCGGACACGACTCAGCGACTTCACTATTTATCTATCTATACAAATTTTAAAGGTTTCTCTTAAAATTCTGTGTTGCCATGATGACACCTGGTTCCACCAGAACTTAACTTTTCTCAAACCTTGATTTAACCAATGTGTTTTTCTTATGGAAATGCTTTTCTTAAGCTATGTTAATGAACTGTGTATTTACCCTAGACTCTGTTTTTTTTTCAAGTCCATTCAGCTTAAGACTCAGAATCGAGAAAGGCTCAACAAACCAGTATGTTTTACTCATAAATTGTTCTCCTAATCTGCGTTAATGAAACTATATCTTTACTTGGAAACCTGCCTTACTTCAAGATTCATGTCAATTGTTTTATGGCCCCAGATGACTCACCTTGTGCCAATGTTACCTCGAAATGCACGTTGTGGGTGAGGGGCCTGGTGCCACTCTGAGTTTTAAGACACCTTCTTTCTCTAATTAATAGCTTGCAGATAGGTATATAACATACTGCTAAAAGCTAGCAGGGGAACATTCTTTCTGCCCCCTTCTGATGTCTATGTCAGCTTTCTCTATCTCTTTCATACTTTAATAAAACTTTATTACACAAAAGCTCTGAGCGATCAAGCCTCATCACTGGCCCTGGATTGAATTCCTCTCCTCCGGATGCCAAGAATCCTGGTGTCTTTCACAACACAGCAACAACCTTTCAGGAGCAAGATTTCAACTTGGAAAAATTTAGCCTTACTACTATTTTGGGATCTGACAGCTGTCTCTGAACTTTTAATAGAGAAGTTCTATTCATTTTTTCAAATGAGCTTTTCCAAAAGGTTTCTTTGAAGTGCTAAGAATACACTTCTCATATGTAAGTTTGTTACTTAAAGCTGATATATTAGATTTTTTCAGTCAATTATTTTTGGTTATTCTGACACTTTTGTATCCTAATTCCTTCAAAGTTATCTTTTGTATCAGGAGAGCTGGATGTGTAGCTGAGAAACTGGTAGATAATTTTCACAATAATGGAGTTTTATATACCTTTGAATATGGGTCTATGTGATCTTTTAGAACTTTGCGACATCCCAGGCAATGTGTTGGAGCCATGCTCACCAGCTTGGCATCAGTGAAGATTATGGGTGGTCATTCAAATCCCCACTTCCTATTCACTTCTGGACAGAGACTAACAGAAGTAACCATCAGCACAAGGTGACATGATATGCATTTATATTTCTTGTTTTAGAATTTTTCCAAGTTGGGGTGTGGGAAAGGAATTAGGTATTTTTTATGTCAAGTGCTTGTTACATAAAGATATGTCAAGTGCCTCCTACATATAAAGCCCTCATGGTTTTCATGAAAGTGAAAATGAAAGATGGATGAGTGGCATTTGTGATGGGTTTGATTGTTCTTTTATGTCTATAAAAGGAGACATAAAAGGAGTACTAATTCATAATTGGGGCAGTTCCCTCCTATTGGTGAGAGTGAATTGTCTGAACTTATAGATAAAGACTTAATAGGCTTTAGATTCCAAATATTTATTCCATTGAAATTGAATTGTACAAGATTTGGTTTAAGGTTATCCCCAGTATAACTAGTCATGGGAAAATATAAGAATAAACGATTCAAAGATGGTACTAGTCAATGGATATCATATGCAAGGAAGGCAGCCTCACTGCTGTTGAGGGCCCAAAGGATCGTTTAGTTTTTGCTAGCACAATGTAAAGAAAATCAACAAGTGCACAGTGGCTAATATAATAGATGTTGGAGCATGAGGCCAGAGAGTACTATGTAGAATCCAGGGTGCGTGCAAACAGTCAGGGATTCCTTGCGAAGGTGGTGAACAAAGACAGCTGTCTTTCCAGCACAGACAATTCCATATTTAGATCTTATGCAATCGGGTGTTCGATTGAGAAATGTTTGGAAACCACTGTCTATGGTAGAGCCAAAAATGTAAGCATCTAAGTATTGGATCTGAGGTCTTTGTGAAAAATCATGAAGAGAAGGGATGGGTTTTCAGGACCTTGGATTGTGAGGTGGAGCCCCTGGATGGGAATCCACACTACCATCCAGCACCCATGAGCTCCAGGCGTCTGCTCGCTGGAGGCTGCTCCAAGTAGTATTTTCAAGATAATTCAACCTGAGCAAAATGCTCCAACATCTTTGGATCCAATAACTGAAGTTGCTTTTGGGGGATGCCTGCAGGATGTGTGTATCTCTACCTCCCCATCCAATCCCTTAGCTTGGTTTCCTCTCTTCTTCAGTAATGAAAATGTGCAGCAGCCACAATGAAGGGCATGCAAAGCAATTTGGAAATATTCACTCATTAGTGAACTGTTAGTGCTTCCCTTGGCTGCTGCTCTTCTACTGCTGCAGATGGCAAAGGGCTGACTCCTGAACGTGTCTTCTTGAGGCTGCCGAGCAGGAAGATTATGATCAAGTTAGTCTCCTTCTCTCTCTCATTATCCTGTTCATTTGCTCCTCTGCAAATATGCTTGGTGTTAAAAGTCTGGCTAATTTTGAATTTCTCCAGGTATGGTCCTCATGGAGGTGGCAGATATCTGAGGTCTAGCATCTAGATGCCAGAGACCAGTGTACTGCTGTGTGAACAGGTTTTAGCCACCCTAGTGGAGTTTATGATCAGGAAGTGCAGGACCCCAGTGGAGCTTTCAGAATGACAGAAGAAGCGACAGAAAAGAGACATCACAGCCCTGGGAACACGGAGACAGCTTTATGTACATGTTCTTACAGGGTTTGGCTAAACATTTTGTACGGTTCATGTGGAACCCGTGAAGTACTGTCGTCTCCTTCCTGATGTGAAGCAGAAGTATCGAAACACAGAAGGCCCGGCTGTGACACTTGGCAGCTGTGCTTGGTACGAAGTGCTGTTCTGTTGTTACTCTTTGGAAGTAGCTCCCTGTGATGTGAAAAGGCTCCCAGGGAAACAGCAGCCATCCCAAGCCACAGAAAGGCCATCAGGCATCTTTGCAGGTCGCCACTGAGGCTCTGATTCACTTCCTGCTCTCATGCAGAATCGGGAGAGGGGAGAGCAGAGAGAGAGTCAGAGGAGGGAGGAGGGAGATTTTTTCCCAGTCAAGCCACAAAGCTTGGGGACCCCTCTTTCATAGTCTTGGGTCTTCAGAGTGATCAACTGTGGCCAGGAGTCTTTGGGGCCAGTCCAAGTCAGCCTGTGAGTCTGGCCTTGGGGGAAAGCAACGAATGAGGCAGAAAAACAGACAAGTGGGAAGTGGTTGCTTGGTGCTGAGTTTGGCTTAGAGTTTAGAGCTCCACTGAAGCTTTCAGTCTCCAAGCAGAACTCACAGGGGAATGAAACCCACAGGAACCCAAACAAGGTTAAAGCTTGGCAGGAAACCACTGGGGAGGCCACATGGCTTTTCACACAGCTCGGCCTGAGGTCTTTCAGGGGCTTGAGCCACCTTTCACCAGTTTCTTTGGACTCATTTGAACCAGAGTCATTGAATGTATTCAGTCAGGACTTCAGTCTTCCCAGAAACAGAACCCCGTTCTCACACCCAAGCCCATGTCCTCAGCTGGTGAATTATTATTTACCCCCATTGCCCAACCAGGCAAGGAAATCTGGCGTTGTTTTTGTGAAGAAATTCACCCTGGGATGGAGGCAATGCGGGGGTTGGAAAAGGAAAATATGAGCTTTGGAGCCGAGACTCTCAGACTCTGTTGGGTGAGCCCCCACCCCAACCCCCCTTTCTCTATAATAGACATAGAAAAACGGAGGTGATGTCGTCATAGCAGCTGCTGATGGCCTGACAGACAGTTTCCGCAGCGCTACATGAGGCCCTTTGGTGTCCCTGTCAGGAGATTGGCAGCTGAATGACACCAATGAGGCCAGGCCCATATTCCCTCTGGGAATGCAGCCCTAATTGATAGACAGAGGCAAAGAGAAGGATTGTTTCTGAACCTGAAAAGAATCCCCTTTTTCTCTCCCTAAAGCTCATGCCCCTACTCTCCTCAGCTCTATTTTCCCCCTCTCCCCCGACACTTTTTTTTAAAGGTGTTTTGTTCCAGAGCAGTTACAGAGCTTAATGGAACTGAATGACTTTTACCCTTCACAATCTGTCACTCAAAAGCCCGACTCCAGGACAGTTAAATAAAGTCCTTTCAGAGGCAGACAGGAGAGGAATGTGTCAGTCAGGCAACAGACCCCGTTGTGTTTTCATCTGTCAGAGGGGTGACGGGGAGACCGGTGGGCCCCAGGCGGGGCGAATTCCCAGCAGCCGCTAAGAGGCCTCAACAAACCCAGGTGTGGAGCCAAACTGTCACCCAATCACCAGCATTCTTGAGGTGTGGGCTCACAGCCCCCAGGCACTCGGGTTTGCAATCAACTATGAGATGTTTGGGCAAACTTTCAGCACAGGTTTCATACTAAGCATTTTTAACATAAAACCAACCACTAAGTGCTGGGTATCCATACAAGGCATGGCTTTCAAATTAATACACAGCTTAGCTGCAAGCACCACCGACAGTAATCCTCTGGCTGAAAGGTCTTCAGGTAGACTCCAATTCCAAACCAATTTTGTAGAGCCACTTGGGTTTTGTTTTTTTTTTTTTTTTCTAATACTTTCCCTTCATATTATATGACAATCCATTAATCTTGCCCATTAACTTAAAATTACTGGGCCTTTTTTTTTTTTTTTTTGGAGGGTTCTGAACAGTTGCTTTTGTTCGCTGTTGATTCAGAGCTTCACATGGAAAATGTCCGCCATTAGACAACCTAATGATCTATTGATCTTTTATGTTTTGGTGACGTTTCCTGTAAGGGCTTAAAAAAAAAAACAAAAAAAACAAGAAGGATGAGAATGGGATGAAATGAGATGGAGGGCATGGAGATGTTGATTTAAACAAGCAGGGCTTGTGCTCATCGGAGCGCTACAAAAGATAGTTCTACCTGGGGCTGAACTTCCAGGTGTCCAGGTGGGAGAGTCACCCACTGACCTGGATGGGTGGCCTGCTAATGGCCCCGGGGCTGGCAGGAGAGGAATTCTGCGGGGTCTCAACTCTGAGGGTTGTTTTGGCTCCAGGTTAAACATGAGTGTGTTATTTATTACTTACTTGCTTTCTTTCCTCTCTTTGGGAGATTTTGCATAAAATAAAGGGATTTCTGCCTCCTCCCCAGTATTTTTTGTTGCTGTTTGTTTTTCTTTGATGGGCTGCTTTCCACCTCCTAACACACTATTCCCAAGACAGGCAGAGATTAGCACTGATTCTGTCTTCCTCTTTTCCCCCTATTCACCCCAAGGTCAGATTTAGATATTGAGGTATCCATTTCCTAACTGTTCCTGGGACCACTCATGACACTTAGTGTCTGTACACTGGTACTTTAGTTAATAAGAAAGTCTCCCCTCTTCTCTCCTTCCTTCTTTCTTTAGCCAAAATGTAGACAACTGTTTTCTCCTATCTGTGTCCTGGGTTGGGAAGATCTCTTGAAGGAGGAAATGGCTACCTACTCCAGTATTCTTGCCTGGAGAATTGCTTAGACAGAGGAGACGGGCAGGCTACAGTCCATGGGGTCACAGAGTCAAACATGACTGAGCAACTAACACTTTCACTTTCACTTTCAGACACCGTTTTCTCTTATCTGTGTGTTGGGCCCGTAGGGATAAGCTGGTTTTAGACAAACAGGGCTTCCCATGTGGCGCTAGTGGTAAAGAACCTGCCAGCCAATGCAGGAGATGTAAAGAGACGTGTGTTGGAGCCCTGGGTCAGGAACCCTCGAGGAGGAAATGCAACCCACTTCAGTATTCTTGCCTGAGAATTTCATGAACAGAGGAGCTTGGTGGGCTACAGTTCATAGGGTTACAAAGAGTTGGACAAACTGAAGCAACTTAGCATGCGTGCATGCAGACTAAACTAAAATTCAGAAGACCTTTGGCAAAGACTGATATACTCTGTCAAGATGAAGAAGTTCAGAATATGGTAAGATAAACTGGCACACTCTGTGTTCGCAAAGCTAAACATTTTCCAAAGAAATGGATTTTCAGCATTTTGCCACAATATGGGAGATTAGCGAGTCAAGGAGACTCAATCAGAACCAGTTAGCAGCGACCAGGCAAAACAGCTCATTCCTACTTTGGGGCAGAGAACACAGTTCTCTTATCTTCACTGATTAGGTCCCTGAGCTGCCTGAGAGCTCACTGCTCCTCTCGTTGCCAACAGGGGACTCTGGGTGAGATTTTCGGCCCTCAGAAAACTTCATGGGAACAATATCCCACTAGAATATTAATGAAGTCTTCAACTTCAATCCTAGAAATATGTGCTTGGAGGCTTCCTGAGTCCATCCTTCACTGATTATTAATGATCTGCCACACTTAGAAAAAAAGCCACTTCTCAGCTCACTTTCTGCCTGGCTTCCCTTCCCTCAGCCTAAGACAAACATCACGTCTGGGGTACTGCTGGGAACACAGGAGGTGTCTACACAAGGGAAACAGTTTTTTCTTTATGCCTGAGACTGAAAAAAGAGGCCATGGCTTCTGTTTTTAAAATTAATGGCTACAAGAAAACTTGCAAGCAAAGGCTTACCATTTTTGACAATTTTTTAGGGAAGACTCCATTCCTTCAAATTCTCCATAGGTGACACTCAGAAAGTTGCTCTTCCTTAGTGGTCCAGTGATTAAGGCTATGCACTTCCAGTGAAGGGGGTTCAGGTTCAATTCCTGGTTGGGGAACTAGGATCCTGCATGCCAAAAAAAAGCAAATAAATACATACACAAACCTCAAACCAAAAATGAACCAAATCCTACTTGTTGCTCCAGTAGTCCCCAAATTTAGTCTATTAAAGCACAATTAGGAGCAAACAGTTTTTATCTTTCCTGCACATTTTCTAGTTGGTGGGTGATGAGAGGGAGATAGCAGCTTGTTGATAACTCCTGCTCCTGTCACCCAGTGCTGACACCTCAGAGTTGGTTTGCTTGTGCCCACATCTAACCAAAACCTCATGTCTACTCAGTTCCAATTGCAGTCAGTCCTGTGGTTTGATGGTGGGTGGATACGACATTCACATATTGGTCGTAATACATCTCTCAGCCTTCATACTTAAAATGCTGCTTGTTAAACATATATCCAGCTGGGTTTTCATTCAGACGACTGCTAAACTTTTTATCTTGGATGGATGCTATAAGGGACACAATTTCCTTCCTAGAGTTGTATACAGAAGCAACCAAAAGCCACATTTGAAAGTCTGGTTAATAATGCTAAATTCATTCTAATTTTTTTTTTTTGACTGATTTAGGTTTGAAATTCCTTTGAAAAAAGTTTTACTGTTTTAACATTTGGCAACTTAAGTGCCAATTCTGCAATAAAGTACTCCTGGAGTTTCATTTGAAGATCTCAAAACAAGATTACCAAAAAGCCAGTGGAGTTGTCTGTACAGGCAGGGCTGGGGGAAACAAGGCATGAGTTTGTGAATCAGTCCATCAGTGACTCAAGGCTGGAAACAGGCTCAGAACCTTGGCAACCTTCAGGTCCAATTCCTTTGTCATCAGTTCTTATATGATTTTTAGTCAAATCAGATCACCTTTCCCGTTAGTGATTTAAAATTATAATCCCAGTAATGATAATTATTGATTATAGCATGCTGACTAGATATTATATTATTGGTATAATAAGAACAGTATATGCTAGGTGCATTTCACATACCTTCTATATACATTGTTGTTTAGTTGCTAAGTCTTGTCCAACTCTTTGCGACCCCATGGACTATAGCCAACCAGGCTCCTCTATTCATGGGATTTCCCAGGTGAGCATACTGGATTGGATTACCATTTCCTTCTCCAGGGGATCTTCCCGACACAGGGATCAAAACCACCTCTCCTGCATTGGCAGGTGGATTTTTTAAACCACTGAGCCACCTGGGAAGCCTTTTCTATGCATATGCTTGTTTAAAAAGACAAAAATCCCCTGAATGGGGTAGTGGTTATAGCAGTTAAGAGTATGGCCTCTGGTGATGAACTGCCTGTTTTCAAAAGTTGGTCCTGCCACTTACTAGGTGTGATCCTTGTCTATAAAATAGGGGTGATAATAGTACACACTTCATAGGGTGAAGTTCATGTACAGAAAGCCCTTAGAACTGCATCTGGCACATCATAAGTCCCATGTAAGGTTATGACTTATTATTATTTTGTTCTACTGTTTGCAGCCTATGTTAATAATTCAAGGGGTAGTTTCAACCAGTTAGAAAGAGCATTCTTCATCATTAACAGTAGCATCCTGCATTTCCTCCCACCACCATTCATCCAATTCGTTGTTCTGTTGGTATGTAAAGTGGCCCAAGGCTATGGTTTTTCCAGCAGTCATGTAAGGATGTGAGATAAAGAAGACTGAGTGTCAAAGAATTGATGCTTTTGAATTGTGGTGCTGGAGAAGACTCTTGAGAGTGCCTTGGAGAACAAGGTGATCAAACCAGTCAATCCTAAAGGAAATCAACCCTGAATATTCATTGGAAGGACTGATGCTGAAGCTCCAATATTTTGGCCGTCTGATGCAAAGAACCAACTCATTGGAAAAAACCCTGATGCTGGGAAAGATTGAAGGCAGTAGGACAAGGGGACAACAGAGGATAAGATAGTGGATGGCACCACTGACTCACTGGACATGAGTCTGAGTAAACTCCAGGGGATAGTAAAGGACAGAGAAGCATGGCGTGCTATAGTCCATGGGGTCACAAGAGTTGGACACAACTTAGTGACTGATTAGCAACAACAAGGCTGGCAGCAGTGAATTTCTGGTAAGTGGGTGGGTTTTTAAAACCTTCCAGAAAAAGCTCTCTGGTGAGCAACTCACCTGGAAGGGAAGGATTCCTGAGGATTCCAGGATGGCACCTTGACCTCTGAATCCCTGTGCATTCTTCTTCTTTTTTAAAATTTTTATTTATTATTTATTTGGCTGCATCAGGTCTTCATTGTGTCATGCAGGGTCTTTCATTGAAGTGCACAGACTCTCTAGTTGTGGCTTGTGGGCTCTTAGTTCCCTGACCAGGGATTGAACTAGAGTATTCTTAACCACTGGACCGCCAGGGAAGGCCCCTTGTGGATTCTTCTTGCTCTGCAATCTCCAAAGTGCTGGGCCTGAACTTTAAGGGTTGTATTCTTTCAAGATGTTTGACACTGGTCTCATTAAACCTGTCTTGGGTCTCCCCCAGGCTACTCTTGATCTTCACTGCTAAGTGCCATGGCAGGATATTAAAGTGGCCTCATCTGTTAAGAAAATAGTCTTGAAACTGGAGAAGGCCTCTTAGCAGGGCACTCAAGAGTATGACTGCTCAGTGAGGGCATTCTTAAAACCCAGACCCCCTCCCACGGCCCAGCCTGGGGTGTTCTCAGGCCATCTCATATGGTGGATGCAGTCATAGCCTCAGGGTATCAACCACAGTCAGATTCTGCTGGGATGCTGTGCCCACTGCTTTCTAATTGCTGCCAGATCTGCCATTTTTCTTTCAGCAAGGTTCACCAGCTCTGCATACTAGCCAATTCAGTGATAGGTCAGACAACCCTTAATTTAATTCAGTTTAACTGAGTTAGTATTCGTTAATCATCTATGTATGCCTTTAATCATTGGTCTTCTTTCCTATAAAGAATCTCCTGTGTACCTATTGATGTGAAACAAGAAAACCAGCAGAATCAAACTATTTTAACTTCAATTTCTGATAACTTTTGTCCTCCACAAGTCAATTTTGAAGCATCTATCATTTTTGTCTTGTTTTAGAAATCAGCCCAGCCTGCTGTCTGGCTCTCACCTCTTGCAGGTTTGCCTGGGTGTGGTGGGTTTGCATGGATGCTCCCCTCCCCACCTTTGTTTGGCAAATGTGGAATAAGGAATGCCTGATTTTGAACCTTGACTGTGTTTGACCTGGCTGCAGAATAGTCCACAGGCATGATGCAGGTCAGAACTAACTGGCTCGTGTGGAGACCAAAGCCATTTGGCATAGCCAAAGGATGCACTAACTCTCATAGCACTAACTTCCACCCCTGACAGGAAGCACTCTGCCCAAACAACCTGTTGCTGGGGGTTGGGGAGGGTGGGGTTCAAATTAGAGTAAGCAGTGGTTTGGTCTTTCAGTCTCAAGAATATCAGCTTTGTAGTGAGGACATAGTTGTAAATCAGCAAGTGAATTGTTTTAGCGTTCTCAGATAGGATGGTGGGCACATGGGGATGGACTGGAAAGGTAATATTAGGTGTCAGTGGTCTTGTCTGCCCCCTTTCTCTTTCCGTTGGGAGATTGCTTCTTTATCCTAGATGGCTCTGGTGGGTTGTTAATCACTGAACCTCATCCTTGGCTATCTCAGTCTATTCAGGCTACTGTAATAAAAGGGCACAGAACTGGGTGACTTATAAACAGCAGAATTTTTTTTCTCACAGTTCTGAAGCGGGGGAGTCTGAGATCAGGATGCCAGCACAGTGAGAGTGTGGGCTGCTGGCTGCTGACTTACTTCTTGTGTCCTCACACAGTGGAGAACAGAAAGAGGAAGCTCTCTCCTGACTCTTTTAGAGCATTAATCCCAATTGGAGGGCTCCACCCCCATGACCTCATCTAATCCTAATTACCTCCCCAAGGCCCACCTGCTAACAGTGTCAGATTGGGGTAGGGTTTCAACACATGTATTTTCAAAGGACATGGATATTCAGCCTATAACATAGGACCTGAGAGGTAAGCCCATGACCTAAATCTGGCTGAATCCAGTTTTCCTTTCCACTGGGATTGGGCCAAGGCTTGAGCAGGTGACCTAACTAATGTCAATCATGTCTTTCCAAGATAGTTTGTGGCCCTGGGACAGATTTAGGGCCTCTTGCTTTTGTATATAAAGGTATCCTATGATAAGAAAGAATGAGGGCAACATATAAAAAGAGAGAGACAGGTAGAGAGATGGGGAGGGGGGAGAAGGAGGAGGAGGAAGAAGAAGGAGAAGGAGGGAAGGGGAAGAAGTGGAGGAAGTTGGGGGGAGGGAAGGAAAGAGAAATACAGACAAAAAGAATGTTGCTATTACTTGAGTACCTATGCCTAAAACTAATTCCCTCTTTATCTTCCCAGCTTGTGAGCTACATTATGCTTCTAGTTGTTTATGCTGGGTTTCTTTCTCTTACAATGGAGTGGTGACTGACTAACCGACTAGGTTTAACTATTCTTCAACTAACTACTTGGCTTTGGCAATCTCTTTAATGCACGCAGTTCTTCCCTCATTTTTAAGCAAAGTTTAGCTACATGGTGAGTACACAGTGCCTCTTAGGAAATGTTCATGGAATAAATGAAGTAGCTAATACTACAGGGATAGTAAGTATTGGGTTTAGCTATGAAGTTGCCAATGTTTGATCATTTTGACCTATGAAAAAAGTTATTTCATGTGATTAAGGCAACAGCATCTTCAGCTATTGAGAAGGAGAGCTGGACTGTCAGTCACCGTTTATTGAGACTCTGCTCTATGCAGGTATGAGGGTTCTGTGAAGAAGTTAGGATGGAGGAAACAGGAGGCTTCTTGGGGAGACTAGAGACTCACGAGGGACTTACAGCTTACAAAGAAACCATTGCTAGAGTGTGGGCCTCACTCCACAAACTAGTGAAGAGATTAGTCATTTGCGGGGAAGATTTCATCTTCATCAATGAAGCACACCATGTACAATCTATGAATAAGCTGGATAGTGTCACATTCAGAGAAGAGCTCTGTCACTATGGTTCCTAGAATCCCTCCTTTGGCAAACTTTCTCAGAACCCTTGTGGAACTGTCCTACTTCAGCTCAAAGAGTCAAAGGTCAAGGAAAATATTGAACACATTATGCCTTTTCAATATCTTATGGCAGTTCACCCTGTCCCCAGGAGAATTTTCTCTTTTCATCCCCTTTGTTTGGAAAACAACCAACTTAAAATTTTATCTGTGTTTCATCAAATCCAAACTCATACTAAGCAGAGGCTGAAGAATAAGTAATGCGACACAGCCAAAAAGTAACAAAAGTTTTGTTATGACTTCTACCTCCGTGTAACTGGGTTCTCCCATTTGGTGGCATTTGAAATGACTGTTCATGCTTCTTCTGTCCATTTGTTTTGATTTAGGTTTCTAGATGTGGTGCAGCAGTCTGGTATGGTGATTTTTCCTAAATATCTTAACTTTGGGGTATTTGCTCACCAGTTCTCCTCCATGTAATGTGCACTTAAAAAAACAGAGCCAGAGCCTGGCAGTTTGCCAAAATCAGGCTGTCAGCTGATCTCATGTAGAAAAAGGATTCCTTGTTGAGAGAGCATGGTTCTTCACCTTCTTGGAGTGGTCATTAGGTTCACCTGCCTTTGGCTACTCGCTGGAGCCTAATGACTTCCCGGAAAGGGAGCACTTCCCAGTTCTGAGCAAACAGCATTTACCTTCTTTTCTTATTTGTTTAGGATGAGGCATGGTTTTTGTCCTGCTTCTTCCTTTTACTTAAAAGAAAAAAATCACCTTCTTTCAGAGTGACTATTTTGCCAAACCTGCCCATCAACATAAAGAACGCTGGGGATGTCTTAGTGGACCTATAGAATATGTGCTCTAATTTATGTCTGATGGACTTAAAAGTAAAAATGCACGTGGTAGAGGCCATGGTCACTAACATGCAACTCTAATGCTTTAACTTATCTTCTTCAAACAGGAGAGATGTTTTTCTTCTGGGCTTACATAAATACAGCAGTTGAATGCAGTCTAAATCATGGTATGCAGCTGTGGAGCCCTTCGGCTTTGCCAAACCCTCTTGCTTGTGCACTCAGATTTTACAAGGGGGCAGTCCTGTTGCTAAAGGAACTCTAGTCACTTTTTCGTGAATGTCCTGTGATTGGCAGGAATGCTGGCTGTTGTTAAGTATCATATTGTTCCGTTGTGGAGAATATTTTTTATTGCTAGTTCAATAGCTTTTCACAGTTATTAAACCAGAGTCATTGTCCCTGGAGGCTCCAAAGGCTCAGAGACTTTGGAGCCTGGGAGAAAAAAAATACACGTGCACAAAAACCTGTCAGTTATCCTCAGTGTTTCAATGTGGCTGTCATACTTTGACTGTGGCTCTTAAGGTGTTTTGGAGGAAATGTTGAGAAAGTGGCTTTTCAAGTGTATCATTTATAGCCAACTTCTTTTCATAAATAAGAGTTCATGGGCCCAAATTCAATCACAAATATTTTTTTGAAATACTTAACTTTAAGGAATAGTAGACCAATACTTGGAGAAGGAAATGGCAACCCACTCCAGTATTCTTGCCTGGAGAATCCCGTGGACAGAGGAGCCTGGTGGGCTGCCGTCTGTGGGGTCGCACAGAGTTGGACATGACTGAAGCGACTTAGCAGCAGCAGCAGCAGACCAATACTATTATAATGACACATTAAAGCATGTAGATTAAAAAATGTTGTCTATGTTAGTAGATATGAACAAATATCCCATAATTCCAAGAGAAATGCCTGCCTGAAATCATTGCTACATCTAAGTAAAATGATCCAAGAAGATGAATAGATGTTATCAATAAGGGAGGCATGTACATGTCTCTGCTAGGAAGATCTGCCAGCTTACTTAGTGGAAAATGAAAATATCCCATATTCCCATAAGTGAGCTGGGTGGATGGTGTTGTAGTGCAATTGTTAGTAACCACCGAGGACTTGCCAGGAGACCAAGGCAGCCCTTGACACACCTAAGTGTTAGCGTGAGGAGAGAGTGAAGGGACTGGGGCTGTTTCCTCAGGGTCAGTATGAGATCCCAACAGGAGCACATTGTCTTATGGGAGTCACCCTGGGGAGGAAACACTTAAGATCTTTCAAGAGCACTCAACTTTCTGGGTATTGATAAATGTTTCATTATATCTCCTGACCACACCGAGCTGGTTCCTGCAGATTTCACTCTGCTCAGCTCTTTGTGTACTTTCTGTATTGTTTTCTTTTTCTTCTTTGGAGCAGAGTTTGTGAGGCCCCAAGGACCATACTAACCCTCAAGTCAGTGGATGCACAGTTAATCTTCTGCTGAAAGAAAAATGGATTCTTATTTCTCTTGTCTCTGGCAACAACTGGGGCGTGGGCAGGAACTCTGTTTATCTAAACAAAAACAGAACATGTATCACCTATCTAAGCTTTGCTGGCCAGCTCCTTTCTGATCATGCCACTCCATGGCAGGTTTCTGAGAATTTTTATTTTTCTAGAAATCACTGCAAGTTTATAGGAACATAACCTCATACTGTGGTTGATGAGTGCATGATGATTGTGTTTGTTCTGTTTGAACACAGTTTTCTGCTTCTCTTCATAAGAGTCTCTCCATTCCTGGAAGCTTCCTTTAGATATTATCTCTTCCTCCCTGCCTGTTCCCCACCCCAATTCCTGCCACTCTTTATTTCCCACCAAGGGAAGTTAGGGAGCCCTTTAACAGAGACTTGGAGGGCCTACCCCTTCCTGCGAAAACATTGACGGACCATTGTGCCCTGACTGAATCTTTCCATCACCTATAATGTATATTTTCTACATGTAATTTATGTCTTTATTCCACATCTTACATTTTGCCTGCAAACATTTCCTGCATCATTCAAAAGGGGTTTGCCAGGCTCTGCCCTCTGTATTAACAGTTAAAAGAGGGAAGAGAAATCTTGAATGTTAACTCAAGACTACGTTGGTAAACTGCTTTTTAAGAAAGAAACATAATGGTTGAGTTTATTCATTCGCCAAAACAACCCCCCTTTACTTAGTGTTGAATCCATCCTTCCTGTTGGTATACACTCAAAGAGGCTTTGTGAGATGATTTCAATAATACGGACCAGCATCTGATCTTGAAAAAACAACATCTTTTTGTAGAAAAGAGGCTGGAAGGATACATACACCCAAATGACAGCACGATTAGCTTTGGGATATTTGCATCATTTTTTCCTATCCTTTTCATACCTTTTTGTGTAGTGTGAATTTGTGCATATATTTTAAAATAGGATATTTTATTCATAAAAGCTAAAGTCACTCAGTCGTGTCCAACTCTTTGGGACAGAATTCTCCAGGCAGGAATACAGGAGTGGGTAGTCATTCCCTTCGCCAGGGAAATCTTCCCAATCCAGGGCTCGAACCCATGTCTCCCACATTGCAGGCAGAATTCTTTACAATCTGAGCTATAAGGAAGGCCCAAGAATACAGGAGGGGGCAGCCTATCCCTTCTCCAGTGGATAGTCCCAACCCAGGGATTGAACTGGGGTCTCCTGCATTGCAGGTGGATTCTTTACCAGCTGAGCTACCAGGGAAGCCATTTTATTCCTAACCTTCCCTCAAAGCTATTTGGCATTGTGGTAATTTCTTAATATGTTATTTATGAGGAGATTATGCCTCCAATGAAGATCTGTGTGTAAGGTCTTAGTCTGCTACCTACATTTGTATGTCACTCAGAATAACTCAGATTTTCTCATGTGTAAAACAATGACAGTAACCTCCACTTGTAGAAATTAAGGTGAGACTCTACTGAGATAAGCATGAATAAAATGTTGATATGTGTGAAGGGCTACCCACATGAGAGGAATAACAATACCCCTCCTCTGTTTGGGAAGAATCCATGGGGCAAATGTAGATCAAAGATCTGAAACAAGGGTATGTATACCTGATGACCTGACATTCAGGTTAGCATGAATGGAGGAGCCTTTCCCAGGAGCCTTTGAACTTGTGCAAGTAGCTTAATTTCTTAGTGGTCCCTTTCAGGGCTGTTTTGTGAAGGGAAAGTATGTGTGTGTGTTGGTAACCAAAGTGCTCAAAATGTAGTATGTGAAGACATTCAACTACATACAAAAGTAAGCATTGGAGCACCATATAACCTCACCCCCTGACTGATCCAAGTTAAGTTAGTTAAAGTTAAGTCACTCAGTCGTGTCTGACTCTTTGCAACCCCATGGACTGTAGCCCACCAGGCTTATCCGTCCATGGGATTCTCCAGGCAAGAATACCGGAGTGGGTTGCCATTTCCTTCTCCAGGGGATCTTCCTGATCCAGGGATCGAACCCAGGTCTCCTGCATTGCAGGCAGATGCTTTAACCTCTGAGCCATCAGGGAAACCAAGCGTCTTTTTTTAAAAGACTGGTTGATATGGTGCCAGATGTTTGATAAGTCACAGAAAAGTAAAATTAAAAAGCAGAAACGAAAACCAAACAGGGTCTCTCATAGGACCCCCAACTAATGCACTAAATATAACTGCTATCCAGGGGACATGAACCTCAGTGGAGTGTTCCTGGCTCCCTAGGAAGCAGTAGATGATAGGGCCTGGCTGCAGTGACAATGAAGTGAACTTCTGGAAGCAGAGACAGGTGGTAGAGAGCATTGGAGGGGAGATACCTTGACCATCTGTGGAAGGTCCCGACCCCCTGGGTCCTGGTGATTGCACCCTGTCTGTGGGGCTCAAAACCATTTTCAACACCACTCACATGCCAGGAGTGGCTGTTGCTTATGTAGTGGACTGCTCAGCACTGAAGGGGTTACGTGTAAGAGTGATCAAAGATTTAAACTGTCATGTTGACGGTAAGCTGGGGAACAGGCTGTGCAGGGGCCTTAATAAATCTGCCCTTGACTTATGGCCGAACCTCATTCAGCAGAAAATTATTTCTGTAGCATATTGAGTGCTGTGCTCTGATGGAGACAGAAATAAAAGAAAGGTGGAAATGAGGAGAAGAGAATGGAAATTCAATCCACATGCGGTGGGGAGGATTCTTTAGTACATTCTTTCTCAGATAAAATAAGAAACAGAATGTGTAGGACTCTCAAAGTACGGTGCATTCCTTTGATTACTAACATGTCTTAGGGGAAGAAAATGGACGAGGAGTAATTCTCAGTGAAGACTGATATGGAGTGGGGGGAGAGGGAGAAAACCTTAGTGATTTAGACATGATTGTCCATTCATTTGTTCACACAGACCACCAGGCTTTATTGAACACTCACTATAAATGAGAAGGTGTGGGTATGAGGATGAGCATGGCATCTTACTGAGTTCATAGCTAATGTGGTAGATCTACACATTCATTATAGACCTAGAATTGGTCCAGCACCAGCTCAGTTCAATATGGGATTCTCTGGTGGCTCAGACAGTAAAGAATCTGCCCGCAATGCAGGAGACCTGGGTTTGATCCCTGGGTTGGGAAGATCCTTTGGAGGAGGACATGGCAACTCACTCCAGTATTCTTGCCTGGAGAATCCCATGGACAGAGGAGCCTGGCAGGCCCCAGTCCATGGGGTCGCAAAGAGTTGGACATTACTGAGCGACTAAGCACAGCACAACACAGTTCAATATAGCACAATGGCAACCGTCTTTGAATAAAGTGTGAGAGAATATAGTCAGATTTTAGGTATGAGAGAAGGGCCAACACTTTTTCCCAAAACATTTTCCCAATTCAATGTAAAGAACAGAGTTTTCATTAATTTGAAAGGCTAAGTTAAAATAAAACAGCTAATCTCTTTCTTAATCAGTTGATATGTGATTTAAATCTTCATATTGTTTTTCTTTATAACATTTCAGAAAGAAAAGAAAGGTTAAGATTGAGAGAGTCTGTGCTTTTCAGTCCAGTTCATAAAAGCACAAAGAACCCTTTCATTCCCAGACCAGAGATAATTTGAATTCAATGGATAATTTAGGAGACAGGACTTCTCTTTCTGCCAGTTTTGAAACTATTGGGAAAACCTCAAGAAAAACTCAAGAAAATAATGAAAGCTTTCCCTCTTTTGAATAATTTATTTGCAGCTTGTTGGTTTTCTCTCCATCCTTTCACTCCCAGAGCTGTAATGAGTTTGGAACATAAGGTGTCAGATATTGGTTTGTTGTTGCTGTTGGGGTCTCTGAATTCATGACCCCTGTGGGCATTCCAGGCACAGATAATATATAATTTACAGAGATCTGCAGCTTTCATTTTCTCTTTCCTCTAGTTTTGGAGCTTTTTGTTCAAAGGGGTGATTTGTTTCATTCTGTTGCTGGAAGTTTTAGCAGAGAACCTGATGCTCTGTGGTACCCAAGCTTTGGGAGAATCTCTGTGACCCATCTATCTGCATGCTTCTGTGGTCAGGGATGCTGGACTCTTCCCATCTCGGGGTGTAGCAGGACCAAGACAGAACCAGGTGGCTGTCATAAGGCAAAAGGTTTAAGGCAAAGATTCAAATCACGTGTGAAAAGAAAGATTCTTGTCTAAAATAGTGAATGTGGTGGTTGGACGAATGGGGGCAAGGAAGTGGTGCGCCAGAAGGAGGAACTGTGTTCATGTTAATTTCTCAGCGATTCAGGGGGCAAAGCTATGGTTAGTCCAGGGGTTGTTCCATGGACTGGATTGCCACTTAACTGAGCTGGGTTCACCATCCAACATGCAATATTCTAGTACAGTTTATTTTCCCCCTGAGTGTCCAGTAAAGAGTGTCCAGAAGGGTGTAGGTCCCTGGAGGTGGAATGAATCCAAAGGATCCTTTATGATTTTCCCATTTCTACCCCTTTCCCTAACCCCATTGGCATCTCCATCTGAGAAGGGAGGGTTGAACTCTGAGTAGTTTGAAGAGGATGGTAGGGTGGGGGAGCAGAGAGGTGGTGTGTGGTTAGCTCTCCAGGTAAACTTGGATAGAGCCTTGGGCTTGTAGACTTGGAGAGGCTGATGAAAGCAACTATTGCCAAGAAGACAGGCTGCTATTGATCAAGCTTCTCTCAGTGTGTTAAATATTTAATGATGCATTTCATTATTTGAAGGATGTTACTCATCAGCTCAATTTAGTATGTTTTTATGAACACATTAAAAAAAAAAAAAACCTTACCACCTATTTAGCTATACAAATAAATTTTATTCTAACAGGGACCCTGGTGAAGAATATATTATGTACGGATACTTATATACCTTGTGATGACTTTGGCCACCCTTGGTGGATTATGTCATCAGGCTGTTCCTGGTTCCCCCCACATAAATACAAGAAAAGAACACACCTCTTTTACTTTCCTCACGGTGTGTAAAGACTAAAGTGATGCCACTCCCCACCAAGACTCCAAGTTCTCCAGCAAGATTCTGTAGAAGTGAAAATAATGATGATTTTATTTTGATTATTATAATATGGTCACCTTAATTTAGAACCAGAGTGAAGCAGACATTTGATGGTGTCATGAATATTGTGAGTTATATGATATCTACTTTAATTCACAACCTATGAATAAATTCACGTTGTCTTTTTAGAAGGTCATATATCTCTTTTGGCCCCAATCCTGCCATGACACATACCAAATGTGTTTTTTGAGAACCTTTCTCTCTCTACTTAAGAGATGACTACGAGAAAGCTTCTGGTCTAGATGTTCAGAGTGGCTGAAACCCTCTCTCTTCTCCTTTTCCACTGTCCATTCTCTCCTTTTCTTACCTAAACTGAATTACATTTCTTCACTTGATTTCAGAGAGATCATGCTGCACAAAGGGACTGCAGAACTCCAGGGAACTTTTGACAAGTGCTTTGGCATAAGGGGATAAGAAGGAGGTGGGAAAAACTGAAGGGAAAAAAAAGGTGAAGCTAAGAATGAAGAGGAGGGAGTACCAGTGATCACAGGAGGAGGGCTTGGTGATCAGTTCCCTTTAAAATCCCTGAAACAAAGGAGACTTGAACCATTTAAAAGAAAGGCAAACCATGGAACTCAATCAAAGTTGGAAAATCACAGGAGAGAGTGTTATATGAGCACTCCGCAGTGTCAGGATATTCCATCCTCAGAGGGCATGTGTAAATCCACCGATTGGCTTGATTAAAAACTCGGGAAAAATGAAAAGAAAGGAATGCGCCTGAGTAGAATTTTTCACAATGCAAACTTGTTTTTTAGCTTGGTATATCTCAGATTGAAACTTAGCCAAATAATTGGTGGGAAAATATTTGGTTAGGTTTCGAAAGACTGTTTGGAGAAACTGACTAGTTGTAAAATGGAATATTTGGAATGACTGTCTGGGAAAGATAAACTTAAAAGCTGGAGAGGTGTGCTCGGAAGACCAAAGGGAACAAAAGGGCATAGAGGAGGGCACGGTATTTTGTATTCTTGAGAATGAGAGTGAAGGTGTCTAAGCAATAGCTAATTTGCCAAGTTTTGGATTGTGAATGTTTTTCTTGATATGGTTTCCAGGAAGGATTACGACTTTAGTCTTTTATGCAAAGTGGTGTCTTATTATAGAACAAAAGGCAATAGGCTTTAGTTGCTGTATCTGAAACTCTGAATTCCGCTTCAGGCATCCATCTCATGTCTAGTTAACTGTAGAAATAAAATTGGAGGGAATTTGGCCTTCAGGTTATAGGGCTGGAAAATGCTTTGAGAGGCCTTCTGGTTGGATTACTTCTAAACCCTCCCTGACAGATGAAAATTTATCTTATTTTTAAATGTTCCCCAGAGGAAGAGTGTCCACAGACTCCCTTAGTAACTCATTCCAGTTTTTAATGATCTCCACATTCAGGAAATTCCTTTTTCTGTCTTACCTAAACCCGCTCTGCTGCAGCTTAAGTCCATTTTCTTTTGACCTGCCCCAAAAGAGATGGGAAAAAGAGGTCACTCTCTTGCATCAACATCCTTCCACATAATTAAAGATAAATTTTTAAACTCAAAAATTTTTCTGTCTCCTTTTCTTTATCACATCACATCTCCCCACTTCTTCAGCCTTCCTGGAAGGGTTCCATCTTTCAACCTCTTATTCACCTTTGCTGTAGCCTCAGAAACTCCCTCTGCTGTGGGAAGTCTTGCTCTGGGCTGGGAGAGAAGAGAGACTGGCAATGTATGTCCTCACATCTTTCCCTGGAACAGAGCTGATAGAAGAGGTTAATGGTAATGACAATGTTTTAAAATTTTAATATTTTTCTTGCCCACATTATATTATATTTTTTGTGTTTAAATTATATATTATATTTCCTTGCCCATATTATATTTGTTTTAAAAGTCAAATTGAGCTCATACAGTAGGTCTATGGACATTAATAAGGGTATATATATCTTTAGGTTTTGGAAGAGCCAAAAAAGAAAAAAAGTAGGACAGTACATTCATACAATATACTAAGAATTACTCTGTATAATACAAGGCTAAGTTCAATGGTGGCTCCTAGCGCCAGGCTCCTCTGTCCATGGAATTCTCCTGCAAGAATACTAGAATAGATAGCCATTCCCTTCTCCAGGGGATCTTCCTGATCCAGGGATCAGACCCAGGGATCAATCCCAAGTCTCCTGCATTGCAGGTGGATTCTTTACCATCTGAGCCACCAGGGAAGCCCAGATAAGCAAAATAGGGGTATTTTTGCTCATGGGGTCCTTCCGCTAAATATAAGCATTTCAGAAAATATCCTTTCAACTCTGCCCAACTGATATTTGAAATTTTCCATGAATCCCATTCTGGCTCTTGGGTTGAATCACTGATCTTGCCTTCATTCTTGGGGATGAGACCCTAGATCCTAGCTAGACACCACTTTTACCAGAACATTACACAACTACTTCCAGGGCAGGACTTGACTTGCTTTCTTGGGCATCAAAACTTTTAGCTAAACAAAGTAATATATCTTTTATAATTTATTTTTGTGTTAAACTAAATTCATTTCTTATTTGTTTGCCCAGTGTCCAACATATTTCGATATTTGGGGATCAGAGACACACAGAGACGGCTTTATTGTAACTTACATATTTCCTAATTTCTAAAAGAACTTGAGAAACAATTTGAAGCATTCTTAGATTTCCTTGTAGTTATCAAAATATGCTTGTGAGGGAGTTAAATGAGAAACAGGTGCTTAAAAAAAAACTATTGCTATTTTTATGAATCATGTATTTACTCTTACTTGTGTCTTAGCAACATATCATAGAAGTAATCAAAGTACAAACAGAGTAGCTACTTGTCAACCACCATAAAGAGTGAGTTAATGGCAAAGCAGGGCACAGTGCTGGGAGAGAGGGTCCTTGTGGTCTCTAGGACTCCACAAAGTCCCCCATGCTTCTTCTTATTCAGTAAAGGACCCGTATCATGGAACAGGCATTAGTCTAAGTACCAGGGTTACTGCCCAAAATACAAAGAGACAAAAGTCACTGCCCTCAGAAGAATGTACATTTAGTTTTTGTTTCCTACATTTATGGCCCACAGCACCTAATAGAGTTAGAAATTGTATGTTTAAAATGCATTCCTTATTTTGCAGCCATTAAAAATAAGTATTTATGAGAAGTTTATAATCATGTAGAAATGCTCCCTGGGTTAAAATGTTAAATGAGAATTTGTATATGTAAAGTTGTATTTGAATCTGTTCTAAGTTAGAACTGAACACAGCTATCAATCATCCCTTTTAACACACACACACGTTACAATAAATAGGCATGCAGAAAAGACTATAAGGAAATACAACACAATGGTGCTTGTCCTTGAGTATGGGATGATAGGAAATTATGCTTTGTATTTTTTGCATCTTTCTCTTTTGGGTAGTAATTATATATTATCTTTCAAATGGAAGGACACATGTCCATTGAAAGAAAATTACTGAATCAGAATTCTAGTAAACTTGAGAGGTATTTTTCTAGGGCTTGTCTTCTAAGAAGCGGAGGCTGTAGGATGATCCAACTGGTATTTTATTGTTTCCTTTCTCAATGAAAGGGCTTTGGAGTTTACTAATCACTGCATTGAAGATTCTTTTATTTACCACTTTAGAGGAAGTAGAAGCAAGAAGGTTGAGTCAACTGGTTCTGTGTGTGCAAACATCCAGAGGTTGTCCAGCATTGGGTGGTTGGTACACTGATGCAATTTCTATTTTGAGAACCCAAATAAGATGACTGTTTGGCACATTCAAGACTGGTCAATCTGGAAGGCAGGACTCTAGGACTCCTTTTAAATTCCTGTTGTCAGGACATCTGAACCCACCACCCAACACCTGGATAGTAAATTAAGGAGGAAGCAAAAGCTGCCTGGGCGATTACTTTTTCTTCTTTTTAATAAGAAGGAAACTCAATCAAACTTTTGCATACAAATATGATAAAGTTCTGTTGCTCAGCTTTTAATGATAGCATGGAATTCTAAGTAAACATGGATGAAATACAACTTGTCAGCACAAAAATACGGCCTGTCATAGTCATTCGTGTATAAAATATGACCCGCAGGTTTGAACCATATGGTTACATGAGTTCTAATTTACGTGGCATCTTCTTAAGTCAGCAGAATGTGTCCTGGCCTGCCTGTGGGAGATGGAGTCAGCACCTCACTCAGTGAAGTAGAGAGGGCTCCTGGGGGGTCCGGGGGTAGGGTGGGGTGGGGGTTGGGGGGGTAGTTAGGCCAGTTTCAGCTGCTACAGTGAGGCTGGAAGCATTGCAAAGTGAATGGCATGTCCCCAACACGATGTGGGCACTTCTACCTAGAGGCTGGGCTGACCAGCCTGTCTCCATGATTAAATCGAAAAGTCTAACATGCAAAATTGAAAAATATTAAACATCACAGCTTGTGACTTTGGCGTTCCTTCTGTTCCCATTGGGGTGGGGGGAGTAACACAATCCCCTCTCAACTTGCGGAGGGGAGCAGACATTTGGATGCTGTTTTAAAGCAATGTTTAATGAAGTGAGAAAAAGTATTTCCAGCGTTGTGCTCCGTGGCACATATACGCAAGCCCAGAAGTGCACAATGGACACATTTTGTGATTTAGACATGAATTGGAAAAGCCAAGGAAATGCCATTGAAATAAAAATCAGACTAAAAAATCAGAAAGTCTAAGCTGAGCCAGAAACAGATGGACTTTTTGCTACTTAAGAAAGAAATTCTTCTGCCTTCTCCTCTTTTTCCCCCTCAAGCTGTGCCCTGTCACTATCGTAAGGTGACCTTTCCTCCGGGTCTCCCTGAGATGCTTTCAGTGAACTGGTCAGAGCAAGTGACTCTTGATCTTTCTGCAAATTCTCGGGGAGCCCCAGGGCTCTCTGTCTGCCCTCTGGGTGGTCCCCAAAGACCAGGCTGCAGATGTCTGCGCCTGATAAGTTCGGAGACCAGGGGCGGGAAGGGACCCATCATGAGCTCTGCTGGAAGGTTAAGTAGCTGCCAGGCCAAGTGCTGGGCCCCGAGCAGCTGCTCATGCTGGGAGACAGGGCTTTGGGCTTCAGTGTTTTGTTTTCATGGCAGGTGTGGGGGAGGTTCCGCTTGCTTTTTGAAGATTCTTTTTCTCTTGCCACGATCAGCTGACAATGAAACCTTCCAGTGTTGACATTCTGCTATAGGATATTACCAGAACTAAGACTCAGATTAAGGCTCGGGCAATGGCAGTACTCCAGTACTCTTGCCTGGAAAATCCCATGCACGGAGGAGCCTGGTAGGCTGCAGTCCATGGGGTCACTAAGAGTCAGACACGACTGAGCGACTTCACTTTCACTTTTCATTTTCATGCATTGGAGAAGGAAATGGCAACCCACTCCAGTGTTCTTGCCTGGAGAATCCCAGGGACAGGGGAGCCTGGTGGGCTGCTGTCTATGGGGTCGCAAAGAGTCGGACACAACTGAAGTGACTTAAGAGCAGCAGCAGCATTCATTCTAAGTGGGAAAGATCCCCTGAAGGAGGGCATGGCAACTCACTCCAGTATTCTTGCCTGGAGAATCCGAGAGGATCCTGGCAGGCTAGAGTCTTTAGGGTCTCACAGGAGTCGGACACAACTGAAGTAAGTTAGCACGCATGCATTCATTCTAAGTCTCCAAGTGGAGACTGCCATTCACATTGCTTTGGAAGAATAAACAGAGCAGGCTTCTCAGGAAAGAACATTTGTCCAGCAGGTATAAAGGGGGTGTAACTGACCAAGCATAAGAGAGAAAATAAATCCAGAAACCACTGATTTTGCTGCTAGTAAATCGTTATCGCTACAGAGAAGCCATCTAATATTTGAGTGCCTTCTAAGTACCAGGTGGTCTTCTCAGATGGTGCCGTAGTAAAGAATCCACCAGCCAATGCAGGAGATGCAAGAGACACAGTTCCATCCCTGGGTCAGGAAGATCCCCTAGAGTAGGAAATGGCAACCTTCTGCAGTATTTTTGCCTGGAAAATGCCACAGACAAAGGAGACTGGGAGGCTATGGTTCGTGGGTCTCAAAGAGTCAGACACAACTGAGAGACGAGCACGCATGCGCACTAAGTACCAGATACTGACCGCGCTCTTTCGATCTCACCACACTCCTTCACCACACACTGTGAAGGCGCCATTATTGTTCCTCTTTTAAGACGAGGAAACTAGTTCACAGAGATTTGTGCCCACATGTCCTTGGGCACAGAGCTAATAGCCGCTGAGCCAAATGACTCAGTTTTGTCAAATCTCAGTCTTATGCTCTTTTCCTTATACCGTCACAGTAATGCTGTTTCAAGGTACAATTAGGCTATTGTTCAAAATTGAGAATATGTTTTCATTTCTTGTAGTAAACTGGAATTCACTTATGATTTGAGGAGAGGCATCCTACATGGGGTTCTCCCGGCAAGAATACTGAAGCGGTTTGCCATTCCCTTCTCCAGAGAACCATGTTTTGTCAGGCCTGATTCGCAGGAACATGCCCTTCAGCTGCTCCATGTAGCTGGACGACATGCCTGGCGCCCTGGCTGTCCCACCGCTGATCCTCGTTGAGCATGTGAACTTTTACCTGCTGCCAGGTGTCAGTCAAGGTGCCGCCTGGGGGCCAGGGCAAATGCCCTGCTGGAGTCAATGGATATAAGTTTGGGCAAATTCCAGGAGATAGTGAAGCAGAGGGAAGCCTGGCATGCTGCAGTTCATGGGGTCACAAAGAGTTGGACATGACTTAGCGACTGAACAACAACTATCCTATATGGGAGAGTTTTCTGGACAAAGAAGTTCCTCTCTGGTCCCTTTAAGTGCATCCTGCTTGTCTGCATAGACCCATGCTCACTTGTGTAAAACCCACCCCAGGAATTTTGTCTTCAGAATTCCTCTAGCCCCTTTTTTGATGGTCTGCTCTGCTCTTTTTGCTCTCAGGTTCTTTGTTTTTTTTTGGCTCTTCAGTTTCTCCTTTTGGTTATTTGGCTTCCGTGTCTTCACTACTGTTCTTTCTACCCTCATTGCAACAGCCTGGCTTGACCTTCCCCTCCTGGTGCTGCCACTTACCCTGGCATCTGCTCCCAGGTCTCCTTTGTGGCTGTAATGGGCAAGGGGAACTGGAGGCAGCAGCCTGGCCTCCTTGGTCAGATAAAGGCCTGTACTATAGCTAGTTTGATTGTTGTTTAAACAGAAATACCCTGATGATGCAATACATCCATGTTGTTGTTTTCTCAACTAATAATTCGAAACATTATTGTAATAAGATGAAGCTGTCAGGCCACTGAGAAAGTCAAAACCAAAGTCTCTTAACAGTTCTGCTGTTTTATTTTTTTATGTACCTTTGTTTCTGGCTTTTGCAGCAGTTAAGGCTGTTTCTTTCTACTATCAACGAGCCTTTTTATGCACAATTGTCTCAGTCAACCCTGAGGTTTTTATCATGCCTATGGCATGAAGGGCACAGGCTTTTGGAAAAGTCTGTTTTTTAAGGAGCTCTCCTTCCCTTGAGTGGGGTGGGGGATAGGGCTTCCCTGGTGGCTGAGACAGTAAAGAATACGCCTACAATGCAGGAGACACGGGTTCAATCCTGGGTTGGAAAGAGCCTTTGGAGAGGAGAATGACTACCCACTCCAGTATTCTTGCCTGGAGAATTCCATGGACTGAAGAGCCTGACTCAACGGATATGAGCTTGAGCAAAATCTGTAAGATGGTGAAGGACAGGAAAGCCTGGCATACTGCAGTCCATGGGGTCACACAGAGTTGGACAGGACTTAGCTACTGTACAACAACTCCTTTGCTTACTTACACCAACTCCTTTGCTTACTTACCTTTGTTAGTCTCTGTCCTACAAGATTAATATTGCCTGAAGGGGGTGGTATCGACCAATTAAAAGCACTGAAGTAAAGTGAAGTGAAGTTGCCTAGTCGTGTCCGACTCTGAGACCCCATGGACTGTGGCCTACCAGGTTTCTCTGTCCATGGAATTTTCCAGGGAAGAGTACTGGAGTAGGTTGTCATTTCTACTCTGAGGCAAAAAAGTCTTCACTTTTTCTTTTCTCATAGATCCAGGAATTTGGAAGATTTGATCTGCAAATTCCATTTATTTTTCCCATTATTCTATTAATTCTCTGGGGACACAGTTGTTAAGTGGCAGAGGGAGATTTGAATCCAGGTGTGTTTGCCAACACTGGAACTCTTGACCCCCATGCTATGGGTCAAACTGAGATAAGCATTAGATTGTACTACATGCAGTTGCCAGCATTTTACTGTTTTTGACCTACAAAAAATGGCAGTCATGTATAGTTCCACCAAACAATATTATTAGTTTAATTAATATAATTTTTGACTGAACCAATGCTTTATATGTGGCCTAGAAGATTTATTCTGTAAAACACACACAAGTCTTCCTGGAAGACTTTTATAATAATGGTAATAACTCAACATCACTTTCCCTCCACATACCCCCTTACCCCATCTGCCCTGCTCTGCCCAACCCTCAGACTTCCACAGGCTCCTTGGAGATGCGGACATTAGCTTGCTGCTAAGTCACTTCAGTCGTGTCCGACTCTGTGCGACCCCATAGACGGCAGCCCACCAGGCTCCCCTGTCCCTGGGATTCTCCAGGCAAGAACACTGGAGTGGGTTGCCATTTCCTTCTCCAATGCATGAAAGTGAAAAGTGAAAGTGAAGTTGCTCAGTCGTGTCCGACCCTTAGCATGGACTGCAGCCTACCAGGCTCCTCCGTGCATGGGATTTTCCAGGCAAGAGTACTGGAGTGGGGTGCCATTGCTTAGGAAATGGTAAATAAATTAGGTGTAAAATATGAATTCTGTCTGGTGTGATTTTTTTTTTAAGCTTAAGAGTTCAAATAGGATTCTGGGGACTTTTCACTTCTACATGATTTAATTCTTTGTCACCAGTTATGGAGTGAAGAAGAAGCTTTGAGGAAAAAGAGAGTATATGATTGGAGGAAACATCTCACAACCTGAGATTGTGTACACTCTGAGTGAAGACTGAGATTGCTATAATTTCTAACTATATGATGGCTTCCTATATAGAAGTCATTCATCATCATCATCCTTATCAAAATAGCTAACATTTATTTGTTTTATATCTTGCAGAGAATTCTTCCAGTTGGATTCTAACATTCTTGTGAGACAGATAGCCTCCTAATTGTGCAGATAAAGAAGTTGAGAGGATTTCAAGTCTATGGGGGAAGGATCTTTGACTCTAGAGCAGAGCTGTCTGATCTTTTTATGATAATGGAAATGTTCTCTACCTGTGCTGTTCAGTATGGTCACCACCAGCCATATGTGGCCATTGAGCACTAAAAATGGGGCTAACATCACTGAATTTTAAGTGGCTAGGGGCTCCCATATTACACAGACCATCTCTAAAATCTGTCCTGTTCTTTTCTTTGCCATATTTCCTCCATTTAATGCATAAATTCTGAAGACTGAAGGAGAGAATGAGCACAAACTCTAGGATCCAATTCTTTGGCTACAAAACTTTTCCAGCACCAAAAGGAATTACAGGAAGTTGGTTACCTATGAACCTTGCATGATTTCGCTGTGTAAAGGTTGCTAGGCTGTGGAATATTCTGATTTGTCTGGGGCTCTTAATTATGTATGCTGTCCTCCCGAAAACCTCCAGGACAGGCTAAACCAAACTCTCTCAGTCTCTTTCTAGCCATATGGTCTTATGACAAACATGACTAATTCCTGCTCTGTATGGTCTGAATCTTGTTAATCTGCCAACTGCTTAGTAGCCATTATAAAGCAGCTTTATCTGGAGATTCTCATTAGAATGTGAAATTAGTCTAAGCCTAAACTACATTTTGCCAAATCCCCCCCTCAGTCTGCTCTTGAAATAGAGTCTGTTCACAATAGAGCTTTTGTTCCTTGAGTGTCAGGCTGTCTTCCATGAGGCCAGATACTCTGCTTAAATTTTTTTTTTTTTAATCAAATATATAGCATCATTTGCTGTAGCCTAAACTTTGGTAGCATTATACATGTATATATTTTTAAATTTTCAGGTCTGCACCAGAGGAAAAAATCCTTTGTTGTCCAATAAATAAATGTCTTTATGGCCTCATAAAAATAATTTTAAAATATTACTTCGTTAAATTTCATCTGACCTATTGATGCATCTAATTATTCCCTTGTCATTAGAATTTCTCAACATTGTCAAGAAACCACTTTGCTTTTCTATGCTCTTCTTCAGTGATGGTAAGTGATACAAAGAATCAGAAATGGACAGATTAAAACAAAATTAAAAATAAGGTTATACTAAAGAGGAGAGATATGTATATGAGGTTCCCCTAAAAATTTATAACTTATTTTTTTTAAATAACTTTTTATTAGGTTTTACAAACCAGTTCATGCTAAGATGAAAAATTAGAAAAATTAAAAAGTTAGCCCAAGACTTTCTTAAGTGACAAAGTTTTTTTAAAGTTTTTTTTTTTTTGAAAATAAACTTCATTTCACCAAACCACTCTTTACTTAGTGAAATAAAGACAATTTTTAAAAAGGGAAAAAGAAAATGAACGTTTTCTATCATCATCCTTCTTAGGAAAAAAGGAGGAAACAAGGTCAAAATGAAGAATAATCTACTTACTTAAAGTGAGCAGATCTAGCCTTATAATGATCACTGCAAGGTCTTTTTCTCACTGTTACCCAGACCTGGAAATATGGCATGTTGGAAGGCATTTGTAGTACAGAGAAGAAAAATAAAACTTCCCTTGAATTCCACCTTGCATGCTGTTTAATTATTTTATTATACTTTATAAAGATAGTTATGACTTTGTGAAAAAACCTGCATTTTCATTGATGATTCATTTCTTGGTGCTCCCTGCCTCTGCCTTCTCCATTTCCCTTTCTAGAGTGTTTGCAAAGCTTGCCTAAAGGCAGAATAATTTCAAGTACCATACTATCAACACAGTTTTTACAGTCACATAAGATTTTTCCGTGTTGTTGATTCTCCTTAAAAAATATTTATCAGTCCAACCAAAACACGGTGGGAGATAACTTGAACAGGAAATGAGTGCCACTTGAAGCCATATTTTCCTCTCTCCCTGCCAAGCACAGTTACCAAGCAGTAGGAGGAATTATTGTATGCTAGATAAGAGCTTGGGGTTTGCAGCCTGCTGCTCTTAGCATATCCTTATACTAGTTTGATAAGATTCTGAGTGTCGGTTTGCCCATCTGCAAAGTGGGGATGCCTATGTCTTCTCACTTATTTAAGTTGTTGTGAAGATTGAATGTCAGTTGGTTTGCACAGGGTCTGGACCATGGTAAGGGTGCAGTGAATGGCAGCCATTGTTATTTTTATCTGCAGGACACTGGGCGCTGGGTGGAAGGTAAAGAAGCCTTTGTGTTTGTCATTGTTTGGGCTGCATTGTGACTGCTCACTAAGTATCAATACTAATCATCAGAGAAAGTGGGTGGATGCTCTTTGGAAAGGGCACGAAGGGTCTGTAGAGGGCAAATGTCAGATTCTTTGATGTGCTTCTGGGTCATAGTTAGCTTCTCAGAAAACCCTCCGGACTCAAATTTGCCTTCTGCTGAATGTTGAGGTTTTCTGAGGCAGGGCATCTAAGAGGGAGAAGTTGAGAGAAAGCACAAGTGTGGGTGGGACTCCCCACAGAAAAAGCTGCCCACGGAATGCAGCTGGGGGTGGGGGTAAGGGGAGAGGGTGGTGGGGGTGTGGGTGGGAACTGAATCATCAATTGCTTTTTGTGAAGGGGTCCAAGATCTTAGATGCTCCTTGGGAGGGCTTAACTTTCAGAGAAGACAAGTTCCAGAAAAAAGTTTGTTGCTTGAGGAAAAAAGTGAAGATATTTTTATTTTTATTCTGATTTTGTTTTTGTTGAGGGACAGGGTGGGGTCCGGGAAAGATGGAATAGGTCACAGAAGCACTCAAAACTCCTTTGCAAATCTACTGGGTTAAAGCAGGTTTCATGTCTCACATTCTAAACAAATATTAATTTATTTTATTTTTTTCCATCAGAACTGACTTGATCTTTGTTGGGGAGTTTTTGGTTAAGGGGAGAAACCCATTTTTTGCTGCAGATAACAATCTCTCCTTTCTTGGCTGTTCCTATCACTGGGAAAGAACTCTCCGCCACCAGCAGTGTTCCATATGGTATTGTTTGAATCTAGAAACAAGGGTTAACTGGAATATTGAGGCTATAACTTGAAAAATTACTTCCAAATAATAACTCCCCTAAGCTTTATTTTCCCCATCTTTCAAATGGGGATAATAATAATACCTAGCTTATAGGGTGTTTGTGAAGAACAAACATGACAACACTTGCAAAATAGTGGGCATGGCAATGGAGGAGTCAGCCCCAAGAAAACGTCTGTCGATACCGTGAGTGTTGCCAGACAAGTGCAAAGAAGCTTGGCATCTCACAGCTTATGTGGCTGATTTCTGAGCTTGGGACCAGTGCATTTCCTTCTGTCACAGTTTTCTGCCCTTAGGAACTTGTAGGGGCATGTTCCCCCAGCCCCCACCTCAATCAGAAGCCAAACTAGAGTTGGTGATAAAAGAAATTGCTGCTCCCAGTAAGCACAAACTTCCTAAAGTGGTGTCTTTTCAACACATTTTAATATATGATGACTTGAGATTTGTTCTATTTATGATGAAAAGATATTGGACAAAGCCGTGAGAAATATGTCATTGGAACACAATCAAAGCAGTCAGAGGATGAAGGCTTTCTTACATATTCACTCTCTCACCTACCTGTGCTGTGGGTCCTTGCCTCTCCCCACTCCCTCACTCACACAGTTACAGGAACTCGTCTGTCCTCTGCCTCCAGGTACTGGGGTCTCAGGTCCCCTTTCCTCCCCAGGCTCTTCTCAGGGTTGAGTCATGCTTTATTTGGAACCTAGGGCTATGTGAGCCCCCTCTCCCATAGTCATAGGAAATGAAGGTAAAATGAGGTGAAGGTGCTTAAAAGTCTTAATAAAAGTAAAAAAATGAAGCCTGTCAATAAGTGGTGCCTTTTTTGAATCTTCCAAGCATGGTGATAGACTGTGCTGCATCTGCCACATTTTCACCTTTGTGAGCAACACTTGCTAAATACATGGTTAGGCTCCCAGATGCATTCTGGGGCTATGAAACAGAGCTTGTATGATGCTTCATTTTTGTTTTTCCTGTTTTGAGCTAATTATTCCACTGTAAGGACACAGTGCATGCCTTTCAATCTAGGGAGTATTCTGTTTTCCCAGTGCCTCCCAAAGCGGTTTATCAGAAAAAGCTGGGAGCCGGGTTGGTCAAACAATTATAGACCTTGCCCTTGAGGATAATTCACTGGATCTAGGGTGGAGCCTAGGGAAACCTATTTTCATCACCCATCCTGGAAGATTCTGATGGGGTCAGTTCATAGACCCGTGTTTAGGAACTGCTTTTTCAATTATACACACACACACACACACACTTTGTCTCTGTCTGTCTCTCTCTCTGTCCTGCTTTCCAGCAGATAATAAATCCCTCCACAGGATCAGAAGCTCAGGGCCTCCCTTTTCCAAAGGAGACAGCCCTCAAGAAGATTTTGAATGATAAGAAGCCAGGCCTGGTCAAATTCCCAAGGATGGAATTTAACAGTGACTGATTACTCATCATCGGCTATTTTAATGTTATAATAAAGATGAATGAGAACTTGGGAGACGATCTCTCTATAACTCACCTGTAGCAGTTAGTGCCCTGTTGGCCATGGGATAGGCTGCTGGGCCCTGAGAAGGGCACTTATTAGTTAATAAGTATGCACTGTGCTTACAGAGTGTTTTATTAAATGACAAAATCCTAAACATACAAGAGTCCTATTTTGTGGCCCATATGCCGACTAAATTCCCAATGAATTTAATAAGCAAATGGCAGCTCATTAAAATTACAGTAGTTTTGCAGAGAAAATAGCTCCCCAGAGGAGAAGAAGAAAACCACTAGGCTACTAAGTTGATAGTCGTCCCACGAGCTCCCTTCTCTTGCCCAAAGCTCACCAGTGGAAGAAAATCAGCTGTTTTGAAAAATCTTTGCTCCCGCCTGGCTTGTCTTCCTCTGTCTGAAAGACACTGCTTGCTCTTCCTAATCAGTTCCCAGTCTTGCTGACCTGGAAGCAATGGAGATAATAAGAATTTTGTGTGCATTTTGCTTAATAAAGAAGACATATAATATTAATTGTTGGGGGAAAATGAGTTGTTTTTCCATTTTGATATAGAAACCTCAGCTTGCTTTCTAAGAGATGATATTGTAAAGCAATAATTGCTTACTTCTATTAAATTAGCAAACTGCAACCTTTTGTTTCTGTTAGAGGTTACTAGAATGTTTTCTTTGCCCTCATAAAAAGCACTGTGCCGTGCAGACCAAAGAGGCAGTTTCTGAGCTCCTCTCTTTCCCCCCCTGTACGTTCTAAGTGCCCATATCATGCCCAGACAGGCTTAGGACACAGTTCTCACCGCCTTAGTGTTCACTCTTTGGAGATGGCATCTTGAAGATCTCTTTTCAGAGCACATCATCATGCAAGTATCCCTCATCCTGAGACATGGGAAGAGTCTTTAATAATGCCAGAGGTGATAAGCCTTCCACTTCAGCTCCAGTATGTGCTTTGTGTTAAATATAGCATTCTAGAACCCTTGCCATTGCAGGTCCCTAAGGAGACCTCAGTCTTTGACAAATTATGCAAGGCAACAGAACAAAAAATACACTATATTAAATGATATTATACTATACTGTACTATAGCTTATATCAGTGCTATCCAATGAAACTTTCTGTGATGATGAGAATGTTTTATATCTGTTCTATGTAATAGGCAGCTACATGTGGTTATGGAGCACTTGAAATGTGGCTAGTGTGACTGTGGAACTAAATTTTAAATTGATTATTTTTTTTAGAACTTCTTTTTTCTTCAGCAGCTTAAAGTTTACAGCAAAATTGAGAAGAGGTTATAAAGACTTCTCATGTACCCTCTGCCCCAACTCATGCACAGCCTCCCCCATTCTCAACATCTACCACCAGAGTGGTTCATTTGTTACAACTGATAAACCTCCCATGACACATCATCAGTGCCCCAAGTACATGGTTTACATTAGAGTTCACTCTCGGTCTTATACATTCTGTAGGTTGGGAGAAATGTATAGGAAATATCCATCACTAATGGTATCCTATAGAATATTTCCACTGCCCTAAACAATTCTCAGTGTCCTGCCTTCTCACCTGGTCTGCCTCCACCACTTCCACCATCTACTCACCACAGCCTCCAGCAGCCACTGATTTCCTTACAATTTCCATTGTCTTGCCTTTTCTGGAATCTCATAGATTTGGAGCCATATGGTATGCAGCCTCTCCAAACTGGCTTGTAAGGTGCATTTAAGTTTCCTCCATGTCTATTCATGGCTTGATAGCTCGTTTCCTTTTGGTGCTGAATAATACTCCATTGTCTGGATGTGCCAGTGTATCTATTTACCTACTGAAGGATTTTGGTTGCTTCCAAGTTTAGGCAGTTATGAATAAAGCTGCTATAATATCTGAGTGCAAGTTTCTGTGTGGACATAAATTTTCAATTCCTTTGGGCAAAAGCCAAGGAATAAGATTGCTAGATCTTTTAATTTAATTTAATTATAATGAATTACAGTTTAAATTGAAATAGCCAGATGCACCTAGCGGCTACTGTATCAAGTAAGATGGTACACATACTAAAGCTTTTTCCAAAAGAATTTGAAACAAAGTAGGGCAAAACAGTATAACTTAAAAAAGAGAGGTTAAAGGGATTAAGAAAAGCAAGAGTGAGGTCATTTGGAGCCAAGAATAAAGGCTCAAAGCGTATGCCAGAATCTACCTCCATTATGGATTGGCCCTGACTTGGGCTCTGTGTTTTCTAACAGAGGAACATATGAAAGAGAAATCTCGTCAATTACCCACACGAGGATGCCGATCCCCCTCCTCCCCGCTGCAAGCAAACCATTTGTTTAGGAGAATTACAAAGTAATTGTAGTTCCAAGACCATCACTTCCACTCATCACTATGGGTGAGTGTGAATCATCAGACATATTTGGGAGCCTGACACCAGAAACTAAAAACTTGGACTTAATTATTTTCTGATTGAAATCAGCTTTCTGAAGAATGAGTAGAAGAAAATGACTTTTCTCCTCTGAGGCAACTTAATACAACATGGAGGCAAGGGTGGTGGGAACCAGTATAAATTTGGCACAAATTCAGTTCCCAATCCTTTATGAGGTGCTATCATGTGCAGACCACAGTGATGTGCTGGGGATACAAAGTGAATAAAGTAGACAGGCAGGGAACCCATATGCATTCATTATACGGTCTTCATAAAGTGCTTTCAGAATTCAGAGCGGGGGCACCTGGCTTAACCTGGGTTGTCTGAGCAAGTGAGTGAACCTGAGGGATGATGTTAGGCAAGGGGAGGTGAGATACTATGTCCAAGTCTTTAAGAAGAATTAAGAGTTAAGACGCAGACAGAAGGAGAGTGATTCTAAACAGAGAGAAAAGCATCTCAAAGTGAGCAAAATCAGAGCAGCTCCAAGGGACTGGGCTAGAAAATGCAAAGTTGGAGAGCATGTAGGAAGGTGATGTCATCAGAGGCACCAAACTTTCTGAAGAAACAAATATGGCAGCGATGTGTGAGGTCTCAGTCTGCTCGGAGATGCGTACAACAATTCTTCTGACAATAAACATACTCATAAGGGTCAAAAATAAGATGCATGTCACATACCTCGAGCTCATTCAGACACATGTAGGGGGAAACCGAGAGACTTAAGTTCAAGTAATATTGTTAATATTCTCCATCAAACGTGGGATCCAGGCCAGACAGAGTTTTCTGTAGTAAGTTTTCTTTTCCCTTGGACTTCAGTCTGTATAATAATGTTTTGAGCTGTCTGTTGAGAAACATTCTGTAGACTAGAAGCAACTGACATTTTGGTATGTATGGCTACAATCTGAGGGGGATAGAAATGATTTTTTTCAGCGGCATATCTTTGTTGGAGAGATTATAAAGCCTGCTGCAAACGTGAAGTCACTGAGCCTTCCTCTTTGGATGGAAAAATGTGCTTGCATGGCCCATGTATAAATCAGTTTTCTTGCCTGAGATGGCAAAGAAACACTGAGATGAGAACTGAACTTCATAGGTTTGGAGAGATACACACCAGTCACGCACCAGGTGCTCCCTAAAGACTGGAGGCAAACACTGTCCACTCTAAGACACCACCAGTTATCTGGCCTCTGGGGCTCACTCTGGAATTCAGTGAGTATTTAGGAAATGCTCAGCACCAGACTGTGGGGCATAGTGAACAACAAGACAGAAACAGGTCTCTGCTCTCATGAAGCTCAAGTTCTGATTGGAGGATTTGACAATAATCAAATTAAGCGAAAGAATGTAAGATGGTGGTTGATGCCATAAGGCAATTTAACAGGGTCAAAAAACCGAGAATTACTCTACAGGGAAGGGTAGGGTGAGGTGTCTCTGCGAAAGGGACACTGGGCAGACTTGAATGAGAAGGAGGCAACCATGCCTCCAAGATCCAGAGGGAGGGAAGAACAAAGACTTTTAGGAAGGAGTGGGACTGGCAGGTTCACTGGGTGCTGTGGGGTGATTCAGGCTCTCAAGATTTCTGAGAGTTCTGAAAGAGCCTGTCCTAATTTGATCCCAGTTTCACTACATACACACTATATGATTTTGGGCATGTGACTTCACCTCTCTAAACTTTTCTTTTCTCTACAAAATGGGAATATTATACAATCTACCACAGGATGTTTCTTATAAGATAAAACTAGTAGAATATCTGACTAACAGTGAGCTTAAATAAGCATCAGTTCAGTTCAGTTCAGTCGCTCAGTTGTGTCCGACTCTTTGCGACCCCATGAATCGCAGCACGCCAGGCCTCCCTGTCCATCACCAACTCCTAGAGTTTACCCAAACTCACGTCCATCGAGTTGGTGATGCCATCCAGCCATCTCATCCTCTGTCATCCCCTTCTCCTCCTGCCCCTAATCCCTCCCAGCATCAGGGTCTTTTCCAATGAGTCAGCTCTTCGCATGAGGTGGCCAAAGTATTGGAGTTTCAGCTTCAGCATCAGTCCTTCCAGTGAACACCCAGGACTGATCTCCTTTAGGATAGACTGGTTGGATCTCCTTGCAGTCCAAGGGACTCTCAAGAGTTTTCTCCAACACCACAGTTCAATAGCTCTTCTTTAATAATTGGTTCAACAGAATTTTACTGAGAATCTACTATTTGTGCAGCCACTATGGAAACCATTATAGAGATTCCTCAAAAAATCAAAAATAGAACTACCATAGGATCTTGAAATGCCACTTCTGGGTATATATCCAAAGGAAATGAAATCATTATCTTGAAAATATGTCGGCACCTTGATGTTCACTGTAGCAGTGTTTATAATAACTAAGACATGAAAGCAACCTGAGTGTCCATCAATAGATGGATGGATCAAGAAAATGTGGTGTATGTATTTACTAGAATATTATCCACCCATTAAAAAGAAGGAAATCCTACTGATAACATGGATGGATCTTAAGGATATTATGCTAAGTGAAATAAATCAGATAGAGAAAGACAAATACTGTATGATCTTACTTATATGTGGAATTGAAAAAAACTCATAGAAACAGACTGGTTATTTACCCCAGGTCAGGGTGGGGTGGGATGGGAAGTGGGTAACATGGGTAAAGGTGATAAAAAGGTAAAACCTTTCAGTTTAAATGAATTAAGTCCTGGTGTAATGTGCAGCATGGTGACTATAGTTAACAATACATATAATTTATACAAAGATTACTAAGAAAGATCTTAAAAGTTCTCATCACACACAAAAAATATAGCTATATGAAATGATGGATGTTAACTAAACTCATTGTGATGACCATTTCACAATATATACATATATCAAATCATTATGCTGAAAAAAATTATTATGTTGTATATCCTAGACTAATACAATGTTATATGTCAATTGTATCTTAATGAAACCGGGAAAAATAGTGAGAAAGAATTTTAAATTGAGTAATTATAAAACCCTGGGAGGGTTTTCTGTAAAATGAGACTAATATTAATTAGCCTGTCTACAAAAAAACAAGGTTCTGGAGGGGACAATATATGTGAAAATGAATTTCAAGTCAATAGGTGAAATAATAACGCAAGGACTTGTAAAACTGTAGTCAATGGCCTAGAAGAGTAGGTGGGGTTAACACATGGTTAACCTAGGCACGTGAAGGAAAAAAATAATAATTATCATTTCAGTATATTTTTTGAAGATCTGTTTACTATGTTTCAGTCTTTGTGCTGTGAACTTTTTGCCAGGGTGTCTTCTACTGTGAGCTAGTCCTAACGTTTGGGGAAAGAGTTCCCTCTTTAGGCTATGACTTTAGGGTTGAAAGAAGACATATTCACAGGGGAGAGGCTCTTTATTGCCACATCACAGATGGTGTTTGTGAGCTAAATGTTGGGTTATTGTACCTCAAAACGTTTATTTTCCCAATAATAATTACTGTGTTCCTGTTCTATGTTAAGCGATATTTTAGGTACTGGAGACAAACAGAAAATAAAATAAAGTCCCTGGGCTCATGGATTTTACAGACTCTTAGCAAAGGGTTATCAATGTCAAACTTGATAGAGATTTCAACAGATAATCCTGGAAAGACATGAGATACACCTATTGTAACCTTTTTCTGGGCACAACAAACACCAGATGTTTGGAAGAAGGATTCCACTTGGCCACCAAAGTTTTCACCACTCTAAATCTGGAACCTAATTTTCAGGGTTCAACAGGTGGATAACACAGGAAATTGGAATGGTGATCTAAGCCATTGGCTCATTTTCTTGATCAAGGAGAAAATTCCATGGCAGCACATTGTGTATATGAAAGGAGCTTGAGTGTTGGAGTCAGGCAAACTTGGGTGTGAAGGCTGTTCTTTAGTCTTAAACCTTAGTTTTCTCCTCTGTAAAGTGGGGATAATATCTACCTGCATTTTTGAGCAAATTAAATGAGATAATATAAAGTTTCCAGCACAGTACCTGATATTGGCTTGCAATGAATGCCACTTTCTAGCGCTCTCCTTCCTTAGCCACACATACCCCAACCACCAACACACATATAAGCTCAAAAAAGCAAATCTCAGCAATGAATTTGGCTCATGATTGAGCTCAATGATAAAAACTTTGTTAAGGCTAGAGATCTGAGGCGTCATATGTGGAATATATTATCCCAGGTGCCCACCACCTCCTGGTCTGAGATGAAGTCTTCTCAGTTTTAAAAAAGGGAGAATGATGGCTATTGACAACAATCACTTAGCTGGTTGAGAGGATTAAGTATGATAAATATATAAAAGTTGTAGCATAGTGCCTGGCACAAGGCAAACAAACATGCCTATTATTTATATGCAAATATTTTAGTCTCACCGCATAAGATTCCCAGACCAAACTGTCATTGTGGATTGGTCTCAGGAAAGAGTGCACACTCATGGACTGAGAAGCCTCTTGTCCTAAATAGGCAGACTCTAATCTCATTCGCTCTTGGGCACTGGCAGTATGCTGTCTCTTGGCAAATAAAGTCAAATAAAGTACAAATAAAACATCACTTTGGACATTGGACAGACAGCATGTAGGATTAAGTATGAAGAAACAGAAACTTACAGGGTGTTTTCTTCTAGGACACAAATGGGTAGAAAGTCAAAGAAAATGAGACTTTTATGAAAATTTCACATTTTGGTTTGCTAAATAGAAATTGGAAGGACTGATGCTGAAGCTTTAATACTTTGGCCACCTGATGGGAAGAGCCAACTAATTGGAAAAGACCCTGATGCTGGGTAAAAGGAGTTGAAGGCAAAAGGAGTTGGGGCGGCAGAGGATGAGATGGTTAGATAGAATTATTGACTCAGTGGACATAAATTTGCACAAACTCTGGGAGATAGTGGAGGACAGAGGATTGGTGTGCTGCAATTGGAATCGCAAAGAGCTGGACACTTTACCAACTGAACAAAAATGACAACAAATAGAGAATACTAAAAGTATGAGTAGCATTATGCTTGGAAAATCATCCCCAAAGTATAAGTTTTACGTACATATATTCATTCAACAAATATTTATTAACAGCCAGTATTTTCAGGACAATATTTTCTGACTTTTATTCTAGGATCACAGGCACCCATTTCATTGTGTTTCTTGTGTACTCATCCCTAGCTTATTCTGAAGGTGTAGCTAAAACTTCATCTAACAACAAAAAAGTCAGCATATTAATAAGAAATGCATGCCTTTTCTTTTGATTAAACTTCACATTTTAATTAGTAACTCTCAGGACAATGCAGTGGACATTACTGTCAACATAATAATATAATAGGTGATCCAGAAAGACCTTGGCCAAATTTGTTCCAATTGTACAGTAGGAAGAAGACAGCTTAGGCTTTGCCAGAGTTAGCAGTTCCCAAACCCTTCAGGAAAGGACAGAATCTAGTCTGAACACGAATTTACATATATATATATATATATATAATTTTATATATACAAATATATGTATAAATATGCATATATAAAATATATATGTATATATCTCAGTTTTGACTTCTGATACGTATGATAATGATAGGATTATAACCCAAGGGATAAAATACCCAAGATTTCACATTGATATAAATACATGATTAAATCAATAAATACATGAGAATGAAGGGAAAACTCTTCCTCGGTGAGGAATTCCAAATAATAAATACAGAAGGAATGAGAGAAAAAGAAAATCCCATTAGAACACCACAGGAATAGCTGTTGCAGGCAACATTCATTGAGGAATTCTAAAAATAGTGGATGAGACTTCACAGAGAATTTTGCGTAGCCTCAAAGTATATTCTTCAAAATGTTTGTTTATTTCTGTGGCAGTTTTAACATGTGTTTGCAAATTCTTAGATTCTCTCCCCTCCAGGAACTGGAATTTAATTTGTTTCCCCTTGAATGTTGTCTGGATTTAGTGAACTGCCTGTAATGAGAAGGGAAAATTAGTAACATTTCCTTGAAGTGTTAACACTACTTTAATCAAGTGATCAAGGTCAACATTACCACTGATAAGACATGTGCAGGGGACACATCACCCCTGTGGTCTTCCTTCCAAAAACCTCTAACTCAGCCGAATCCTGAGAAAGCATCAGGCAAACTCAAAATTGATGGACTCACAACAAAATGTCTGACTTGTCCTATTCGAACATGTCAAGGTCTTGGAATATGAGGAAAGACTGAGAGACCATCAAACACCAGAGAAGATAACTACAATAATGTGGTTCTCTGGATGGGATCCTGGAACTGAAAAGGGGCAAAGACCAGAGAAATCTCAATAAAGACTACAGTTTAGTTAGTAGTTCTGTGTGTGCCTGCTAAGTTGCTTCATTTGTGTCCTATGCTTTGTGGCCCTATGAACTGTAGCCCGCCAGGCTCCTCTGTCCATGGGATTCTCCAGGCAAGAATACTGGAGTGGCTTTCCATGCCCTTCTCCAAGGGGATCTTCCCAACCCAGGGATCCAACCCTGGTGTTTCTTACATCTCCTGCATTGGCAGGCCGGCTCTTTGCCACTAGCCCCTGATAGTATTGTACCAAGGCCAATGTCCGAGTTTTGATAATTGTGCCATGGTTATGTAAGATATTGACATTAAGAGAAGCTGGGTGAAGGACAAATGGGAACTTTCCTCCGTGACACTTCCACAGTCTTTCCTGTCTTTTATGACTTTTGAAGAGTACTGGCAGGTTATTTTGTAGAATATTTCTGGATTTGGATTTTTCTGAATTTGATTTTATCTGATGTTTTATGCTTTTCTGATCATATATACATTGCTCTTGTTGTAAACAAAAAAAAACGCATAATTCAAATAAAAATATTTTCTTCATGGACAACACCTGGGCTGTGTTTTCTGACGTTAAACACACTCCTTTGTCAGGAATTAATTTTTATATATTAAGCCTTTTCTAAGGCTCTGAATGTGGGCTTTGTGTTTTTTTGGTTCATCTTTGGTGGAAATGAAGAACCGTTTTAAGTCTAGTGCCTTTCACAGGATTCAAGCTGACAGCACAGGAGCAGGTTGCTTCCCTCGGTGTGGTAGGAGAGCACCTGGAGTGGCAGGGCCTCTCTTTGACCCATGCAAATGTGCCTCCAGGGTTGTTGAAATGAGGGCAGCCTCCTCAACCCAAGGTTCTGGCACACCCACCCAAGCACCCTTTCTCCCTTCTGTTGCCAGCCCTTAGGTGCCGACCTCTTCAGGTCTCTGCCTGTCAGACGCTTGCCTTTGGCCTGGTCTCACCCTCTCATTCCCTTTATAATAAAGGGAGTGGAGACTGTCGGCATCTCCAAATGCTCTCTCTGCCTTTTGAAGCTTGGAGAGACTCTTTGCACTGGCATAAATCAAAGGCGAGGGAGCTTATTCATTTAGCTCGTCAGAAAAATCCCACTGTCATCATGTCACATACAGGAGTTTATTCTTTTAATAGCTTTATTCTTTTCCTGTTAAGAAAGGAATTGTTCCAGGGCACTCATTCCATCGTGTATATTAGCCATTTCATTTTTCACAGAAGGGAAAAAAAGCCTTTCCACACATGATTAATACTGCCGTTGAATACCAGAGGAGCCGACCATGTGCTGGCTTTGGGCCATCCATCAGCAATTTAGCATCTGTAATCTAGCCACAGTGAGTCACTGTGAACATCATGAACAAATCATGGCTGCTCCATGGTCAGAGTAGTTTACAGACCTCATGTGAGCAGAGCATGCATTTTCCCTTGGGATTTGAACAAGAGGATGATCTAAAGGAAGGAAAGCCACATATGAAAAGAGGACCCACAGATTTTTGTCTTTAAAACCTTTGTATTAGATTCTTGCCAATGGGAGTTCAAAGCCCGGTCCTCACCCCTCTAGTGAAGTCTGAGGCTCATTTTTTTTTTTTTTTTTGGAAAGAGGGCATAAGCTTGTCAGAATGGTGTTGTTTGCTGAATCTCAACAGCGGCATTAACATTCTTTTATTTTTTTTCTCTCCCACGGGTCTCAGTTGTGAGGGTACACAATTCTTGCCGTAACGCTCCATGTAGATCCCTTCTATCAGATGCTCAGGCCTGGTGAAAATAGCACAGTGTGTCTCTGAGTCAGTGGACTGGGTTCGAGTCTCCACTTGCACCTTAGCATTTGTCTCTGGATGAGCCACTTGCCCTCTCTGGCCTTCCAATTTCTCTGGGTTGTTAATTTCCACTGCACAGGACTGTGGGAGACACCATGGAGCAGGGCTCACGTTTGTGCTGGTGCCTGACGCATAGTAGGTCCTCTCAGAACATATGTTTCTGCTCTTTCCTTCCTCTTTCCTCTCCAAAGAGAACAAGGTGTCTTGCCAGGATTAACCAATCAAGACAACTTTTCTGGAAGTTAGTTGAAGGGCAGATCCTTTAGGAGAACACGAACAGCTTTATAAATTGCCTTCAAAAGTCGCACCAAATCCTTCAGTCAGTTTTAAAGGAACTGTTTACCGCTGCATATGGCAGTCATTATTTGGAATAATAAACCCTCTGAGAATCTGAACATTCGTGGGCCAACAGATGGGTCAACCTGCTTCGCAATTTAACAAAGTAATTTATTTCAATCACTTGGACAGCGCATGTGAAGATTACTAATTCAGTTCACAAGCGAAAGGAGCAAACATGAGGATGGGGCTGAATTGTGCAGCCATTATGGAAATGCACACCTGCTCAATTGGTTCTGAGACTGTCTTCATTTCGATTAGTGTTTCCTTTTCTTTGAAGGTGTGTATTAAATTGCTGTGGATTCTTCTGCTGAAACTCATGTGCTAATTGGTGTCAGGATGAGATAAAGATCTCACTGAAAATTTATACCGTAGCGTAGGTAAAATTAAGGTCATCAAAGTTGGCTTTGGGAAGTAAAACAGGTGTATCAGAAGTATATTCTTATAATAATTGGGCAATGTGTTTTCTTTTTTCTTGAAACTGTCTTCCTAGGACTTAAGGGGAAGGAAAAAGGCCAGGATCTTCTGTCCCTCATCTTCAAATTTGTTTCAGTCACTCACATCTTGACCTCATGTGACTCTCTCCATCCATTTTCTCTCAGGAGCCAAAGGGAGTGAGGAATAGAAAAGGTGGTTAGAGAGATTCTTGGCAGAAGTTTGTATGGTGTTCAAAAATGGGAATCGAGTTGTTAAAAAGAACTGGGGCAGAATCCCCCTCGTCTTCCCATCTCTTCACCCTGCATCTCAATACTGAATTGAACAGAACTTCCACGTCAGGAAGCTGCACACAGAAGACGGAGCTGGTTTGAGTTCAAGAACTGCCAGATATTATGTAAGGTTGCTAATGCTGCAAGACTGTGTTGTTGCAATTTTTGAAAGAGAATTTCTTTCTTCTATATGGTCTTTTTCCACTTTGATGTCTGTAGTTATTACTTCGATATAGATGACTTCCCTTCTCCTCACCAGCCCTCCTCAAATGTTTATGAAGTTGCCTTTGTCTCTGTCAGAGGTCAGGCCGACTTACTGAGATTCTAATCCCATGCCATCCCCGTGGTCCTCCTTCCTTCCCTCCCCACTCTCTCCACCCGCCCTAACAGCTCTGCATTCCCTGCTCCCTGTTCAAACCATTTAGATGTCCCACATTCCCAACCCTCTACCCTGCCTTTTCCAAGAACTGCAAGCTCCAAACATCTCAAACCACATTTTGTTTTACTTTTTGTTTTGACTTAAAAAAAAAAAAACATTTTATTTTGTATTGGAGTATAGCTGATCAACACCGTTGTGATAGTTTCAGGGGGATAGCAAAGGGATTCAGCCATACATATACAAGTATCCATTCTCTCTCAAACTCCCCTCCCATCCAGGCTGCCACGTAACATTGAGCAAAGTTCTTGTGCTACACAGTAGGTTCTTGTTTGTTATCCATTTTAAATATAGCAGATTGTACATGTGGATCCCAAACTCCCTAACTATCCCATCCCCCCATCCTTCCCCCTGGCAACCATAAGTTTATTCTCTAAGTCTGTGAGTCTGGTCTCAAACTCAACTTTCCAGCTTTCCCTCAATCAACAAATGAGTTCTTCTTCCCAAAGTTCCTCTTCCCAGGAATGGGAGCAGTAGCCCTCCTAGCCCGCCTCCTTGGTCATCGTTCCTTAAAAATCTGACCAGTTATCAAGAGATGTAGGCTTTTCCTCTGCCTTGTGCTCCACCTTCTCCTGCCCTGTCCGTTGCCTCAGGTAGGGCCCTGATGCCATCCACCTGCATTGATATAAGGCCTGGCAGAGGCCTCTCCTCCTCCAACCTCTCTCATATACTCTGCGTTATCTGCCCACTTGGCAGATTGGTCCTCCTGATACCAGACCTCCCCCAGCTCCTTAGCACCTCCAGAATTAAATGGAAACTTGTCAGCCTGAGACTCAAAGCCCCTTGTAGAATATAGTCATAATCTCGCTTTCCATTCCTATTGCTTACCCCTCCCTTTAGTCACTTTACGTGTAAGATAAACAAGAGTACTAGCTATTCCTCGAATGCATGTTCACCTTTTCACCTCTGAGCATTGCAGATGCTGTTCCTCTGCCTGTAGGGCCGTTGTTGAAACACTGCAGTTGAAACTCTATCCTCCCTTTAAAGTCCACTTCAAATGCTTCAGGAAATCTTCCCCCCCTTCTCCCTACCCTTCCGGAGCCAGATGCGTGGTCCTCTCTTTTGAACACTAGTTGCTCTTTGATTCTCTAACTGTCTTACGGAATTTATCTTTCTCTAACTTGCACTCAGATCAATCCCATTCCACAAGTGTGTGTGTGCTCAGTCACTCAGTTGTGTCTGATTCTTTGCTACCCCATGGACTGTAGCCTGCCAGTCTCCTCTGTCCTTGGGATTTTCCAGGCAAGAAAGCTGGAATGGGTTGCCATTTCCCACTCCAACGGACCTTCCTGACCCAGCGATTGAACCTGTGTCTGCTGCATCTCCTGAATTGGCAAGCAGATTCTTTGTCACTGTGCCACTTGGGAAGCCCCCACAAGTGTGTAAGAAACACCTATTTGGAGCCAGAGTCCACGGTGTGTGCTGTGGACAAACAAGATAAACAGGGTCTCTTTCCTGACGGATTTTATCATCTCAGGGAAGAGGCTGATAAGTAAATGTGCAAGTACCATAAGATAATGAAGTTGGATCCTATTTGGTGGTACCTCAGAGAAGAGCTGCTCACAAGAGCTGGGCAGAAAAAGGAGGCACAGGGTAGGGAAGGAGGGACCCTCAGATGACCCTCAATTATTCATATTTTAATTTACCTTTTCAAGCTGGACATACTCTTGAGGGAAACTGGTTCACATCACTGCATCACCTTAGCTCTGGGTATTGTCCCTGCACATCAGCACTTAAACAACTGTGGAAAGGTATTTTTGTAGAGTTCCTGAGTCTTAAGTTTGCATAAAGGTCTCTTGTGGAGAAATGGCAGCTTTGGGAGAAAAGTAAAACAGAATAAAATGCAAAAAGAATTTTTGACTCCAAAGCTTATAATCTTTTCCAGAGCTGGAATTGATTACTGTGCATCTCCTGTCTCTACCACTAAGCCCACTTCACAGCTCTCACAAATAAAGGCTTTGAAGCTGAGCTCAGGAAAAAAATGCCTAAAGCTAGTGGCTTTCCTGTCTGCTAATGTCCTCAAATCTCCCAGGCCCTTCAGAACAGTGACTTACATAGACCCCACAGTAGGGCTAGAGTAGTGAGTAATGAATTCAGAATGTGCTGCAATTTGGAAAGAAATGTTAGCCTTGTAATGTACTGGCTGGGACCTACAGACTGCCTACTTGTTGGCCAAGCTCTTTCCTTGGCCTTCCTGGGACTGGTCTGCTGTTCTCACCTCCTGGTGGTTAGTCTGGTCACGTGATTGAGTTCCAGCTCATGGATGTAAGCGGGCCTTGTGGGTACCACTTCAGTCTCCATCTTCTTTCTCTTTGCTGCAGAGCTCCCCATGGAAGGTGCAGAGTCAGAGATGGAAGCAGTTAGAGTTCCCACACCTTGATGTGGAAGCTGCTCGCCTACTCAGCACACCCACGTTGAACTGTTAGGTGAACAGGAAAAAAAACTTCCCCTATGTTAAGCCACTGAGATTTGGGGTTTATTTGTTAGAGCAGTTGGCATAACCTTAACTAATACATTCCACTTTACACTGTGTGAAGGAAAGTGAGGATGAAGATGTAAAACATCCCTCATGGGCTCCCGGTGAGACCAGATGTGCCTTTCGGTGGGTTTGCTGCTATATCTTTGAGTGCCCTCGGTGGGCCTTTGGAAGCTGTTGCTTTGAGATTTGTTCAATAGTATGTTTGAAGTTATTCTGCTTTAAATTAAAAAATCAGTAGTTTGAATGTGGATGCAAATTCCTAATAGATTCTGCAACTGGAGAAAAATTTCCAGATGTTTCACAAAGCACTAAAATATTGTACATTGTTTTCTTTTTCAATGGGAAATTATTCACAGGGCAATAAAAAGTTGTTTTTTCAGTAAACAGATTATGTTTCAGTCTGCGGTGTGAACACTTAAATGGAACGATGCAATATGCCACTTTTTAAAAGAGGGTTTTAAACATGTCAGTACAAACCTTTCAGTCCTCTGTCCCATAAATTCAACTTTTAAAAATGAAATCAACCTGAGCCCTGTGAAAGCTCATACTACTATATCAAAACCAGTGGAATTTGCCTGTTTATTGCCACCTATGGAATGTGGCAAAGAAACATTCTTTTCACATGGGACAATTTCTTCAACTTTACACCAAGTGAAATTTAATTGCTTTCACTTCCTGGAATCATCAGGCATTAGTCCTGCAGGGGGTGGAGCCCAGAGGAGACGCTGAAAAATAAGTCTGTATTTAATACATTTCACCTTGGACTTGTATCCTTCTTTCTCCTACCACTTGTACACAGTAGGTTTCAGCCTGGGAAGCCACTTTAGAAGCATTTAAAGAGATGGGAAATTATGGAGAAAGAAGAAATAACAAGTGTCTTATTGGGAGAACACATCAGAGGTGGACTGGCCCAGAAAGCAATGGCTAGTCACACCTCCATCATTACTATCAAACGATTGGAATATCTCATTCTTCCAAGTTCATTTCCTGGTGTGTTCTTGTCTTCCTAAGAAAAGTAGTAGGTGCAATATCAGGTAAGCAAGATGCCCGAGCAATTCTTTCACTGAACTATGTTGTATCACAACCAGTAAAATAGGAATTGTATAGGAAAGTACCGTGAAATCATTTTATTCATATGACAGTAGGTTGTTACATTTTTAAAGGGATTCACAGATCATATTTAATTATAAATCACATATTAAAGTTCCTTACAGAGTATCTGAATGAAAATTATGGTAATTACTCAACAGAGAGGATGAAAAGGGATAAAATTAAAGATGCTTGTGAAAGTCACCAGCCAGAAATGAAGATGAACAACCTCTCTGCACAGACAAGGTAAAACCAAGGAAGCTGGAGCACCGGGGAGCACAATGCTTTCCAGATCACGTACACATTGTAAAGCAAGGTCTACCCATGTGACATGTAAATGTTTTTCCTCACTGTTTGGATCCCACACACATGATAACCTGCAAAATGCTTGCGGTAATCACAAGACTGGGTACTGTTAGTTGCTGGCTGATACTTGAAGACCCTTCAGTCATCGGGAGACCCCAAGGATGGAATATTGAGTTGGAAGATGTACGAAGAAAGAATAGAGCATGACTTTGTTCTTGTGATGGATATAAAAGGGGAGAGACAACTAAGTGAGAGTGGCCGTTTCTTTATAGGCAGGAACTTCCCATTGTACACGTGTAGGTTTCACAAGTTCAGTAAAATTGGATTCTGAGCTTCCCATATATATCTTAGTATTTTTTTTAAAACAGTAGAAATTATTTTTCCTAATGAATAGGGATAACTATAATCTCTGGGGGGGTTTGTGTGTGTGTGTGTGTGTGTGCGCGCATTTAAAGGATGAAGAACATAATTACTTCCTACTGAAGAATTGTCAGATGTGGATAATTTTTGTGTCGCAAACCCAAATTGATTAAAGTCTCTATATTTCACTGTTTGATGACCCGACTTCCAGTTTACTTTGAAGGCATATTTTTCAAGATCAGATAGAAGATATTTCATGTGACTGTTCATTAGTTTGATTTCGAGCTTATAAGTGTTTAGACAAGGGGTTTGGGAGCCACCATCTGCACTGTTCAACCAGGCCATACAACCGCTAGGGGAGGATCTGCTCTCATATATCTGCAATCACCCTAAAACTCTCAGCCTCTTCACTTTCTCTTCTTTACATCTAGTGTATCACCAAGAATTTTTGCCCTCTGACACCTGCCTAGATGTTCATTCCACTGACTTTCACCCCAGTGTAAAGTTTGGTTAGGAGGGGTTTCTCCTTATTATGGATTTTCTGGCACAAGAAAGAAATGCTTTCCAGGGGCCTATTTATAGATTCTTTCCTAGCTTTTGGGAGGCTATACTAGCCAAATGGACCCAGTTTCTGCATTTATGAGGCTTAGTGGGGAGACAGACATTAAAAAAAAAACAGACTACTTCATAGCTAGTTATCTACCATGTGGTCAGTGTGACAGAAGAGGCTGACAGAGTCTGAGTATGTTTGAGGCAGAGCTGCCTAGTCTTTTTGAGGCACTGACTCATGCCGAAATTGAGTAGGATTTACTTGAAACTTGAAGACCATTTTGGCAGAGCCTTAGTTCAGGAAGGCTGGGGTTGGGCAGTGTGCTGGAGAGGGCTGGAGCAGGTGGAGGGTTGGGGGTGGGGCTAGTTGTGCAGGCAGGCAGGAAGGATGGAGAGTTGGAAAGTCAATATCCATTATTAGGGCAAGAAGATTGGAATGGGCCTTGGCTAAATAAACATTGCTTGTTAAGATCTTAACCTGTTCATCCATGTTGGGTAAGTCCAAAACCATTTTTTTCAGCTGGGGTGAGCAAGCAAAGCTTCGTGGGCTATGATGAGACTCTATATTATGTCCTGAGAGCAAGCAGTTGGAAGCCACAAGAAGGGTTTAGACAGAGAAGTGCCTTCTGTTTATTAAATGCCACCAGCTAAACTACTGTCTTAAGCCAATAGAGTAAGTGGTCTCTCCTAATGTTGAGATCTCAGGTGGGGGTATGTTTGTAACAAATCATGACAGTTAAGTTTTAGAAACCGTTTAAAGGATAAAGAGGCTAGTTAAGCATGAAGACATTAGATCTGCCTAATTGCTGTCTAGTCAAGGCTATGGTTTTTCCTGTGGTCATGTAGGATGTGAGAGTTGGACTGTGAAGAAGGCTGAGCGCGGAAGAATTGATGCTTTTGAACTGTGGTGTTGGACAAGACTCTTGAGAGTCCCTTGGACTGCAAGGAGATCCAACCAGTCCATTCTGAAGGAGATCAGCCCTGGGATTTCTTTGGAAGGAATGATGCTAAAGCTGAAACTCCAGTACTTTGGCCACCTCATGCGAAGAGTTGACTCATTGGAAAAGACTCTGATGCTGGGAGGGATTGGGGGCAGGAGGAGAAGGGGACGACAGAGGATGAGATGGCTGGATGGCATCACTGACTCGATGGACGTGAGTCTGAGTGAACTCCGGGAGTTGGTGATGGACAGGGAGGCCTGGTGTGCTGCGATTCATGGGGTTGCAAAGAGTCGGACACGACTGAGTGACTGAACTGAACTGAACTGAATTGCTGTCAATCTAACAAGCATGTGACTTCACTAAATGAGAATTGAACTCAGCACCTGACTTGTGACCATTTTGAAGCAACTCATTTTTGCAGTAATCTCACTCTTTATAAAATTTTCCTCTTAAAAGAAACCCAGGGTAAGAGGAACAGAAGCAAAGGCTGACATATCGGTCTTTGATATGGAAGTACAGTAGGCAGACAAGAATTTTCCCAGATTAGAAACAAATGTGTAATAGAAGTTGAAATATAAAAAATTCTCCATTTATCTTCTTGACTAAAGGGAGAAAAAAAGCATCATACACATTGTAGATCATCTGAGTTTTCAGCTGATGATTTGAAACATTTTTATAATAATTCAGTGGCTCTTTTTGAATAACCAGATGTTAATAATGGTTCCCTGCTATGTGATTAGGAATGAATCTGCCAAGAAAAAAATGAAGCCTTTTCTCTTGGGGGAAGTTGAGTTCCTTTCTGTTATTTTCCCAGGCTTCCTGGGGAAGTCTATCAACAGAGGAATAAATGATGAGAACAGGAGTCTGGCTGGTCACCATGAAATTATCAGCCTTATTTCTGAGTTCAGCCTTTATTATTTACATGCTTAGCTTGAAATATGATAAAAGTAGTAACTTTCCAATGATTCTGTTCCTTGAAATCTAACAGTCCTTATAGATTTGGAAGTTGAAAATTCTGTGCTATTTGAATAAAAATTTTTGTTGTGGTTGGTTGTGAAGGTCACGACTCTTACCCAAATTAAGAAATAATATGAATAACAACCTGGGATTCATTCCTATAGATAACATTTTTCTTGACAAAAATTTCATTCTTTGAATATTTAAAAACTGCAACACTCTCTTAGAGATGCCCAGTAACCAGCCTGGATAATATTTGTTTTATTGTTCTATGTCTGATATGCCACCTGCTTTAATTTTCTCTTTAGTACTGAAGGTTCTATGCTAGGTTTGTCTCAGGTCTAGAATCCCTTTCAGAATAGTTACATTCAAGCATTAAAACACTCTGGTCTTTATTTTTATAATCTTCATTTATACTTAGTGGCAGAAGCGTTTCTTTTATGATAATCTAAAAATAGAGACACATATGCAGTGATCTCTTTCTATACCTCACTCTTCAGTCAACAAGCATTTATTGAAGGTGTCTTTGCTGATTGGTTGTTAACTTAGAGCTTTCAAAAACAGAAATTTATCACCTGAGAAATAGAGGAAAACAACAGAATGGGAAAGACTAGAGATCTCTTCAAGAAAATCAGAGATACCAAGGGAACATTTCATGCAAAGATGGGCTCGATAAAGGACAGAAATGGTATGGACCTAACAGAAGCAGAAGATATTAAGAAGAGATGGCAAGAATACACAGAAGAACTGTACAAAAAAGATCTTCATGACCAAGATAATTATGATGGTGTGATCACTCACCTAGAGCCAGACATCCTGGAATGTGAAGTCAAGTGGGCCTTAGAAAGCATCACTATGAACAAAGCTAGTAGAGGTGATGGAATTCCAGTTGAGCTATTCCAAATCCTGAAAGATGATGCCATGAAAGTGCTGCACTCAATATGCCAGCAAATTTGGAAAACTCAGCAGTGGCCACAGGACTGGAAAAGGTCAGTTTGCATTACAATCCCAAAGAAAGGCAATGTCAAAGAATGCTCAAACTACCGCACAATTGCACTCATCTCATATGCTAGTAAAGTCATGCTCAAAATTCTCCAAGCCAGGCTTCAGCAATACGTGAATCGTGAACTTCCTGATGTTCAAGCTGGTTTTAGAAAAGGCAGAGGAATCAGAGATCAACTTGCCAACATCTGCTGGATCATGGAAAAAGCAAGAGAGTTCCAGAAAAACTTCTATTTCTGCTTTATTGACTATGCCAAAGCCTTTGACTGTGTGGATCACAATAAACTGTGGGAAATTCTGAAAGAGATGGGAATACCAGACCACCTGACCTGCCTCTTGAGAAATTTGTATGCAGGTCAGGAAGCAACAGTTAGAACTAGACATGGAACAACAGACTGGTTCCAAATAGGAAAAGGAGTACGTCAAGGCTGTATATCGTCACCCTGCTTATTTAACTTATATGCAGAGTACATCATGAGGAATGCTGGGTTGGAATTGCCGGGAGAAATATCGATAACCTCAGATATGCAGATGACACCACCCTTATGGCAGAAAGTGAAGAGGAACTAAAAAGCCTCTTGATGAAGGTGAAAGTGGAGAGTGAAAAAGTTGGCTAAAGCTCAACATTCAGAAAACGAAGATCATGGCATCCGGTCCCACCACTTCATGGGAAATAGATGGGGAAACAGTGGAAACAGTGTCAGACTTTATTTTTCTGGGCTCCAAAATCACTGCAGATGGTGACTGCAGCCATGAAATTAAAAGACGCTTACTCCTGGAAGGAAAGTTATGACCAACCTAGATAACATATTCAAAAGCAGAGACATTACTTTGCCAACAAAGGTCCGTCTAGTCAAGGCTATGGTTTTTCCTGTGGTCATGTATGGATGTGAGAGTTGGACTGTGAAGAAGGCTGAGCGCGGAAGAATTGATGCTTTTGAACTGTGGTGTTGGAGAAGACTCTTGAGAGTCCCTTGGACTGCAAGGAGATCCAACCAGTCCATTCTGAAGGAGATCAGCCCTGGGATTTCTTTGGAAGGAATGATGCTAAAGCTGAAACTCCAGTACTTTGGCCACCTCATGTGAAGAGTTGACTCATTGGAAAAGACTCTGATGCTGGGAGGGATTGGGGGCAGGAGGAGAAGGGGACGACAGAGGATGAGATGGCTGGATGGCATCACTGACTTGATGGACGTGAGTCTGAATGAACTCCGGGAGTTGGTGATGGACAGGGAGGCCTGGCGTGCTGTGATTCATGGGGTCGCAAAGAGTCGGACATGACTGAGCGACTGAACTGAACTGAACTCCTCTTTTAGAAGCACTTATTGGACACAATATGTATAATATTTTGCAAAGGTGCAGAAGTTAATAACAACATTAATTACAACAACAGACTTACTTCATACGTACATTTCATACATGTTAACTCTGAGAGCTAACATTTGTTGCATGCAGTGGGCCAGGCACTAGTGTAAACATGCTTATTTTGGCTTATTTCTTCCTCAAGCCCTCTTTTGAGGTAGGTATCATACTATTCCCATACAGAGAAGAAGAAACAGATGTTCCCTAAGTTTAGTAATTTGCTTACCACCACATAGTCAGTGACAAAGCCAAGACACAATCCCAGAAAATCTGTTCTAAAGCCATCATTTCAGCGCTTTTTCAGTGGGGACCCACAGATCAGATACCCTCAAAACATGATTCACAGATTGTTTTTTGGGGACCCACAAGATGAAAGGTTTTTCATGTTAACAGTAAGATGTTATTCGCCTTTTTTCACTGTCCTGACATTTACACTGAAGGTGCAAAAACAATGGCAGGTCAGCCTACAACCTCCTTAGCAAGAATCAAGGCTTTGGCATCAAACTGGTACTGGTGGTCATTTGTTCTTCAGTGCCACACACTCCCAGGGGGAAAAAGCCAGTTTCACTTAAGAACATCCTTAATGAAGAAGTAAAAAAATTATTACCTTTATTAAACCTTGAGCTTTAAGTACACATCTCTCTAATATTCTGTAGGACAGACAGGAACATGCATATAAAGCTCTCTTGCATGCCAGATGACAGCGACTGTCTTGAGGAAAAGCTCTTGCACTCTAGTTTGAGAAGTGAGTTGAAGAGGTACTACTTTCACAAAGCCCCATTTTCACTTGAAAGAATAATAGACACATTATGGATATTTCGCATTGGCATATTTAGTAGATTTTTTTACAAGAATAAGCAAGGTAAGCTTATTGTGTTGAAGATTCAAATGATAGTATTTATCGCTAATACTGAACTTGAGCTTTCAAGAGAAAATTAGAATTTTGGAAATATTCACCACTGTCAGCTCAATAGCTTCAGAATACTTAAAGACTTTTCTGACAATATCAGAGGTGTTAATAACATGTAATTTTACATATTGTAAAATTAAATGTATCAACATTTGCAAGAGGGTATAACTTAGTAAACCCATATTTCCCTAATACCCTATGCTTGATGTTAAAAAAGTTATGAGTAAAAGATTCATTCAAAGTGCAATTAGAAAATGGATTTTAATGTAACAGAATAAAGTTAATTTTTATAGTTGCAGATTCCACATCACAATGAACCTTTAAGAAACTACCACTTATTGAGTTTTGGTGTAATATCAAAGAAGATCCAAAATTATTTGGTAAAGTTATCAAAATGCTCTTTATTTTTCTAACATTTAACCATGATGCTGGGTATTCTTTACATACTTCAATCAAAGCAACATACTGCAACAGACTGAATGTAGGAGTAGATATGAAAACCCAGCTGTGTTCTATTAAATTAGAACAAAAAAAATAGATGTGCAGAACTGTAAAACTATACCATTCATAAATTTAGAAGTAAAAAAAATTAATTGTGATAAAATATACAAAATAAAAATTTACCATCATCACTGTTTTTAAGTGTACAGTTCAGTAGTGTTAAGTACACTGACATTTTTGTGCAATCAATCTCTAGAACTCTTTTCATCTTGCATAACTAAAACTGTATACAAAAACTCCCACTCCCCTCCTCCTCCCTAGCCCCAGCCACCACCATTCTACTTTCTTCTCTATGAATTTAACTACTCTAGGTGCCTTACATAAGTGGGATTATACAGTATTTTTTAAATATGATTGGCTTATTTCACTTAATAAACTTTGTCTTGGGGGGGAAATATAGTCATTTTCATAGAGTTGTAATTTATGTTAGCATGTATATATTACTGATATTTTAATGAACAAGAAATAAATTCCAACACAATAAAGACAGATAGATCTAACCCACATAACTCTTTGGGATTTTCAATAATTTTTCAGAATATAAAGGGGCCCTGAAACCAAAACATTTGAGGGCCCCTGTTCTAGATACACTGAATCACTGAACACATCACTCTGTATGGTTCAGAGAGGTTGAGTGATTTTTTTCAACATTCTGCAGCTAACGAGTAACAGAACTCAGGTGCCATCTCTTCCTGGAAGCTTCCCTAAAAGAAGTAAATGCTTTCTCTTCCACTCCACTTAGTGCTTTATACGTATCTCTATTGTGTCACTAACTGCATTATGATAATATTTAATTCTAATGTTTGCCTTCCTCTCTTACGATAGGAAGGAACTGTGTAACACTCATTTTGTATACATGTGTGTTTATCGGAGAAGGCAATGGCACCCCACTCCAGTACTTTTGCCTGGAAAATCCCATGGATGGAGGAGCCTGATAGGCTGCAGTCCATGGGGTCGCTAGGAGTTGGACACGACTGAGCGACTTCACTTTCACTTTTCACTTTCACGCATTAGAGAAGGAAATAGCAACCCACTCCAGTGTTCTTGCCTGGAGAATCCCAGGGACGGGGGAGCCTGGTGGGCTGCCATCTATGGGGTTACACAGAGTCGGACACGACTGAAGTTACTTAGTAGTAGTAGTAGTAGTGTATGTGTATATGTGTGTATATATGTTAATTTTGTATCTATATCAACTTGGTATTTATTAAGTGGATGATGAGTAAAACCCAGATGGTAGACAACAAACTTAGAAAGTTACAGATTAACTCATTGTGTAAGTGCATAATGTATAATTTTAAGGGGCTCTGAAATGGGTGTTTTTAATAGCTGTTCTATAGTTAATATGTTTGGGAAGAAATAACCTACACATTGAACTTGTCATCTCACAGATTTCATGGTTTAGTATGAGCATCAAGTAAATGTTAAGTAAATAATATTGCAGTGAGTATATTGGAAAGGCAAAAACTGTGATGGTGGTACTTTAATGCTAAAATTGGAAAGTTTTATTTTAGTCTCAAATTGCATTTCCACTGACAAGTAAATTTTCCTGCTTTCCTCCTTTTGTACATCTCCTGATAAGGAGAAGACTATTGGCTGAGAGTCCTTGAAATTTCCATATTATATTCAAATACGAATTGATATAGAATATAAGAATTAAATAGTATGGGGCTTGAAAACCAGTGCTAATATATCCTAATAACTGTTTTTTAAAACCTCATCTGTTTTTGACAATCAGTTAATTTCTCACTTGTTGAAAACATGCTTTAAAATCTTTCTTCTGATGGATGTTCTTAGTTTCTTTAAAGACAAAAGAGCCATCGAGGAAATTTTTTGAGCTTGATTAAAAATTGTTTGTGTTAAAGACAAAAACTCATGGAATGACACATTAATCCTCTCACACTCTCCATATTTTATTAGTAATAAATAATGTTAATAAATATAGATGTTGCCATGATAAAGGGATCTTCAGTGCTGTAAATGTTGTTTTCTGATTTACTGTGATTTGGATATTTATTAATCTAGGGGCAGTCACCAGCCTGAATTTACTATTGCTTGGGGTCTAAACTAGGCAGGATTTCAGATCTTAAATTCCCTAGGGAAGAGAGTCTGGGAAATGTGCTTTTGTGGGTCTCCATGGAGTAAAGCTTTTGATCTTCTGCATAATTGGTTTTGATTTACCTCTGGAGCTGTGTTGACAGCTTTGGTGTACAACTAAACTGAGTCTCAACAAGAAGGACAGGACAGGCTTAAGTTCCTGCAGCATTCAGACCAGATATGGGTCTTGCCTCTGCCTCCCCACTGAAGAGGCTGGAGAAGATTCATTATGAATAATGCCCTCTTCCTGGGGATCTAATTCAGGTATCAGAATTTTTTTGTACTTGACTTAGCTTGATCTTTTATCCAGCCATGATTAATTATGAAAAATCATAGATTGTCTGAATAGAAAGAAAATCAAAGACAAGACTATCTACACTACTTTCATAGTTGAAGAAACAGAGAACTAGAGGCTAAGTGACATACCCAAGTCAATTGTGAATTAGTGACAGAGCTAAAAACTCAGGTCTCTCATTAACAGTTTAGTTCTCATTCAGCTACCAGTTAATGGAGAATATTTGCAGAACTTCTTCGAGTGGTCTTGGAACATATAGTGAAGTAGGATCAACCCTACCCCAACTCATTCAGTCTCTGTCTCTCTTTGGTCTATCTGTCTGTCTATGTCTATCACACATATACACACACAATTCAAGTTTTTCTCCAATACTTAGCAGACTTGTGACTCAGCAGTGGACCACTTATGGAATCTAAGACTCAGGGGGTCGGGGGGAAGGGGTGGGCAATGGGCTCCACAGAGATCCTAATTCCTGTGTTGTTGAACAGATTCAATGAGAGCATGTTATGTGGAGGGTTTCCCAGGTGGCTCAGTGATAAAAAAAAATCCACCTGCTAATGCAGAAGAGGCAGGTTTGATCCCTGGGTCAGGAAGATCCTCTGGAAAAGGAAATTGCAACTCTCTGGTATTCTTGCCTAGAAAATACCATGGACAGAGGAACCGGGCAGGCTGCCAAAGAGTCAGATACAACTTGGCAACTAAACAACAAGAAGAACTACATGTATATGGAAACCCATTCTGAGGTGTAAAACCCCAGACCAGTGTAAAACAATATTTTAAAAAGAAGCTCTGAAATGCTTTAGTTCGTGCAGTTTTGGGTACAGGTCCTAGAAATCTCGTAAAATTGTGAATCCTGCTGTCCATTCTCTTTTGTGTAATTTATAACTCTGTCATTATGGCATTGTTATAACCAAATAGGTGGACCCCTCTTTCTCTCCTCATCTCTGGAAGGCTTTGAAGCCAAATTTTCAATTTCATACCTTGCTAGTGGTCCCCTTGGACCTTTATTTTGTTATTTCAAAGCTGGGATAAAAAGAGTTTAAATGTACAGGTATGTTTTAGAAAAATGCGCCCGTTGCTTTGGGCCTTTTCTTTCATTCTGCAATATTTGGCAAGCTTGTTACACTTGCTACAGTTGATGGCTGTGGGTTTGGGGACTGGCTGGGTTTTTGATGCCGGCCTGCTCTGTGGCCCTTTGGATCTCTATGTAAAATTAGAAGGCTAGTTCAGAGGACCACGTAACTCTGTCTTCACCAGCTCCAGCTGCCAGAACAAAGTATCATAGACTGAGTGGCTTAAACAACAGGAACGTATTTTCATACAGTTCTTGAAGTTGGGCATCTGAGATCAGGGTGCCAGCATGGCCAGGTCCTGGTCCCTGCTCTCCTCCCGCCTTGCAGACGGCTGCCTCTTGCTGTGTCCTCATGTGGCAGGGAGAGAGAGAGACAGCAGCTTGAAAAGAGAGTTTTTGTTTTGTTTTTTGGTTTGTAATTTCACCTTTTTACTTCCTGTTGTTGTTGTTCAGTCGCTCAGTCACATCCAACTCTTTGAGACCCCACAGACTGCAGCAAGCCAGGCTTTCCTGTCCTTCACTATCTCCCAGAGCTTGCTCAGATGCATGTCTGTTGAGTCAGTGATGCCATCCAACCATCTCATCCTCTGTTGTCCCCTTCTCCTGCCTTCAACCTGTCCTACATGATTTAAAAAACAAATATACCCAGAATAATTATAAATCTATGTTATTGGGCACACAATATATAAAGATATAATTTGTGGTATTAATAACATAAAGGGAGAACAGAGTTTTACAGAAGTAGTGATTTTGTATGCTATGGAAGTTAAGCTGGTATCCATTCAAACAAGATTGTTATAAATTTAGGATGTTAAATGTAATTCCCATAGTAACCATAAAATATTTAATACACACAAAAGAAAATGAGAAGGAAATCAAAATGATTCACTACAAAAAATCAACTTAACACTAAAGAAGGCAGTAATAGAGAAAACTAGAGACCAGAAAGGTAGAAGGTATAAAGAACACAAATAAAAAGGCAGAAGTCCTTCCTTATACTAATTATTTTAAATGTAATTAGATTAAGCTCTCCAAACAAAAGGTGAAGATTGAGCCCTGCTGAGCAGTGGGGGCTGATGGTTTGGACCTGTGGACTCAGGAGCACCTGCTCTGAAGGGGCTCTTCAACCAATGGTTAGTTATTAAACACCTCTACTGAATGGCCATTTGTGGAGAAACAAAGATAAATAGATCTCTCTCCACAGAGCTCATACTCCACTTGAGACAAACATGTAAATAACTGCAATTAAACATTACTGTGATAGAATTTCCTTCTTTTTTAAAGGTTCCTGTGTTATATGCCATTGAATACATATACCACATTTTCTTTATCCCATTCATCTTCTGACGGAATTTACAACAACATGGATGAACCTGGAAGACATTGTACCAAGTGAAATAAGCCAGTCTCAGAAGGACTGATTCTGAACGACTCTGTATATGAGGGATCAAAAGTGGTCAAATTGACTGAAGCAGAAAATGGAATGGTGGTTGCCAGGGCTGGGGGAGGGGGTAGGGAGTTGTTCTGTGGGTAAAAGGTGTCGATTATACAAGATAAGCATGTTCTAGAGATCTGTCCACCACAGTGCCTATAGCTAGCAACATGGTGTTGTGCATTTTGTTAAGAGGGTAGTTCTCATGCCGATAAGCATTCTTATGACAAAAGAGGAACACAAGGAAACTTTGGGAGGTAACTTGATTGTGATGACCGTGTCATGGGTGTATATGTCCATGTTTGTTGAATAATATACATTAAGTGTGCATTTTTTTTTTTTTTTTGTATATCAACCATATCTCAATAAAGGTGTTGAAAATGCTACGGCTGAGATATCCTATAACACAGAGAGACATTCAGCAGCCGCAGTAGCAGGAGACAGAAAGTAACAACATTCTGAGTGGCCAGGCAGTGATGCTGGCCTGAGGATCCTCTGGGTGGATGAGGGAGTTGAGTATGTGGAAAAGGGACAAAGCATGGGTGAGGAAAAGCAGTGGGGCACGCAAATGCCTAGTGAGCAGGAAGCATTGCTAAGAGTGCTGATGGAAGCAGGAATCCAAAGCAAGAGTCTTATTTCAAAGTGGGCCACGGTTAAGGCAGGGGTGAGACACGTGCTCACCAAAACATTGACATGAGAGCTAAGTCCTGAAGACCCCTGGGTAAAGCCACCCCAATACTCTCTGTAAATATTTCTAGTTTCATAGAAATATTTTCACAGACATAGAAGACAAGCTTATGGTTACTGGATGCAGTGGGGTGGGGAGGGATAAATTTGGAATTTGGGAATATTAATAATAAATATGCACTGCTCTGATTAGGATAGATAAGCAACAAGGACCTACTATGTATCCCAGGGAACCATATTCAGTATCTTATAATAACTTAAAATGAAAAGAATCTGAAAAAGAATATATATATATATATGTAACTGAAATACTTTACTGTATACCTGAAACATTGTAAATCAACTATACTTCAATCAAAAATTATATGTAAGTAAACCTATAGCTGATTCATGTTGATGTTTGTTCAGTTCAGTTCAGTCACTCAGTTGTGTCCGACTCTTTGTGACCCCATGGACTGCAGCATGCCAGGCCTCCCTGTCCACCACCAACTCCTGGAGTTCACTCAGACTCATGTCTATTGAGTCGGTGATGCCGTCCAACCACCTCATCCTCTGTCATCCCCTTCTTCTCCTACCTTCGATCTTTCCCAGCATCAGGGTTTTTTCAAATAAATCAGTTCTTTGCATCAGGTGGCCAAAGTATTGGAGTTTCCGCTTCAACATCAGTCCTTCCAATGAATATTCAGGGCTGATTTCCTTTAGGATGGACTGGTTGGATCTCCTTGCAGTCCAAGGGACTCTCAAGAGTCTTCTC
>NW_011494936.1:2144080-2151955 GCF_000754665.1 Bison bison bison | reverse complement strand
TGGCAAAGTAATGTCTCTGCTTTTTAATATGCTGTCTAGGTTGGTCATAACTTTTCTTCCAAGAAGCAAGTGTCTTTTAATTTCATGGCTGCAGTCACCATCTGCAGTGATTTTGGAGCCCACCTCCCCCCAAAAATAAAGTCTGTCACTGTTTCCACTGTTTCTCCTTCTATTTGCCATGAAGTGATGGGACCAGATGCCATGATCTTAGTCTTCTGAATGCTGAGCTTTAAGCCAACTTTTTCACTCTCCTCTTTCACTTTCATCAAGAGGCTCTTTAGGTCTTCTTCACTTTCTGCCATAAGGGTGGTGTCATCTGCATATCTGAGGTTATTGATATTTCTCATGGCAATCTTGATTCCAGCTTGTGCTTCATCCAGCCCAGCGTTTCTCATGATGTACTCTGCATATAAGTTAAATAAGCAGGGTGACAATATGCAGCCTTGATGTACTCCTTTCCCTATTTGGAACCAGTCTGTTGTTCATGTCCAATTCTGATTGTTGCTTCTTGACCTGCATACAGATTTCTCAGGAGGCAGGTCAGATGGTCTGGTATTCCTATCTCTTTAAGAATTTTCCAGTTTGTTTTGATCTACACAGTCAAAGGCTTTGGTGTAGTCAATAAAGAAGTAGATGTTTTTCTAGAACTCTCTTGCTTTTTTGATGATCCAACGAATGTTTGCAATTTGATCTCTGATTCCTCTGCCTTTTCTAAATCTGGCTTGAATGTCTGGAAGTTCACGGTTCATGAACTGTTGAAGCCTGGCTTGGAGAATTTTGAACATTACTTTACTAGTGTGTGAGTTGAGCTCAATTGTGCAGTAGTTTGAATGTTCTTTGGCATTGCCTTCCTTTGAGATTGGAATGCAAACTGACCTTTCCCAGTCCTGTGGCCACTGCTGAGTTTTCCAAATTTGCTGGCATATTGAGTGAAGCACTTTCACAGCACCATCTTTTAGGATTTGAAATAGCTCAACTGGAATTCTATCACCTCCACTAGCTTTGTTTGTAGTGATGCTTCCTAAGGCCCACTTGACTTCACATTCCAGGATGTCTGGCTCTAGGTGAGTGATCACACCATCGTGGTTATCTGGGTCATCTTTTTTGTATAGTTTTCTGTGTATTCTCACCACCTTTCTTAATATCTTCTGCTTCTGTTAGGTCCATACTATTTCTGTCCTTTATTGAGCCCATCTTTGCATGAAATGTTCCCTTGGTATCTCCCATTTTCTTGAAGAGATACCTGGTCTTTCCTGTTCTATTGTTTTCCTCTATTTCTTTGCATTGATCATTGAGGAAGGCTTTCTTATCTCTCCTTGCTATTCTTTGGAATAGCAAATATCCTTTTCTCCTTTGCCTTTAGCTTCTCTTCTTTTCTCAGCTATTTGTAAGGCCTCCTCAGACAACCATTTTGCCTTTTTGCATTTCTTTTTCTTAGGGATGGTCTTGATCACTGCCTCCTATACAATGTCATGAACCTCCATCCAGAGTTCTTCAGGTACTCTGTCTATCAGATCTAATCCCTTGAATCTATTTGTCACTTCCACTGTATAACTGTAAGAGATTTGATTTAGGTCATACCTGAATGGTCTAGCGGTTTTCCATACTTTCGTCAATTTAAGTCTGAATTTGGCAATAAGGTGTTCATGATCTGAGCTACAGTCAGCTCCTGGTTATGCTTTTGCTGACTGTATCGAGCTTCTCCATTTTTGGCTGCAAAGGATATAATCAATCTGATTTCGGTGTTGGCCATCTGGTGATGTCCGTTTGTAGAGTCTTTTCCTGTGTTGTTGGAAGAGAGTGTTTTCTATGACCAGTGTGTTCTCTTGACAAAATTCTGTTAGCCTTTGTCCTGCTTCATTCTGTACTCCAAGGCCAAATTTGCCTGTTACTCCAGGTATCTCTTGACTTCCTACTTTTACATTCCAGTCCCCTATAATGAAAAGGACACCTTTTTTTGGACAACAAGGTGGCGGAGTAGAAGGACCTGTGCTCATCTTCTGTGAGAACTCCAAAATTATAACTCGCTGCTGAACAACCATTGACAGGGGAATGTTGGATCCCACCAAAAAAAGATACCCCATATCCAAGAGCAAAGGAGTAGCCCCAGCAAGATGGTAGGAGTGGTGAAACCACATTTGAATAAAACCCCATACCTGCCAGAGATGCTTGGAGGGCTCAAACAAACCTTGTATGCACCGGGACCCAGAGACCCCACAGAGTCAGAGACTGAGCCAGAACTGTGTTTGAGTGTCTCCTGCAGAGGTACAGGTCAGCAGCGGCCTGCCGCAGGGGCAGGGGCTCTGGGTGCAGCAGACCTGGGTATGGCATAAGCCCTCTTGGAGGTGGTCACCGTTAACCCCACTATAGAGCCACCAGAACTTACATAGGACTGGGAAAACAGACTCTAAGAGGGCACAAACATAACCTTGTGTGCACCAGGACTCAGGAGAAAGGAGCAGTGACTGCACAAGAGACTGACCCAGACTTGCCTGTAAGTGTCCAGGAGTCTCTGGTGGAGGCATGAGCTGATGGTGGTCTGCTGCAGGGTCAGGGACACTGAATGCAGCAGTGTGCGCATGTGACCTTTTGAAAGAGGTCGCCATTATCTTCATTACCTCCACCATAGTTTGGCCTCAGGTCAAACAACAGGGAGGGAACACAGCCCACCAGCCCCCCAAACCCCCCTTCACCCCCGCCATCAACAGAAAATTGAATTAAAGATTTACTGAGCATGGCCCTGCTGATCAAAACAAGACCCAGTTTCCCCCTCAGTCAGTCTCTCCCACCAGGAAGCTTCCATAAGCCTCTTATCCTTCTCCATCAGAGGGTAGACAGAATGAAAACCACAATCGCAGAAAACTAACCAAACAGATCACATGGACCACAGCCTTGTCTAACTCAATGAAACTATGAGCCATGCCATGTAGGTCACCCAGGACAGACGGGTCATGGTGGAGAGTTCTGACAAAACGTGGTCTACTGGAGAATGGAATGGCAAACCACTTCAGTATTCTTGCCTTGAGAATCTCATGAATAGCATGAAAATGCAAAAAGATAGGACACTGAAAGATGAACTCCCTAGGTTGGAAGGTGCCCAATATGCTACTGGAGAAAAGTGGAGAAATAGCTCCAGAAAGAATAAAGAAACAGAGCCAAAGCAAACACAACAACCAGTTGTGGATGTGACTGGTGATGGAAGTAAAGTCTGATGCTGTAAAGAGCAATATTGTTAGGTCCATGAATCAAGGAAAATTGGAAGTAGTCAAACAGGAGATGGCAAGAGTGAATATCAACATTTTAGGAATCAGTGAACTAAAATGGACTGGAATGGGTGAATTTAACTCAGATGACCATTATATCTACTACTGTGGGCAAGAATCCCTTAGAAGAAGTGGAGTCACAATCACAGTCAACAAAAGAGTCTGAATTGTAGTACTTGGATGCAATCTCAAAAACGACAGAATAATCTCTGTTCATTTCCAAGGCAAACCATTCAATATCACAGTAATCCAAGTCTACGCCCTGACCAGTAATGCTAAAGAAGCTGAAGTTGAATGGCTCTGTGAAGACCTACAAAACCTTCTAGAACTAACACCCAAAAAAGATGTCCGTTTCATCAACTTGTATATTCATTGAAATTCAGGTAAATACTAGCAAGTTTCTTTCTATAAAGGTCATACCTCTTTGCATTGCATTGGCACTAGAAATGTATGAGGGTGCCATGTTCTTACCAACACATTCTGTTTTTAAACTTCTTGGTGTTTGCCAAACTGATTGGTAAAAAAATGTTTTCTCGTGATATCTACAATTTATGTTTCCTATTATCCTGAAAGAGGTATCTTAAGAGAATACCTCTAAAAATCATGTACCATCCAGTCCCTCTTGGAATAGGCAGAGGCTGGAAGGGAATAATAATTCAGAAACAAAGTTCTCAATCAGCTGAAAGATACTTTTATGTAATAAGTTCTTTGAGGACAAGCATGTGTCTTTTCCCTTTTCATCTTCGTTGGTGCACAAAACTCACTATAAATGTATGTCAGGTTGAATTTGTGTCACATTGGTGTAAGAGGGGGAGTCTTTTTAATATCTGCCCTTCAAACTTTGATGTTTCCTTTTCAAGGGTTTGAAAGTGCTTTCCTGAAAAAGTCAGTTCAAAGAGTTCAAGTTTCATTTCTTGTTATAACATTACCATCCAAAGGACCCATTAAACAATAATACTATTATTCCCATGACTGGTTTTGGTTGTCTTTTCAAAATCATGGTGTATCTGTGAGGAAGGTGTCAGAACCACATTGATCTCAGAGTATGAGGAGGAAATATTCTGTGAATTGCTTGGGCTCCAAAACTTAAAGAAAAGTTTCTCAGCAGTCTGTTTTTGCTACTGAATTTTTCATGTTGCATCAGCCAGTATTAAATGTCAGTGAGTTACAGCTCTTTGATGCACTAACCTTAACTCTAGGACATTTACCAGAGGAGTTCTGATTACTCAATCCCATGGGAAACATTAGTATTATAATCTGCATTACAGCCAGTATTGAAAATTTTATTAGAATGCAGCATGATATATCAAGATCTCTGAAAAAAAAATCATTTTTGCAATTTGACTTTGCAACCATTAAAACTTTCTATAAACATAGATCCATGCATCCAATAAGAGCATCAAAAATGAAGCTTTTGGTAGGCTCAAATATTTCAGATTTTAGGATAAAAGGGTTAGTGGCAATAAAGTTGATATTTATGTTTCTTGTTTTGCCCCCTTAGGAGTAGAAAAGTGTCTCTTTTTAGTAGCTAAATTCCATTCTAGAAGCCATGTAAAAAAGGATTATGGATTAGATCTCTTCTCTTTCTTTTTCCCTTTACTTCCTCTCTGCCTCCTTCCCTTTCATTATATATTAATCAGCTATCACCTGCCAATCACTGGGATAGAGACAAAAGCATATGTAATTGAGCTTATAAGTATCACCGTGTGTTTTTTCAGCCTTTGTATGGGCAATTTTTTTTTCCCAAAAACCTTTTTGTTGGCAATCAACTAGAGTTTTTATTCATTTGGTTTAAAGCATTACCCACAAAGTCCCTGTTTAAATGTAAATATATAACTTTGAATAAATAACAAACTTATAGGTCCTGATATGCTATCTGGGATTAAAAAATTAGATCACTAACGATCATCTAACAGAGAACTAACTCTTGAGGAAACAGAAACCCAAGTGGGTGATGTTTGATGAGGGATAGGCTGGACCAGAAGACGGGATATTGCTGGGGATTTGAGAGGATGTGCCAGGCAAGGACCCTACAACCTGGGTGCGTGAGCACAACTGCTCTGTTGTCCCTAGGTAACCTGGTGCTGCTGGGGCTACAGTCCCTTCTCTGGGTATCTCTGCCCTTCTCTTGGGTGATGAACAGTGTTTGTGGATTGAGCTCCTTCCTGTTTATAGGATTAGGACTAAGCTCCCCTACTGGCCTGTGCTCCATTTCCAATTCTCATCCTGGTCTCTGTTTCTCCACCATCCCTCAGCCAGGGGGGAATTATTGTTATTTCCTCCAAAAACCAAACTGATGTACTTTCCCCCAAGCCTTTGCTCCCTCTGCTGCTTGTGTTGAGGATGGTCTGCCTGATAAATGCTGACTTATTTCTCAAAGTCCAATTCAGAAATCCCTTGTTGCTTGAAACCTTTTGTGTCTTTGCTATCTTCATATCCTGATCTCCAGGTAGAGCTGATGCTCCCATCTTTGGGCACTCATTGAACTCTGTAGCACTTCTAGCCTGGCATCTATAACTCTGTAACACTTTGTTTTCTCTGTCCATCCCCTTACTAGATTCCGAGCACCTTGAGGACAAAGGCCGTGTCAAACATATCTCAGGATCCCTAGCTTCTCTTTCAGTGCCTGGTAGAGAGTATGAGCTTATGTTTTCAGGCTAAATACATAACAAATCTATGAATGTCTTAGAGAGGGGACCTAGTGATATACAGAAGAATTTATAGACTAGGAAGACTGGGTTTTGCTTCTCAAAAACTCCATTGATGAGATATTTCTTGAACACTTAATGGTGTGTCACTGTGATTTAATCATAGATCCTATTTTCTGACAGTTTTGTGTACTATCTAATCCTTAGCACAATGTAAGAGGTATGTACTATTATCCGTTTTTTTTGAATCAGAAATTGAATCTCAGCGAGATTAAGAAATTCTTTTGGAGTTGCACAGCTACTACTCAAGGTTCAAAACCAAGGCTGTCTGACTCTAAAACAGTGGCAATTTCTGAACTGCTGCACTAAGCTGGGGATCCGGGGGATGCAAACAATGCTGCAAGCATTTGCAGGCTAGTGGCCAAGGATAAGCATGCACCTTCAACTCTGGCTAATCCCAGGTGTTGAATAACTGCTCTAATAAAAGTATAAATGAAAAGATTTATAACCAACACTTGGGTATACTCAAAGTTTTATCCTTTCAATATATGAATAATTAGCCTCTATTGTCCATGTATCTTATAAACAGACATGAAAATAGACTTATTGCAACTTCATGTGTATACATTGGGTTGAACGCACATTATCATATTTTGGTTTCTCTCAGTGAACCAAATTCTAATCAATGATCACTGGCGTATGGCTCACCCATCTCAGGGAATGTCTGTGGGTGACACTTCCAATTTTGCCTTTGTTTGAATTACTACCTTTAGCATTACAGATTTTAACCTCGAGTAGACTGGTGGGGTCACGGTGGTGGGTGGATTGTAGTATGTGTGTTAATTTAGAAGTTGTTTAAGGTTAAATCTGAACCAAACCATGCTGTAGCCCATCAGAATAGATGATGTGTATATTCAAACAAGTAAACTAGATGGTTCATGTGGGAAAGGCATGAAGGGTGAATGGGAATTTAGCCAAGTGAACACATGAGAACAAAAAGTTTGGCAAACTCTGGGAATGGTTATTTGAGGCAAGGAATGGGGAAACATATGGCCACTTAGATTAGACCACCCAGGCTGGGTTGGCTGATGTGCTAATCACTGTGGTGTGGATGTTTGCCTAGCCAACTCCCACCTCCTGCTCTCCTTATAAAAAGTCTTGGGTGGGAGAGGGTCCAGATAGAGGGGGCAGAGAGATTCTATCTCCAGATAGAGCCATCAGGAGAGACACTCCAGTGGGGTCAGCCTGATGCTAACTTGTTCCCAGTCAAGATGACTTTCTGAGAGGTTGTTCTAGGAAATAATCTGGGCTTTTAGTTTATCCTTGAGAGCTCTGAGGGGTTGGCTGAAGAGAGGAGACAAGGAATTAGAATTACATTCTGATGAAGTGGCAAAACCCCCAAAATAACAGTGACTAAAAGAAAAAAAAAAAAGCCAAACTCTATTACTATTTCACATCAAAGAAACCCAGATGTGCCATTCTTGACCTGATATCTTATTCTACAATGTCAGGGACCCAGTCTTCTTCTGAACATGTGACTTATACTACATGACCCAAGGTGGCTGCTCAGGCTCCTGCCATCACATTCTTATTCCTGAAGGAGAGAGGAGAAAAGGGGGAAGAAGACATGCTTATTGTAAGCACAGTTTCTAGGTGCTACATATAGCACTGCCTGTAGTTGTTCAAAGACTAATAGAGTTTTGCCAAGAAAATGCACTGGTCATAACAAACACCCTCTTCCAACAACACAAGAGAAGATTCTACACATGGACATCACCAGATGGTCAACACCGAAATCAGATTGATTATATTCTTTGCAGCCAAAGATGGAGAAGCTCTATACAGTCAGCAAAAACAAGACCAGGAGCTGACTGTGGCTCAGACCATGAACTCCTTATTGCCAAATTCAGACTTAAATTGAAGAAAGTGGGGAAAACCACTAGACCATTCAGGTATGACCTAAA
>NW_011494936.1:2135235-2143633 GCF_000754665.1 Bison bison bison | reverse complement strand
TGGAGGTGATGGAATTCCAGTTGAGCTATTTCAAATCCTGAAAGATGAGGCTGTGAAAGTGCTGCACTCAATATGCCAGCAAATTTGGAAAACTCAGCAGTGGCCACAGGACTGGAAAAGGTCAGTTTTCATTCCAATCACAAATAAAGGCAATGCCAAAGAATGCTCAAACTACCGCAAAATTGCACTCATCTCACATGCTAATGAAGTCATGCTCAAAATTCTCCAAGCCAGGCTTCAGCAATATGTGAACCGTGAACTTCCTGATGTCCAAGCTGGTTTTAGAAAAGGCAGAGGAACCAGAGATCAAATTGCCAACATCCACTGGATCATGGAAAAAGCAAGAGAGTTCCAGAAAAACATCTATTTCTGCTTTATTGACTATGCCAAAGCCTTTGACTGTGTGGATCACAGTAAACTGTGGAAAATTCTGAAAGAGATGGGAATACCAGACCACCTGACCTTCCTCTTGAGAAATTTGTATGCAGGTCAGGAAGCAACAGTTAGAACTGGACATGGAACAACAGACTGGTTCCAAATAGGAAAAGGAGTACGTCAAGGCTGTATATTGTCACCCTGCTTATTTAACTTATATGTAGAGTACATCATGAGAAATGCTGGACTGGAAGAAGCACAAGCTGGAATCAAGATTGCCATGAGAAATATCAATAACCAGATATGCAGATGGCACCACCCTTACGGTAGAAAGTGAAGAGGAACTCAAAAGCCTCTTGATGAAAGTGAAAGTGGAGAGTGAAAAAGTTGGCTTAAAGCTCAACATTCAGAAAACGAAGATCATGGCATCCGGTCCCACCACTTCATGGGAAATAGATGGGGAAACAGTGGAAACAGTGTCAGACTTTATTTTTCTGGGCTCCAAAATCACTACAGATGGTGACTGCAACCATGAAATTAAAAGACGCTTACTCCTTGGAAGGAAAGTTATGACCTACCTAGATAGCATATTCAAAAGCAGAGACATTACTTTGCCAACAAAGGTTCGTCTAGTCAAGGCTATGGTTTTTCCTGTGGTCATGTATGGATGTGAGAGTTGGACTGTGAAGAAGGCTGAGCACCGAAGAATTGATGCTTTTGAACTGTGGTGTTGGAGAAGACTCTTGAGAGTCCCTTGGACTGCAAGGAGATCCAACCAGTCCATTCTGAAGATCAGCCCTGGGATTTCTTTGGAAGGAATGATGCTAAAGCTGAAACTCCAGTACTTTGGCCACCTCATGTGAAGAGTTGACTCATTGGGAAAGACTCTGATGCTGGGAGGGATTGGGGACAGGAGGAAGAGGGGACGACAGAGGATGAGATGGCTGGATGGCATCACTGACTCGATGGACGTGAGTCGGAGTGAACTCCAGGAGTTGGTGATGGACAGTGAGGCCTGGCGTGCTGTGATTCATGGGGTCGCAAAGAGTCAGACATGACTGAGCAACTGATCTGATCTGATCTGTAGTTGTATACCTAGCTGCAAGGAAGGCGAGAACTGTGGTTTTACTCAGAGTGACTTTATGTCCAGTCAAAATTTTATTACAGAAGAAAGGGAGAAGTAATTTTGCAGGACAGCTATCAGTCTCTGACACTTTAAGGCAAACAGGAGGAACTTCTTGGAGTTCTATGAGTAGTTGAGGCTGAGGTCTCGGGACTGGTTATCCTAGGTCTGCATCTTAAGCATTACCAGAAGCTGTTGTCTCCTTGTGGGCTGAAGAGAAGGCAAAGAAGGGAGAGAGAGAGAGAGAGAGAGAGAGAGCGAGCACACGCGAGCGAGCTTGTTTTCTGAGGCACGACACATAACAAGCAGTTGGATCCTGGGTAGACTCTCCATGTGGATCAGCGATATCTCCTGACACATGCTCCTCAGAATAACAATTCTGAGAAATGGTAGAGGCATGATTCAAAAGATGGGGTTCTAAAATAAACTTATCAATGCTTATTTATAGACACTAAGCAGGCTTCTTTATAGTGAGGCGTCTCAAGACCTGTAGTGTGGACTAATGATACTGTAGAACTCCAAGAGAAGAAGCCACACAGCATTTCCCACTGCGCATCTCCAGGATCCTGGGGAGCTTGGCCTGTGAAATTCCCAGAGATAGGCAGGACAAGGGACCCTGCATCTGAATCTCCTGGCACCATCCCTGACAACATGAGTGGCAGCAGATTGGTGCTACAGGGGGAGATCTGGTGCAGCAGCAAAGACCAGAAGATGCTGAGGCTCAAGTTGAAAAAGGAGAAAGTTATTTGAAATCTGGATGAGGCAGCAAAGGCATGAGTTTTAAAGTGGAAACTCTCAGATAAAATGGTGTGGAAAGAACCCTGATCGTTTTTCCAGGATGGCAGAGAGAGAGAGGGCTTGATTGTTCCCACCTCAACAAAGATCAGCAGCGTGTTCAAACCTGCAAGAGTGGGCTCACTCCATCTATAACAAGCACGAGGAAAAAACTGCCTGATGGAGACAGAGTACCATTAGCCACATCTTTCCACAAGCCTTAGCTATTCTGATGAGGGCTCATCATCAACACAGTTTATAAGCTGAAATGTAGTCCTCCAGAAATATATAGGATTATCTTTCCCCCAGATTAAAAAGTTTACATTTGCATAAAACTTTCTTTTTCCCTTGAAAGGTGTAGGGAAAATAAGCTTCCATAGTAGTGATTTAGTGGTGGTGGTGATATAAGTGATGGAGAAGAGGGACTGGTCTCTGCTGTTTTCCTCTTTTCTCTGTGTGGACTTCTCTACATTTTCTGCAGGTCTCTTTCTTTGCAAATCCCATTTTTGTCAGGGTGAAGGACCAGAAGAGGAGGAGGTACCAGCCAAGGCATGAAGTTCCTGTGCATAGGAACATTCCCAGTTATCTCAAAGCTTCTGAAAGCTGCCCTTGATGATGATTTTAACCTGATTTTATTGGAATAAGTATGTTCTATGTGGAAGTCAGAGGTGAAGGCAAAGTCACACACTCTTCCTTTCCTTTGCCCATCACGCTGGTTCAGTCACTTGGTGCTGCTCTGCAGCGTGGAGCAGAAACATCCCTAGTCTTGTTTGTTTCCATGTCCATTGGAGTTTGGAGTAGAGAGCACCTGTAAGTTTTGGAGAGTCTCTACTTTCTATATTTGGAGATTAGTCCTACAAAACGCATTTCTAGAAGGACTTGATACGACCTAAGAAATGTTACCAGCAGTGCTCTAGGAACACTGTTCTGTGTACAAGCATGTCTCACTTGGGAAGATCATTTGCCCTGCTGCTGCTGCTGCTGCTAAGTCATTTCAGTTGTGTCCGACTCTGTGCGACCCCACAGACGGCAGCTCACCAGGCTCCCCCATCCCTGAGATTCTCCAGGCAAGAACACTGGAGTGGGTTGCCATTTCCTTCTCCAATGCATGAAAGTGAAAAGTGAAAGTGAAGTCGCTCAGTCATGTCTGACTCTTTGCGACCCCATGGACTGCAGCCCACCAGGCTCCTCCGTCCATGGGATTTTCCAGGCAAGAGTACTGGAGTGGGGTGCCATTGCCTTCTCCGAACATTTGCCATAGAGCTGTGGAAAACTAGCAGAGAGAAAGACAAGAGAATCCATCAATATATAATTTAAGTCTAGGTGGCTCTTTCCTAGATTCACAAGCCTAAATTACTGATAAGGAGGAGGAAAAATAGCAGAATTGAGAATGACATTTATAATCTATGCCAAAGGGGAGAGGCACCTACATACTCAAGAAGGTGGAGAAAGAACACAATGTATGCATGTCAGTGGGATGAGGAAGTTCAGGAAACTCTGGCCAGTATAGCTTAAATAACTGTATCCCAGACTCTAAACCTGAGAATCTCCCATTGAGACCTGATAAATGTACCTCTTCATTTCCCTGAGTTTTGCCTTCCATATGTGGCTCAACACTTCAACACTTCAGACCACATCCTTTTTGATTTTTGAATTTTTCCAAACAGAGTGGGTATGAAAGCCTGAAATCCTGGATGCAAGAAGAAAACTTTTGTGGACTGACTGAGCAAAATGTTCAGCTGCCTGAGGCTGCAGAGCAGGGAGACAATATAGGCATTTACAGGCCGGGCCTTCTGGAATCCTCGTTGAGAAGTATTGGATGGAGGCTCGTACAGGACTGCCTAGCCCCCCTCCCCTGCCCAAGCTGCTCCCTCTTTCAAACATCACACATGGCAGGCACCAGAAACAGAGAGCTTCTTTCTTTCCCTGGCTGGGAAAAATAGTCTCAAATTTTGTGATGTATATGAAGCGCGAGGTGGGGGGGGGGGACTTTTTATTTTTATTTTTTTACCCTCTTTAAATATTTTGGAATCAATCTACATTCATTGCCCCCTGCCTCCACCTCATTCCTCACCCCTTGCTCAGTGGCACAAAATTTTTTAGGTCTGGAATACCCTCCAAACCCATGAAGAACGAACTTCCACTAGCCAATTGGTTTTCCATCACACATGTCACATATGTAAACAACGTATGTGGCACTATCCCACATAACACAATTAAAAGATGTAAATACAGGGTCTTTCAGTTAAATCAACGACATGAATAAATACACTATCAAATGTTTTACATATGTGCGTCTTTAAAATTATAAACATGCACATCTGTTTAAGCTGTGTATATGCAAAGCTGACACACGAGTAAAAGTTAGTAATATTATTTACTCTAGCCAAACTGTTAGACAAATGTCTGTGTATGTGAGCAGAAAAATTAGGCACAGTCTAAAAACAATACAGATTTCCAACATGTATCTTTGTATAAAATCAAATTACCCATCCGACTTGGCACCTGCATTCAGCTCCTTCGTGAGTAGTATTCTGAAAGGATGGTTTTATTATTTCTATGGTGCCTGCTGGAACCTGCTGCTGATAATTATGACTGAGGGATTAAAGTAAACCCAGACCTGTGATAGAAGCTCAGGCTTCTACCCTCCTCACCCTGGGGCAGCTCTGTGAAGTGGGCAGGGACGCCCCGGTGAAATGAGGTGAGTGATGATTCAGTGCCACTAAAGGGTGCCGCTGCCTATAAATATTAGTCCATCTTCAGAGGCCACCGGGGGGTGCCAATCGTGCTGTCATTCACACGGCAGCTGGGGGGCTGGCACAGGCCAACTTTCTGTCAGAGAGTGCAGTACACAAGCTCAGAAGCTGGGTGGAGAAGGAAGACATTCTAATTCTCAGTCTACTCCTTTGAAGTCAATGCCTTTTGTGGGTGCCAGTTTCTATCATGCTGCAAAATAATTAGCATTGAAAAACACACTTCTTTTAACGCTTGAAGAAGTTGGGATTTGGTAACTACTCTAAACAAACAACAATCACAACCACAACCATCTAGGTAATTGGGGCCCATAAATGCAAGATGACCTCATGTGCAAGAGGGAAGTGATGTCATGAGTCTGATCCCTGGCTTCAAATATCCAAACCCTCTCGGGGCCAACATTCACGAACCTGAGGCCCAGGCACATTGGATCTCTCTCTCACTCTTCAACAAAGGGACAAAATCCAGCCCATGTACATTATCTCAGAATCAGGGGATGTCCCCTGGTGGTGGGCCATGTAGTGACTTCTTGGTTTGTAAGATTCAGAGAGGCTGCAATTTGCTCAAAGTGCTGGTTTGAATCTGGGTCTAGTCCGCAATCATTTTTTTTTTTTTAATACTTTTTTCAAATAGTTTTAGTTTTACCAAAAAAAAACTAAGTGCACCCCTATTTCCTCAGTTTTTTACCATCTTGCATTAATGTACTACAATTGTTACAATTAATGAGCCAACACTGATGTATTATTATTAACTAATGGACTTAGGAAGCATCACTGCAAACAAAGCTAGTGGAGGTGATGGAATTCCAGTTGAGCTATTTCAGATCCTAAAAGATGATGCTTTTAAAGTGCTGCACTCAATATGCCAGCAAATTTGGAAAACTCAGTAGTGGCCACAGGCCTGGAAAAGGTCAGTTTTCATTATAATTTTTAAGGAAGGCAATGTCAAAGAATGTTCGAACTACTGCACAATTGCACTCATCTCACATGCTAGTAAAGTAATGCTCAAAATCCTCCAAGCCAGGTCAATAGTACATGAACCGTGAACTTCCAGATGTTCAAGCTGGATGTAGAAAGGGCAGAGAAACCAGAGATCAAATTGCCAACATCCGTTGAATCATCGAAAAAGCAAGAGAGTTCCAGAAAAATATCTACTTCTGCTTTATTGACTATGCCAAAGCCTTTGACTGTGTGGACCACAACAAACTGTGGAAAATTCTTCAAGAGATGGGATTAGCAGACCACCTGACCTGCCTCTTGAGAAATCTGTATGCAGGTCAAGAAGCAACAATCAGAACTGGACATGAACAACAGACTGGTTCCAAATAGGTAAAGGAGTACATCAAGGCTGCATATTGTCACACTGCTTATTTAACTTATATGCAGAGTACATCATGAGAAACGCTGGGCTGGATGAAGCACAAGCTGGAATCAAGATTGCCATGAGAAATATCAATAACCAGATATGCAGATGACACCACCCTTATGGCAGAAAGTGAAGAGGAACTAAAGAGCCTCTTGATGAAAGTGAAAGTGGAGAGTGAAAAAGTTGGCTTAAAGCTCAACATTCAGAAAACGAAGATCATGGCATCTGGTCCCACATAGCAAATAGATGGGGAAACAGTGGCAGACTTTATTTTTTTGGACTCCAAATCACTGCAGATGGTGACTGCAGCTATGAAATTAAAAGACACTTGCTCCTTGGAAGAAAAGTTATGACCAACCTACACAGCATATTAAAAAAGCAGAGACATAACTTTGCCAACAAAGGACCATCTAGTCAAAGCTATGGTTTTTCCATTAGTCATGTATAGATGTGAGAGTTGGACTATAAAGAAAACTGATCACTGAAGAATTGATGCTTTAAAAAAAAAAAAGAATTGATGCTTTTGAACTGTGGTGTTGGAGAAGACTCTTGAGAGTCCCTTGGACTGCAAGGAGATCCAACCAGTCCATCCTAAAGGAAATCAGCCCTGAATATTCATTGGAAGGAGTGATGTTGAAGCTGAAACTCTAATACTTTGGCTGCCTGATGCGAAGGACTGACTCATTTGAAAAGACCCTGATGCTGGGAAAGATTGAAGGCAGGAGGAGAAGGGGATAACAGAGGATGAGATGGTTAGATAACATCATGGACTCAATGGACATGAGTCTGAGTAAACTCTAGGGTTGGCGATAGACAGGGAGGCCTGGCGTGCTGCAGTCCATGGGGTCACAAAGAGTTGGACACGACTGAGCAACTGAACTGAAATGAATGTCCATAGCTTATATTATGGTTCGTTCTTGGTGTTGTACATTCTATGGGTTTTGACAAATGTAAAATGGCATGTAGCCAACATTATATTAATAGGATCATACAGAACAGTTTCACTGCCCCAAAGTTCCCCTGTGCTTCATCTACTCATTCCTCCCTCCCTGTCTCCAGACCCCTTTCCTTTTCCTGTTTCCATAGTTTTGCCTTTTCGAGAATGTCATCTAGTTGGAATCATAGAGTAGTAGCCTTTTCAGATCTATTTCTTTCACTTAGCAATATGCATTTAAGGGTTCTCCATTTCTTTTGGTGACTTGATAGTTCACTTTATTGCTGAAATATTCCATTGTCTAGATGTACCAAAGTTTATTTATTCATTTACTTATTGAAGGACATCTTGGTTGCCTGCAAGTTTGGGCAGTTATGAATAAAGCTGTCCTATTAGCAACCTTTTTACTATAGCACATTTCGTCCATATGGACTCAACATCAAATGTCAAGACTTCGAAAGATCTATTCCTAAAATTGATTGCATTTGACAATGTTTAAGCCCAATCAGACCCTTCCAGGAGTACCTGCTGTGTACAAACTCTGTACCTCCAAGAGACCTGTCTTTTCCACCTCTGAAGCACCCTTAATATAATGTGCCCATTCCAGTGTCTATTTTTTTCCTCCCATGTCTTTATTCTATTTAGAGTGCTTTCTTCCCTCCAGTCTGACAATCTGAATCTTACTCACCCTTGCAGTCCCCTTCACATCCTACCTTTTCAATGAGATATTCCCTGGACGTGGAGAAAAGAGCAGTCAGAGAGAAGTGCTTTGGATCCTGCTCTTCTACCTTACTAGCTATGTGCCCTTAGGCAAGTTACCCAACTTCTCACAGTTCAGTTTTCCTATCTGTAAAATGGACTGAATACTATCAACATTTCAGGTTTTAAGTAAAGTGCTTGGAATATTTCCTGACACATCAGTAAATGACGGTGCCTTCCCTCTCCTTCTTATCACTGACATCATCACCTCCAAATCCAAAAATGGTTTATCCTTCTGTGTTCTCATAGCCTCCTTTTTGTGTGCATGTCGTGTCTCCAAGCTAGTGTGTGTGTATGTGGTGGTGGGGGTGGGG
>NW_011494936.1:2096680-2135135 GCF_000754665.1 Bison bison bison | reverse complement strand
GGCGGTGGGTAGGAGGGGTAGTACTTAACCCTTTGAGCAGGGACAGGAATTTCTTTTTAATTTTTTTTAATTGTGGTAAAAACCATATATTATAAAACATACTACTTTAACCATATTTAACTGTACAGTTCAGTGGCACTAACTGCATGCTCCTTGCTGTGCAACTCTCACCATCATCCATTTCCCAAATTTTTCACTTTCCTAAACTGAAACTCTGTCCCTTGAAACAGTAAGTCTCTATCCCTCCTCCCTACCACACTTTTCTGATATTTAATTGGTGAGTTTAAGCAGCAACAGTTATCAAGACAGTATGGTACTGGCACAAAGACAGAAATATTGATCAATGGAACAAAATAGAAAGCCCAGAGATAAATCCACGCACATATGGACACCTTATCTTTGACAAAGGAGGCAAGAATATACAATAGATTAAAGACAATCTCTTTAACGAGTGGTGCTGGGAAAACTGGTCAACCACTTGTAAAAGAATGAAACTAGAACACTTTCTAACACCATACACAAAATAAACTCAAAATGGATTAAAGATCTAAATGTAAGACCAGAAACTATAAAACTCCTAGAGGAGAACATAGGCAAAACACTCTCTGACATACATCACAGCAGGATCCTCTATGACCCACCTCCCAGAATATTGGAAATAAAAGCAAAAATAAACAAATGGGACCTAATTAAACTTAAAAGCTTCTGCACATCAAAGGAAACTATTAGCAAGGTGAAAAGGCAGCCTTCAGAATGGGAGAAAATAATAGCAAATGAAGCAACGGACAAACAACTAATCTCAAAAATATACAAGCAACTCCTACAGCTCAACTCCAGAAAAATAAATGACCCAATCAAAAAATGGGCCAAAGAACTAAATAGACATTTCTCCAAAGAAGACATACAGATGGCTAACAAACACATGAAAAGATGCTCAACATCACTCATTATCAGAGAAATGCAAATCAAAACCACTATGAGTTACCATTTCACGCCAGTCAGAATGGCTGCGATCCAAAAGTCTACAAGCAATAAATGCTGGAGAGGGTGTGGAGAAAAGGGAACTCTCTTACACTGTTGGTGGGAATGCAATCTAGTACAGCCACTATGGAGAACAGTGTGGAGATTCCTTAAAAAACTGGAAATAGAACTGCCTTATGATCCAGCAATCCCACTGCTGGGCATACACACTGAGGAAACCAGAAGGGAAAGAGACACGTGTACCCCAATGTTCATCGCAGCACTGTTTATAATAGTCAGGACATGGAAGCAACCTAGATGCCCATCAGCAGATGAATGGATAAGAAAGCTGTGGTACATATACACAATGGAGTATTACTCAGCCATTAAAAAGAATACATTTGAATCAGTTCTAATGAGATGGATGAAACTGGAACCTATTATACAGAGTGAAGTAAGCCAGAAAGAAAAACACCAATACAGTATACTAACGCATATATACGGAATTTAGAAAGATGATAACAATAACCCTGTGTATGAGACAGCAAAAGAGACACCGATGTATAGATCAGTCTTATGGACTCTGTGGGAGAGGGAGAGGGTGGGGAGATTTGGGAGAATAGCATTGAAACATGTATAATATCATGTATGACACAAGTCGCCAGTTCAGGTTCGATGCACGGTACTGGATGCTTGGGGCTGGTGCACTGGGACAACCCAGAGGGAGGGTATGGGGAGGGAGGAGGGAGGAGGGCTCAGGATGGGGAACGCGGGTATACCTGTGGCGGATTCATTTCGATATTTGGCAAAACTAATACAATATTGTACAGTTTAAAAAAAAAAAAAGCAGCAACAACTCCTTTGTCTGCGGAGTCCTGTCCCAGCTAACCTCTTCATGTCTGTGTGAGTATATGCAAACACTCCTAAAGACCCGTTTTTGCTGGAGTTGCAGCAGGATAGCGTTGTTTGGGCACCGAAACATTTTTGACAGAGAAAGAGGATGTCAGTCTCAGTGGGGAGCGATGGGAGTTTGTGGTTGGCATGCTCATATGTTTTTCTCTCCATCACTCATGGCTAAGGATCCCCTTGGAGGATAAACCACACCCTCTGGTCTTCTCCTGTTGGCTTCCTATCCCCAATTCAGGTTAAAGCTGAGGAAAGAGACTAAGAAGAGAGCCTAGTTCTGAAGCCACAATTGATGAAAGTTTTATTAGGAGTAAGAAAGTTATGGATGGAAAAATTGGAAAAATAACTTGTATATAAGTGGCCCCTTACCAACCTGATGATATCTGAGTGTACAATGTGTAGAAATGATGTATCATTATTTATGTACATATTTCAGTGACTTGTGGGATCCACTCCCTCCATGAAATCATTGACTCTGCTGTGAAGGCCATATAATTGGTCTTAAGTTTTATATTATGGATCAGTAAACTATTTTTGTAAAGGGCCAGATAGTAAATATTCTAGGCTTTAGGCCCATATTGTCTGTGGCAATTACTCTGCTGCCTTATTTGTAAAAACAGCCATGGACAACTTGTAAACAAATGAGCAGAGCCAGGGTGCACTGAAATATAAATTTCATATAATTTTCACGTCATAAGATATTATTATTCTTTTTTTTTAAATCAACCATTTAAAAATGTAAAAGACAGTTGTCTATACAAAAACAGATGGCAGCCCTATCAGACTGTGTTTTGCTTACCCCTGCTTTGTTACATCACAAAGAAAACTGGCTTAGTCGGAACTGATGTGATCAGGCCTACCTAGCTCTTTGGTGGGGCAAAGTGGCGATGGTGAAAGAGGAATCTGGTAGCCCTTTGTCTCATTGCTGTTAATCTGAGCCTAAATCCATCGATCTATCCAGTCACCTCAAATTATGTTGGTTAAGTCAGTGTAGTATTTCTCAACCTTGGCACTACTGACATTTTGGGCCAGATAATTCTTTGTGTGTGTGTGGGGAGGGTGGGGGGTAGGAGGGTGCCCTATGCATTGTAGGATCTTTAGCAGCATACACTGGATGCCAGAGGGAGCCCTCTTCTACCCCAGTTGTGATATTGTGACACCCAAAACCTTCTTCAGACATTACTGATGTCTGCTGGTGGCAAAGTGGACCCCTAGCTGAGGACCACTGAGTTAGTGAAACAGTCAGAATGATAGGAAATTCAGCAAACCCTTAACAACCAACTAACTGGCACAGAGGAGAAGTTTGTGTGTGTGTGTGTGTGTGTGTGTGTACATGTTTCCTGACAGTACAGCAGTCTTCCTGAGACTTCCATGGAGGGCTGAGAATAGTCTGCCTTCTCAAAGACAAAAGTGTAATCACAAATAGCACTTCTTCTGAAGGGTGCACAACCCCAGGATAGCCGACCCTGTGGTTGGTCCCATGGTTAGCAGAGCACTTTCATTATCAGGTAATCAAGTCAAGTTCCACAGCAAGTAAACAGGGCTCTGGGCTTTTAATAAGGCCTTTATTGTGTGATCACCCTTTAAATGGCACTGAAAAAGGTCTTTTGTTTTCAGTGGAGAAAAAATATTTCGATGGAAAAGAAATCTCAGCAAGAATGGAATCATTCCTTTTTTTGACCAGGAGGGAAAAAAAAAAAGTAGAAAAAAAAGAAAGAGAGGATCTTTCCTAGGAGGTGGGAGGGAGTATTTAAATTCAAAGGAAAGTTTGCATGAAGGAATTTAACCTGCCACTTCCAATTAGAAAATGTTGACAGATAACTGCTATGGTGCGGAGGGTCTGGACCCTGGTGTGTGATTGAGAGAGATCCGTGATAGATGTTGTATAAAGAACTTGTCATTTAAACAAACAAGAAAACAGACAAAAAAGCACAGGCTGAATGAAACATTTGTCATGGTTTTTTTACTTTACAGGACACCATTCTGCACTGGTTCTTTACTATTTCCGGTAAAACTGACGTAGAACCATTAGTTTTGCCTCTGAAATGCGTAGATGCTTTGTTGGCCCTGCCTTTTGCTTTTCTACCAGGGCAGCTATGACTGGGAACAAAAGTCAAGTTTCAGCTACTTGCCAGGAGCAGTAAGTAGCTTGAAGAGCCTACTTTGAAGAGGAGCCCCACCTCCACCCAAATCACCACCTCCCATTCAAAATTCAAAAGGAAATCAAAATAATCCAAAAGTCCTTTGATCCTGGGCAAGAAGTTAATTGAAACTGCCTGAGTGGGTTACAGCTCCTCCTTCACTCATTAGCCACAAATCAGTTTATTTTTATTTGCCTCCAAACTCCCATTAAATGAAATTCGTCGAGTAGCACACAAGTCATTTCCCATGACCACAATGTAGATCTGTCTCCTTTTCCTAGCAAAGAATCTGAGCTATGTTTCTTTTCAACAAATCCCTATTCCCCAACCCATATTACACATTGCAGCATGTTTTGTCTGCTTGTCTTCTGGTTCCAGCTGTGTCACTTTTGTTATCATGCTTTTGTGTCCCAGGACAAACACGGTAGGGCCCTGGCAAGGCAGAGATACCCCTGTACGCTGCTACCCCAAATTCCGTTCTATGGAACCAGCATCCTAATCAATGACCTACACCATCTCACTGTTGACAGCAGTTTTTTTCTTCCTAATGCATATTTTAGTCTTGATTGACCATCGACCATATGGCACAATTGTCCTGTGGGTAAGTTTATTATTAACAGCTCGCAGCTGGAGTTACAATAACTATACACGGCTGAGACATTGCACTAATTGACCAAGACACGTCTGAGAACAAGATGCAGAAAGTGGCCCTTGAAAATTACTTCAAGCAGAAATGGAGAGCTTAGTGGGAAACACCAGTTTCAGATTAGAACTTTCTATGTTAAGACCAAATTGGTGTGGAAGAGAGGCTGGCTAGGGGAGAGGGGAAAGAAAGAGGAAGTACATGAGTTAAGCAAGGACATTGTTCTGAGCCTCCATTAAGCCTTTATTCAAATGAGTTATTTTAAGCAGAGTCCCACTAATGAGAAAGAAGCAACCACACATACGTACAGTGGCATTAATTTAGAATTTTTAAGTGCTCAGACAACTAACTCACTAAATCCATTGGGTACCTTCTGTCCTCAGTTTCCTGTCTAATCTTGCTGTCATAGGCAAGGCTGGGCAAGGCTTGAGAGCAGTGTGTGCTGTGTTAGCTACATCATGTAGCCTTAGAGTTGAGGAAGCCGAGTTTGGAAGCAGGAAGCCTGGGTGCTGTCTGCACCAGCCAGCCGGGTGATGAGGGGCAGGGACACTGGCCAGGGGATGTGCATGAGTTAACAGTTTACCACTCGGTCCTCTGGGGAAGGCTCCTGGAAATTCTGGAATGTGAATAGGCTGTCTGTGCATCTCTCAGTAAATTTCTTTCTCAGATGTTTCCAGCCAGTGCAGCTCGATTGAGAAATGACTGGGGGAGAAGAGGGGAGAAAGGCAGTGAGCTCAGTGTCTTATAAATCAGCAGCATTGAGCTGAACTGGAACTGTCAAACTGTGGAAAAACCTGCTGCCGTGCGAGCTTGTGAGTCTTTTCAAAAACAAAACCTAACCCTTGCCTTGCTCTCTAGATGGGAGAGGGCTTAATTTGAGTTCACGGAGGAGTGAGGAGTGCAAGAAGAAATATGGTTTGCTAAGAAAATAAAAAAAAATCAACTCAAGGTAGTACATATGCAACATGTCCCAATTGTGATCTTGGCTCAGGCACAGAATCACAAGTGGGGTCATGAAAAATAGCTCAGAGCTGTCATGAGTAAATCCCGCCAAGAGGTCTAATAATACTCTCTGCTTCAAAGGCAAACTAACCAAATAACCCTATCATGTACCAACGGCATCATCTCCATTTTATGGATGGGAAACTAAGGCATGGAAAATACCTTGCCTGAGGTCATGCAGAAGACCTAGGATTTGAACCTGCAAAGTCCGGCCTCAGAATCCATGCTCCAAATCCATGGCATAGGTCTCTTTACAGACTTCACAGACTCCAGGTTATAAACCCTGCTCCAGGCAGTTTGCAGGTCTCATCCTGACAGTTCACATTCTATTATAAAGTCCTGATCTGCCATTCTATGCCTCAAATGTATCCTGATGCTGGAATTGTGCCCATGCTGCTTAATCATCCCATACCTATTCATGACTGAGATCATGTTAGTACTTTTTCCCCCCAAGTCTTTATACCAGTTGCTGAAAAACAGCTTTAAGTTTGGAAGCCCAGGCTTTTGGAGGCTCCAGTTAGATTTCCAATGGCAATTGTAAGTCTGCCAGATTTGCACTGTCCCTGACATGTGGAGGCGTGAGGGTCAACCCCTTGTGTGCCAGGCCTGAAGTTCAGTTACTGTTGCTGGGGAAACCATAATTGAATTTCCTGAATTATACACAGTGCGATAGAACGTTGAATAACCATATTTATTTGCCTTCTAGGCCCTGTGGCATCTGTTGTTCAGCTCACAAAGCTTCTATTGACTGAAGGAGGGGTTTGTTGATCCAGAAATCTGTGATTGGCACACGAGGCAGTGGGAGCCTGAGGACTCCTGTGTCAGGCTGAGATTTCTCATCCAGTTCAGCAGTCACCAGCCAAATGGCCTGCTGCAGAAAAACCCGAAGATAGGGCTGAGACCCTGGCATGAAACTGACCCTTCTCTTCCCTGATGCATGCACTTCTCGGCTTAGAGGGAGACAGAGGCAGTGTGGGAATGGGCCATATGGAAAAGGTGAGGTAGCAGGAAGGAGGCAGAGGGGATAGGAAGGCAGAGACAAGTGGTCAAAGAGGGTTGCAAGGTCAAGGGCCGCTCTGCACAGGAAGGGAAGGCCGAGGAAAGGGTGTGTGGCTCAGGGGATGGTCACAGAGGTAGAGACATACGGCCCTCAAGGGATGAACTGCCCAGTTGAGGCTCTAGGAACTCAACTATTTTATAAAAGGTCTACAAGCAAAGAATTGAGGGGAATTTGAGGAAGGGTCCCTTAGCTCTGAGGAGCAGGTTGGGAAAAGACCTGTGTATTTGGTGACATTTAAAATGGCCTTTAAAAGATGAGTAAGATTTTGGTGGATCAGCTTCTTGAACTCAGGGAAGAGCATGAGTGAAAATACAGATAAGGAGGGTGCAAAAGCCTCAGCAGATGCTGGGGATTCCCTGAACTGGCCACACCCAGCTGTCCCAGATCCTCATGGCTACCACTGAGCTAGCAAATGAACGAGTGAGTTCTCTGGAGCAGAGAAACACGAAGCAAAGGAGGAAGAAGGATAAGAGCCTCAGGTTTCAAACTAGGAGACCTGGTGGCCAGAAGCCCTCCTTCAGACAGGGAGCTGAGTTTGAGGCTCATAGGGTTTTGCAGCTTGAACTGAAGTCTAGGAGTGTCTTCAGTTAGAAATTAGTTTCTAGCTGAGGCGCTGAAGTTCTGACCGTCTGATGGGGAGTGATTTCCTCCCTGACCCTGGCTTCAGTTTGGTGTTTCAAAAACTCAGGCACCAAAAGTCATGCCCTCAGACTCGGTGACACCTCTCTTCTGATTTCCCTTTGTGTTCACTGTCAGAATTTCCAAATAATCTGCTTTGTCCACATTGATACAGCAAGCATTTTAGAAGTGTTCTCTTCCAAAACAACAAGGTGAAAAGAAATGACTTTTTTTTCTCTCTATTTTAAAGCTCTTTAAAAGGAACATTTCAAGCATTTACAGAGAGTAGAGTACATGGCACATGAACCTCAGGCTCTCACCATCCTGCTGTAATAACGTCTTGTCTCATCTCTCCCCAGGCAGAACTTCCTCAGCATCTCCATGGCCCACGGCCCCATCTCCAGGATTATTTTGAAGCAAATCCCAGACATCGTATCATTTCATCCACAAATATTTCAGTACTATCTCAGTAAGATAAGGGCTTTTAAAAATATGCCATTACAATCCCATTGTCATACCTGAAAATAACAATTCCTTAACTGAATCATGTTTTGGGTCAGTGCTAAAACTTCCCTAGTTGACTCATAAATGTTTCTTTGCTCATAAGTAGGACAAAGCCTCCCTTCTCCAGGGGATCTTCCTGACCCAGGAATTGAACCAGAGTCTCCTGCGTTGCAGGCAGATTCTTTACCAGCTGAGCTACCAGGGAAGCCTGGCAGACTACAGTCCGTGGGGTTACAAACAGTCAGATATGACTGAGTGACTCAGCACAACAAACAAAAAAACAGGACAAAGCCTCCACACTGCATTTGGTTATTGTTTGTCATAAGTCTCTTGTATTCTGCGGGCTCCCCCTTGCCTTTTCTCCTAGCAATTTGTTGAAGAAACTGTTGTTTCTGCTGTAGAGTTTACCAGTTGGTTTTCCAGCTCCTAATGAAATAATTTCATGCTAAGTCACTTCAGTTGTGTCCAAATCTGTGTGACCCTATGGACTGTAGCCTACCAGGCTCCTCAGTCCTTGGGACTCTCCAGGCAAGAATATTGGAGTGGGTTGCCACGCCCTCCTCCAGGGGATCTTCCCAACCCAGAGATCGAACCCACATCTCTGATGTCTCCTGCACCGGCAGGAGGGTTCTTTACCACTACCATCACCTGGGAAGCCCATAAAGAAGGCTGAGTGCTGAAGAATTGATGCTTCTGAAATGGTGGTGCTGGAGAAGACTCTTGCGAGTCCCTTGGACAGCAAGGAGATCAAACCAGTGAAGGAAACCAACTTTAAATACTCATTGGTAAGACTGATGCTGAAGCTGAAGCTCCAATACTTTGGCCACTTGATGTGAAGAGCCAACTCATTGAAAAAGACCCTGATGCTGGGAAAGATTGAGGACAAGAGAAGAAGGGGGCAACAGAGGATGAGATGATTGAATGGTATCACTAACTCAATGGGCATGAGTTTAAGCAAACTCAGGGAGATAGTGAAGGACAGGGAAGCCTGGCATGCTGCAATCCATGGGGTCACAGAGTGTCTGACACAACTTAGTGACTGAAAAACAACAACAATGATATAATAAATCTAGGCAGTGATAATCAATGGCTGTGAACCCACTGGGTTAAAGGCCAATTAGAAACTTTATAATAGATGAAAAAACTGATGGGACTTGAAGCCACCAATATGTCCTAACAGAATAATCTGACATTCACATCACTTCCTATCATATACTCCTACCAAAAAATTATACTGGAGTCCCCTAAGCCCCCAGCTCTCGCTACCAGTGTATAGAAAATACAAGGGACAGAAAAACATGAAAAATCACATGCTAAGCCTTTTTGTTCTATTTTAATATAGCAAACATTTATTTAAAATTTGTTTGGTTACTATGTTTTTGTCAGGCGATATACTGTGATATTTTCCCCGAAGATGACTAAGGTATAGGATATCCTGCTAAATAGATTCTGATTTCTATGTTTTTGTTCCATTGCCTACTTTGGGTAGGTTTAATCTACTTTCTAATAACCAGTAATAATACTGTAACAGCTTCTGTAGCCTCTGAGATCTTCCTCCACCCTAGCCCCTCCCCTCAAGGCTTTTTCCATTGTATTGTGGATTGAGAAACCAAATATCAACTTCTTAAAAACTTACAAAAGAAAGGTTTTACCCATGAGAGCTAAACAAGGGCTTGTATTAGTAAATACATAAATACTAGTAACCAGACTTTTGAATAATCATTGAGTTTTTCAGATTATTTTTTCCTACTTAATTCTTGACTGCATTCTGGATTGCCAAGGCATCTGGACAAATGAGACGTAACCCAGTATTCTTATACTAATCACGTTAGATAGAAAATTTGGTTACAACAACCATCAGTAAGCCATTGTGTGCATAGGAAGATGGCAAAATTCCAAGCTGGAAAAACCCAGAACTGCACACAAACATGAAAATTCACTAGGAATGTCACTTGGACTAGGTCATTAGGATAAGCATATGTAACAGCCTCGCTGTTGACATTCTCTTTTCAAAACACCTCCTCCTTTGAATTCCATGACCTAACACTCTCCTAATTTTCTTCTACCTCTGGGGCTTCTCTTCAGTCTTTTTCCTGGCTCATCTTCTTTCTCTGAGCTATTAAATATTGGAAAATTGCAAGGCTCTCTTCTCCTTCACATTCTACACCCTGCGTCTGTGATGTCGTCCATGCTTATGGTTTTAATTATTATCTATACGTTGATGACTCTTAAATTTATATCTCTAGGCTAGACTCTCCTCAGAGCTCCCAATCATAAATCCAGTTGCCTCTTCAACATCTCAACTTGGCCATCTCACAGTGCTTCAAACTCTGCATGTCCCAAAACTGAACTCATAGCTTTCCCCTCAAACTCCTTCCTCCTCCAGCATCCCCTCAATAAATAGCACCTACATCCAAAGACGAGTGAGCCAGACAGTTGGCAGCCATCCCTGACACCTCTTTCTCCATTCCCACCAGGTTCATTGGGTCAGGAAGTGTTGCTGACTCTCATTTCCGACTCTATCCATGTCTATTCATCTTCACAGCTGCCACCACCGTCCAGGTTCTCACAGTCCCATCCCTGGATTACCTCCAAAGCCTTCTATTCTCCCCAGGTCTACTCCGTGTCCAATCCATTCTGTGGTCAGTATTCCATAAAAATAATCCAATCTGTTTATAACTGTATCACCTTCCCAATGCCTTTAGAATAAAGACTAAAGTCCTCACCATGGCTTGTAAGGATTATAATGTTACTGGCCCATACCTCCCTCACCAGCCTCATTTCCAATCCTCTTCCCCTTGTTCTCTGAGATCTAGCTATACTGGTCCAGGAGTCTGGGCCCTAGGACCTTTGCACATGCAGTTCCATCTGGTAGGATTGCTCTTTTCTCCTCTTCAACTAGCTAATTCTGATGGTTAGAATTATCTAATTGTGATGTGTCTCTCTAATTGGCTGCTGGTACGTCTTCCTATTGACCTGCTCACAGTTCTTGTTCTTTATGGTTGAAACAACTCTGTAGCTAAGGAAACTGATGCCCAGGAATGTTATATAACTTGTATGGGGATCATGCGTCCAGGTAGTAGGTGTGCTGAAACACACACTGGAATTATCTCACTATAATAACAGCTAGATCTGCTATTAAATTCTGGTCTCTAAATAATGTGTAGAAGCTGGAGTGAGTTGAGAGAAAAGGAACATGCTAATTAAAGGAAAGGCAAGTAAGGCCTTTGAAGAAAGGTTAAAAGAGACAGAATAGTTTGGGATAATGCAATGGACATGGGAAGAAAAGGAAATTTAAAGTTTTCAAGTTGAGGAGGTTATTACAGTGTAATGGCAATATATATATATATATATATATTTTTTTTTTTTTTTTGCCTGACCACAGGGTACAAAAGACAATCTTAGGTCTTATATTTCCTTAGGGATGAGAAATTTTAGCTGGAATGGGTTTGGTTTGAAAAAGGAAAAGGTGATTAAAATTTTGAACAAATACAGTTAGTCCTGAAAGTCTTTTGGTGGACGTGGTTAAAAGCGGGGTCAATAACCATCTAAGTTACATGATGGTTTCAGTGTTGACCTACCTCAGGCAGGAACCTGGGCCAGCTGACCTCTTGAGGTTGTTTGGAATGAATGAAGAAAAGAGTGGATATGAAAGTGAGCCTTGCCATCCATCACAGGCTAGATGGTACTCCTAGCCCTGCCTGGTGTGGAAAGAGAAATATTGAGTGGCATGAGTTCCCAAGGTCTCCTCAGCTGAGCACGCTCAGTTGGCCTTATCTGGTTCCCAGGTGTTTCCATTTATCTCTGATAAACTGTCAGCCAAGAGTCAGCTTTGGGGTGGGAGGTGAGGGAATGAGTAGAGGGGAGGGTAATACCCCAGATGTTTTCTGAGAAGATGGGAGAAAGTTATTCCTCAGTACTAATGCATTTCGTCATCCTCTCTGCTTGCAGATGTTAAATTTGGGAATACTTCCAGGTTCCCTCTTCTCTCTTAAAATATAATTAGCTGTGTATTTAAAACACCAGGACCCAATCATCCCCAGGGATGTATCTCTTTTGCATATGGATGAAGGTTTGGGGGTTTAAGAGGATTCTCAGTTTTACTAGCTATATCTCTTCCCATCTTACCAGTCCTGTGGGCTTTCTCCTTTCGAAGTCAGGAAAAATGATAATAAACAGAGGTGGCATTTACTGAATTCCTACTCTGTGCTAAATAAAGTCAAATGTCCCTGGCAACCCCACCAGGGTTGGGTGAAATTCCATTTTACAGATGGGGGAAGTCATCCCATATTGTTGTTTCCCCAAGTTCACAAAACTGCCAATTAGCAGAACTTGTTCAAATGCAGGACAGTGGGACTTTCAAATGATCATTGCAACATTTTTAGAGCTTTCTTCTGTACCAGTCATTCATTAAAGCCTGTGGAGCAGGTACTATTAGGTTCCTTTTGCAGGTGAGGAAACCAAGGCATAGAAACATCCAGTAGCCTGCCTAGCTCACCCAGTTAGCAAGTAAGCGGCAGAGAGCCAGGCAAACAGCTCGGCCACGAGCCTGTACTGATTGCCACCCGCTTTCGACACTGTAGAGAGAGCCGGGGTTGGCTTGACGCATTTTCTTTTTCTCAGAGTAGCTGATCTGAGCTTGCAAGGTAGGAGCTTCTCTTGCTTGCCTTGTCTTATCTTTCCATTGATCGTGTCATTGGAGCAGCTGTGGGCTCCCCAACCTGTGAAAGCCTTTGCATCTAAGCCATTGGATACAGGTGGCAAGGTTGTGGCTCCAGTTCAAGCCTCCCCCTGGAGCTGGATGTTCCAAAAAGGACACTGTGTTCTGTAGGGCTGTCTCTCTGGCGCAGGCTTTGATCTGGGAAAGGATGAGCCTCGCTGCAGAGCTGAAGCTGTCTCCCTGCCTTGTTTACGTGAGAGTCCTTCCAGGACTCTGTCTGCTTTTGAGGTGGAAGTGCCCTGCCAAGAACTCCAGTTCTTTACTCTGGCTGTGCAGCCAACACACCTCCCACCTTTTCGATGATTTCTCTGTCCTGGAGAGAGAGCAGTGTCTCATAACAGTTTGGAGACTACAAAAAGTTTCCCTGGCAGGATGAGTGATGGACTCGGCAGCATGTTCTTGCCTTTTGGAGTTGCCCTCCAATTTTTCCAGGCTTGATTCTGTAAATCATTTCATCTTGTACAAATATTGGGCTGTGAGCACAGATGATCTCAAAGGCGAGGGTTATTTGAAACTCCATTTAAGTATCTATCCTCCTTTCAGCAGATTAATGTAGCTTAAATTTGTGAATAAAAGTTTTCTTCTGTGCCTGCCAGTGCACAGGTAGTTCTGGGGTCTTTGGGAGGAAGTAGAATATGCTCCTACTCCAGGAGGCTTTGGAAAAGGGGATTTATCTGTGCACTGACAACTCATTTATCATCAAAAGCATTTAAGGCCCTACTCTATGCAAGTACTCACGGGGCAGATGGAGGTGGGGTTAGGAATGAAGTGGGGAAAACTGTGAAATGTTTTTAAAGAGATATGTAAGCCTGAAAAGATCATTTAGAATATCCACTTGCTTTCTTTCTTCTCAAGAAGATGGAAATCTATTGTGGTTTTCAAGATAGATTAAGGTTAAATAACTCACAGATTTGGAAGAGTATTTTGGGTAGCTATCTGATGTATTTCATGTCAGAGTTTATGCTCATTTGCCCTTATTCCAAAAAGGAAAGAGAATTGGTCGAAGGCAGACTATGATAATGAAGGCCCAACAACCACAAGTTGTAAATGTTCCATCAGAGAAAGTGTCTTTGACATCTCTGCTCTTCAACTTTTTGATTAAACAGTTGCCCAGATGCAGTGACTACATGCTTTTGAAATGAATATGCTTGAATTCTGAATGTTAGAAATTATCTTACTGGTTTGCGAAGACAGAAGTGCCTACCTTTTAACAGTACTTAGAATGGAAGACCTAACTTGTTTTTCTGAATTAGAGCACATGCAATTCAGTGTGACCCAAGGAGTTTTAAACTTAAAAAAATTTTTAAGATACTTAACTCCTTCCATCAAACTATACCCAGATGACAGAATTTTAGACATTGTTTAGTAAAGTTATAGAGATGAAAACCTATCACAAGGTGATGTAAACAGATTAGCTTGGGAGGGAGAAAAGAAGACCTGGAACATATAGAAATGTGTTAAGCCTTACAAAATGTTCTTTCATTTAGATCTTACAGAATTTTCTCCTTTTTATAGGCGAGGAAATAGAGGCTTAGAGATGTGAGTAAACATTTCTAAGATACAACTAATCAGTGGTGAACTTGAAATGGAATCACGGCTTTCAAACTTTGAAACTAATGCTCTTCCAATTCACCAGGCTACCTCACTTACTTGGGCTTCCCAGGTGGCGCTAGTGGTAAAGAACCCACCTGCAAGTGCAGGAGACATAAGAGCTGAGGGTTTGATCCCTGGATTTGGAAGATCCCCTGGAGGAGCACATGGCAACCCACTCAAGTATTCATACCTGGAGAATCCCATGGACAGAGGAGCCTGGTAGGTTACAGTCCTTAGGGTCACATAGAGTTGGACACGACTGAAGCGACTTAGCACGCACCTTACTCATTACCTAGGAGCAATCATCATGGAAAGTTTCCAATCTGCCTCTTGCCAATGCCTCTAAGGATCTGAGACAAAGCTGCCTCCTGACTAAGGCAATGCCGATACAACAAGGAGGCAAAGTCAACTGGGTCTAGAATTAGGCTACCTGGACTACTAGGACTCCAGCCCTGCTGTTTACTAGCTGTGTGCCTTGGGACAAATTACTGGGGCTCTTTGGATATCACTTTTCTGATTCCTTAATAAAGGGTATAATACTTATGCCCAATTCATAGGGTTTCATGAGCATTAAGTGAAATAGAAAGGGTCTGCCCAGGGCCTGGGAAAAAAAGTTCAACATGTGTATAACTTTCCTCATTCTACTTGGAACTTAAATTGTGTTTAGTTATTTCTTTAGCATAATGCCTGCCAGAATAAAACACGGAGATTCTTATGAAAGGCAAAATGAACATCTGTGAGCATGATTAGATACAACAAAGAAGATAAGGGTAATCCTAGAGAGCATCATGACATGGCTGACCATATTTTTTTCAAACAAAATAGAGGTTAAAAATTAAGAAATGAGCCTAGAACAAAGGCGAACATTATACGCAATTGCCGTGAAGCCCAGTATCCTGTTAGTAACCAGTTAGTGAAGCGCTTCTAAGGAGAGGAGCTGGACTAAGTCACGTGCCTTGCTGTCCCATGTGTGCTGTCGTGTCCTACTCTCCATGGCCCACAGACTGCAGCCTGCCAGGCTCCTCTGTCCGTGGGATTCTCCAGCAAGAACATTTGAGTGAGTTGCCATTTCCTCCTCCAGGGGATCTTCCCAACCCAGGGATAGAACCCACATCTCCTATATGTCTCTTGTAATTGTAGGCAGATTTTTACCACTGAGCTACCTGGGAAGCCCATGTGTCTTCAGTTCAGTTCAGTTCAGTCGCTCAGTCATGTCTGACTCTTTGCGACCCCATGAATTGCAGCATGCCAGGCCTCCCTGTCCATCACCAACTCCTGGAGTTCACTTGAACTCATGTCCATCGAGTCGGTGATGCCATCCAGTCATCTCATCCTCTGTCGTCCCCTTCTTGTCCTGCCCCCAATCCCTCCCAGCATCAGGGTCTTTTCCAATGAGTCAGCTCTTCACATGAGGTGGTCAAAGTATTGGACTTTCAGCTTCAGCATCAGCCCCTCCAATGAACACCCAGGACTGATTTCCTTTAGGATGGACTGGTTGGATCTCCTTGCAGTCCAAGAGACTCTCAAGAGTCTTCTCCAACACCACAGTTCAAAAGCATCAATTCTTCGGTGCTCAGCTTTCTTCACAGTCCAACTCTTGCATCCATACATGACCACTGGAAAAACCTTGACTAGACGGACCTTTGTTGGCAAAGTAATATCTCTGCTTTTCAATATGCTATCTAGGTTGGTCATAAACTTTTCTTGCAAGGAGTAAGTGCCTTTTAATTTCATGGCTGCAATCACCATCTGCAGTGATTTTGGAGCCCCCCAAAAATAAAATCTGACACTGTTTCCACTGTTTCCCCATCCATTTGCCATGAAGTGATGGGACCAGATGGCATGATCTTAGTTGTAGTTAATTCTATCACTCCCATTGCTACCAGCGTATTTTTCAAGATTTTTAAAAAAACTCAAAAATTCTATAAAAAGAGTGTCATACAATTTCAAAAGTGAGATATGAAATACTTTCCTAAGCCAAAAAGAAAAAGAAAAGTTAGCCATCTTGTGAGAGTATTCTTCTAAAAACTTGAATAATTTTCTTGCTAATTATTACTATTATTTACATTGAACATTTAAAATTTTCCATTTTGTGAAGGGTCTAAAGTCTTTTGCCAAGAGCAATGAGAATCGTGGGAAGAAAAAAGTCAACCTCCCCCCTCCTTTGTATAAATTTCATTAATATCTATGTAATCAGAACACATACTAGCTGTTCTTGTACCAACAGAAAGCATGTTGATGGAGCGAACCCATCCTGGGTATGTCAAAATCGGACCTTTTCCAAACAACTCAGACAATTTAAAATTTCTCCTTGCAACAGAAGCTTATGTTTCTCTCCTAGATGTCCTGTTAGGGGGTTTGGTTTCTGACTCAACTCCCTCCACAAGCCTGCATTTAGGGGTATGATATTCAACATTTCACCCTTGGTGGTGATCTCATCCTTGACTGGTTCAGGGGGGAGGGAGGGAGGGATTAATGAAAATATAGGTCAGCCCTTCTCCATCTCCACTGGGGCCATGTTGTCTTGGTTTTGATCATTTCCCTCAAATTAAGATTTCTGCATAAAACCCCCATGTCTGTGTTTGGCTGGCAGTTTTATGGCTGACCAAACTGCACTGGCCGGGGGTTCTGGTTGGCTGAATGTTTACACAGCCTGTTAATCAGATGAGGAGAGGGGAATGGATGTGGGGACTGTCTGTGAGCTGGAGCGGCCCTGTTTGCTGTCGTGTGCAAGGGCCTGCACTTTGTTACTACAAATTACATAATGACATGTTACATTTCAAAGTGTATTTTTACTTCAGGGAAAATTAAACCAATAAACAAACAACCCTGGTGGAAAAAAAAAAAAAAAAATCCCTGTTTTCCAGATATTCCTCTTCGAAAAGGCTCTTAATTAAGTTGTAGCTATAAACAAATCTTTGTTTTATTGAAAAGAGCACAATTGCATATAAAAGCTATTTTTAAAAATTAACATTCAAACCGTTTGCTGTACTAGAGTCTGGATGGTGTTATGTGTTTTATGATCTGTTCAAAAATCAAAAGGCAAGCTTGTGTAGTGATGGTAGATTCTCAATTTTTGATTGCTAATCCCTTTCAAATGTTGCTCCTGGCCTGCTTGAAAGGAGTACGTAAAACAGGAATTATCTTAGTTTTTCCAGGTACTGATTCAAGCAAAGCTGCTTAGCGTAAGCATGAAGTGGCTGACACTGAATTTTCGGTCATTGTAGAAAATCTTGGTCTCTTCTGAATACTATCTATATTTCAGCAACTTTAACACTGTTAACAAAAATCAAACACTCTAATTCAGTTTCTACATCTTTCACTGCACACCTACAAATGCAGTTTTAATTCTTTTCTGTAAACTGCAGAAATTAAGTATATATTCAGGATCCAAGGTTAAAATGATTGTCTTTTGAGTCTGTATTATTCAATTATGCATGTATGTACTTGCTCAAACTTTTTTCCAGCCTAAACTGTTTTTGAAAAGAGAATGTATCCTTACTTTATTTACCTGAGCTAAGAGAAGTACTGAAAATAAGGACACTTATTAAACAGTATTTTAAAAGACTTATTTTACCAATCAATCCTGTCCCAGATCTGCTGTTATCAGAACCATTTGGCCCGGAATTCAATGGGTTTGTTCAGGTGTTTGGCTGCTATTAGGAAGAGCAGCAGGCCAGTAACTGGCTGGATGAAAGATTGCCCCCCTTATATTTTAGAAACATCCCACGATGCTTACATTTCTTAGGCAAAATTATGATGTGACTTTGGATAATTTATCAGTACCCGCCACAAAATGAAAAATCACAAAAGCGATTGAAATAAACTGTCCATGTCTTCCTGTTAAGTTTATTTATTTTTAAATTCAGGATGTTTAAAAAGAAATCTTTTCCCCTCAAATCTTAGAAATAAATAATGGGATTTTTGAAACTTGTAGTTAAAACTTCAGATTTCACAAAGACTGAGAAAAACTTAAGAGGAAAGCAAAGCAAAATAAAGGACAGATACATAGTATAGATGTTTTTGGCTAAAATGGGACCACATTGGACAACGTTATTTGGTAACAGTCACGAGACACTCCTATTTTATCTTGTGGAAAAGAATGCTCTCCTCTTTCTCATCTTGGATTCTTGATAGTCTGTTTGAATAATTAATTTAGATGACTTTGTTACTTATAAAAGTACTCAACCCTGACCTAAATTGACCATCCCCTTTTCAAGTGGTTTTGTATTTGATTTCAGGCATCTTAGTGTACGATTGCTCTGTGGGACATTCTGATGGGGCTTGAACTTGACTTTAGAGGAAACAGAACTAGATTTTTTACCAGTGACTGAACTTCCTTTCACTTCCACCAAATAAACAACAGTCCAAAATGAAGAGTCAGATATTAATCTAATGTTTTCATTCTTTGAATGACTAATCCAATAAGAAAGAAGATTTTGACCCCAGCTATAGACAAGGAATTACCTTAACAGGCCAAGAGATGCCAACAAATGGGTAAGATCCTTATTCATAAGATATCCTCATTCTGGTTTTTTGCTTAGGTAGCACTTGAAGTGATAGATGGGGAAAAGTTACACCATAGCTTGTAGAATGAATGAGGAAAGTGGGCAATATAATAATAGTAGTAGTTTCAAGGCCTTCCCTTGTCAGTCTTTTCTATATGATGTTCTCAATTTACATAGGTTGACAACTTCTCTCTTCTGCCTACTTTGCCTTCCATGTCATGGTTTGTGTCAAGGCTCCAGGGAAGTCCACCATCAGCACCGCAGATCCAAGGCACGAATCCAGACAAGAGAAAGAGAGATGCTTAGGCAGAAGGAAGGGTAAAAGTTCAATTCTCAGATGGCAGTTCAGATTTAGAAAACAGAATGAAAAAGAGTGGTGGTAGCCATCTCACGACTTCTTTCACCTTCAACTTTGAATTTAACTCTTAAAATGTATCTGCATTTATTTCTATCAAATCTATCATCTATTTTCTTATCTCTTCCTCCCTTTCTCTTCCTCCTTCTTTCTTTCCTTTTCAGCAATAAAACTCATACTATCGCAGAAGTCTGAAATTAGACTTTAAAAGCTAGTACTACTCTTATTTCAGAGGAGTGAGGTTTTTTTCCCTTGTTTGGCTTTAACTCTCTCTATTCTGATACTTGTCCTTAATATGATGTATCAAGGAACCTCTTTGTAAATGTTTCTGTTTAATGGGACCCAGGGAAATAAAAGCTCTTTAAAAGGATAAAATGAAGCTTTGTGATATGGCTTGTCCATTTTCATAGGCATGCAATTCTGTTTAAAATTCTGTTTTAAAGGCTAAACTGTGTGTGTGTGTGTGTGTGTGTGTGTATATATATAAAACTCATTTGTGTGTTTTAAATACTATTTAAAAATTTTAAGTTTATACACACACGCACAGAGCACTTAGTGTAGATTATATCAGCATGCAACCTGAAAAATATAAGTTTACCTGAAAGCTTAACTTTGCAATGCATCCAACTAATCAAGTAACATTTTTTATAAGATACATGCCTATAAGTGCTACATGCAAATGTGCTATTTCAAATATTTTTCTGATTGAATGAACAAGCTCACAGGTTCACCATTTTATATTTGTTCTTTTAAAAACATGAAACTCATTTTGAAAATGTTGGTTTAAATGGGCATTATTAAGTCTTTATCAGTTTTGAGCATTTCAGCCTTTTGCATCCAGAAAGTTCTCAATCTGACAGAATAAGAAATGCATTTACATGGCCTAAGCTCTTAAATTGTCCCTTTCAATTAATGCCCCATCATGGAGCAATCTGGAAACCATTACTCAGTAACTCTTCGTTATAATTGCTTGCAGCTGAGTATCCAGCCCTTGGTAATATAAGAATAAAAGAAAACTCAGTTAGTAACAAGTGCAATTGATTCCATTCAGAATTCCCCTGGTGCTTTGCCATGTTTGGCCTGCATGAGAGGAAACACGAGGTTTTTTTTTTTTTTTCCCCCTTTTTTTTTCTTTTGGGGCCAGGAAATGAATTGGCAGACATAAGATGGTCTGTGTGGTGCTTGCCTTCATTTTTCAGCTGGTCCTAGTTAAAAATGAGACGGTGGGGCTCCTGCTTTCTCCCCCACCGGCTACATTTTTTTTTTTTTGAGGGTTTTTCTGGTAATAGATAAGACTACAAAACTTCAATTTGCTACATACTAACAGCATCCAGAAACTGTCACCTTCTGTGGCCACAGTCAGTCCTGGGACTTACTTCTGCTAAGGCTTGGGTTTTAGAATTTGATTCACTTCCACCTTGATCCTGCCTTTATGAGACAGAAGCCCCTGGTGCATTTTGTACAGGTGGAGAGTGTTTATGTGTTTGGAGGCTATCAATCACCAACTCAAGAAATGTAAAGATCTAAATTATGATAGATGAAAATGTGAAATGTAATGTGGTAAACGTCCCCCAACCCACCCCCCACCTTGTGTAAATCAGGAACTTGGCTTTTTAAAAACGGTAGAGAAAAAATTCTTATCACTCAGTCCTCTGAGACTATGTAGCTCAATGCTGACGTTGAGCCACAGTGTCCAGCGCCAGTGTCTCCCTGGACTCTGAGCATCAGGGACAATAGGGACACTCCATTCATAACATCCTGTCCCCTTTTCTCCTACAGATGACTGGGCCAGGTGACAAGCATGCCCATGAATTTAAAATGTGTAAATTATAAAATAATTTTTGTTATAAAAAGAACTGATGCTCACATGTAGAAAAGTTAAATTCAATAGAATTCTGTTCTAATTAATTTCCATTCTTTGCTTTCATAATGGGAAAAAAATTTATCCCTCTCTGTGAATTTAAGTGGCATTTCACTTTGATTTGCTATAGAGAGAAAACTGTAAAATCTCCCATGACCTAGGAAAATTGCTTTAAATGTTTGAGTATTTTTTCCTATGCATTTATATTGGGAGGGGCATTATTTTTTGCATTGGTGTGATTTCTTGTATTTTCTACCCTTTTGTAAACTTTTTTAAAATTGCTGTTACGGTTATTACTAATTACATATTTGGAAAGCCCACTTTGGGATTTAATTTAGAAAACAACAACAACAACAACAAGAGAAGCACTTTCGTAATGACAAGAAGAGTAATTGAAGGAGTAAAAGTCTTCTTGATCTTAGGAGATTTAAGGACCTAAGAGAACAGGAGCTGATGCAGTATCAGTTGGTGTTATAAACTGTGCTGGAACCTGAATCCCAACTTTCCCAAACTCTCAAGCTCTACAGTGATTAATAGGAACTACAAATAAGCCTTAAGGGAGAACATTTTTCCATTAAGAAATAAATAAAGATGAAGACTTAGAAGAAAGTTTCACGAAGGCGGGGAGAATTGCCTGGTTTTGTGTGTTCCTGATTTCACATTCTCCTATCAGAGAGCTATACAACAATCACCTGAGTTATCTTAAATTTATGTGGATTAAAAATTATCAAACTCTTCAGTAGTATTTTCAATTTTTCTTCAGTTTCATTTCTTTAGAGGTAAAGAAATGCAGACCATTCAGCCTGGGTGTGCTGCAGGCCCTGGGGTCACTAAGAATTGGACACGACTGAGCAACTTCACTTTCACTTTTCACTTTCATGCATTGGAGAAGGAAATGGCAGCCCACTCCAGTGTTCTTGCCTGGAGAATCCCAGGGATGGCAAAGCCTGGTGGGCTACTGTCTATGGGGTTGCACAGAGTCGGACACGACTGAAGCGACTTAGCAGCAGCAACAGCAGCAGCAGCAGCCTGAATGGGAGCAGAGTTTGGGGGAGAACGGATATACACGTATATCCGTTCTCCCCCATGTACGGCTGAGTCCCTTTGCTGTTCATCTGAACCTATCACAACATTGTTAATCGGCTATACCCCAATACAAAATAAAAAGTTCAAAAGGAAAAAAAAAAAAAAAGAATGCAGCCTATTAAAACCTGGATTATCAGAAATATAGCCATTGTTTTGTAACAACTTTCAATGGAGTATCATCTATAAAAATACTGAATTACTATATCATACACCTGAAATAAATAATATAAATTATTTGTATATCAATAAAAATAAAGTCTAGATAATTAAGCTCTTTAACTAGAACTTTAACAAATGTGATAATGAAATCAGCTAATTGACCGTGTCCAGTGACTATGAATTCAGGTTAATTACTTATATTATTGGTTCCCAACCTATGGAGAGTAGTGGTGGGATGAAGGTAAAGTCCATTTCTGATAAAGAAGAGTTTGTCCAGTAGTTTAGGCTCCTATGTTTGAAACAATCAATCCCCAAACTCCAACATTTATAAGCTGGTCCAGCCCAAGGTTTCAGCCAAAGGGACTTCTCACTACTTGCACATCTACCAATTTTCCCTGGTGAAAGTCTTGTCCATCTTTCATGGGAACTGGTCTCGTATGGGTCTTGTTCCTTCATGAGCCAGACAGGGCTGTCTGCTCCATTCTCTAGGGTGTTTACAGGACTTTGGCTTTGTTTCAGGTTTTCAACACCTTTATAAAATCCTCTCTCTCTTCCTGTTGAGGCAGTATTTAAGCAATTCTCCCATTCCAATCAATCAACAGATTTTTCTTGAGGTCTAATTGAGTGGAATCCTCCACTCCTGCCCAAAGCTGTTGATTAGTAATGTTTGTAGGCTCTTCTGCTGACCAAAATCCTGGAAATTTATGACCTTTTTTTCCTCCCCTAAATTGTGGTAAAATACACATAACATTAAAAAATTGCCATTTAAACCATTTTTAAGCATATTGTTCAGTGGCATTAAGTGTATTCACATTGCCTACTGACCATTTGAGCTTCCCAGGTGGCTCAGTGGGTGAATAATCTGCCTGCAATGTAGGAGACACTCTGCTTCAATCCCTGGTCAGGAAGATCCCCTGGAGGAGGGCATGGCAACCCACTCCAGTATTCTTGCCTGGAGAATCCTATAGACAGAGGAGCCTGGCAGGCTGCATTTCATAGAGTCACAAAGAGCTGACATGACTTAAGAGACTGAACATGCATGCACAAGCACCTTTAAAGATATTCTCTTCCAGAAGATCAATTAAAATGGTGGCGCAAGAGGATGTGGAGCTCAACTCGCCCCATGAATACATCAAAAATACATTTATATGTGGAACAGTTCTCACAGAAAATTAACTGGACACTGGTAGAAGGACTCCTGTACAATTAAGGCTGTAAGAAAGTTACCCATATAATTGGGTAGGAAGGGAAGAAGCAACGGAATCGGGACCTAGACCCCTGGGAGAGGACTCAGAGGAAAAGGGAGCCCCAACCTGGGAGGAAGTGGTGAGAGCCACAGATGTGATGCCTCAGTCCTGGGGCTTTATGTGGGGAGATGAGCCCCCTTGGCTGGTGAATGGGCCAGCGGGACTAACAGGAAAGACTAGCAAGACTGGATTTCATCCAGGAATGCATCTGTGTTGGTTTGCACCTGAGCCAGGGTGGAAACATTATGTTCTAGAGAGGGCTTCTAGCTTGCCCACAGCCACCTTTATGGACACCCCAGCCTCAGCGAGCCAACACTCCAGCCCTGCTTACCCCATCTAGGATTGCCACCTCTAGGGAGAAAACTCCACTGCGGGATGCAGACGTGACCTGGTCCTGGATGGAATGTGTGTAGGGGGTGGTGGTGACCAGTGTTGCCACTTAGTAAGTCAACTTATCAAAAGCAGCGCAGATCTTTGGCAGCAGCCACAAAACTAGTTCATCCCCAATACATGTTGAGTCTATATGGCCCCTGCCTGCCCTGTGTTGTAACTCCACAACAGGATGGGGGCGGTGGAGGTTAGGGGCAGTGATTGACTATGAAGGACACAGGAGATTTGTACACAAGAGCCCCCTTGCTTCAACACTGCCTGCCATGGGGCAGTGTCCCCTTGTGGGAAGAGGGAGAAACACACACTGAAAGGGAACAGAGCCAGCTTGGACCTGACCCAGCAACTTGGGATCAGACCCTGCCCTGATACAGTGGTGATGACCACTGAGCAAAGGGGATGTTCCACTCACACCCAACTCTTGCTCCAGCCCCTAGTTCCAGCCCCACCCCTTACCATCGTGATAGCTGCCAGCACACCCTGAGGAAAAAATGTGACTTGCATCCACATCAAATCCACAACACTCTCATATAAGAACACCTCTTTAAGTGTGCAATAGCTAACTATTTAACCTAAATTCATAGAGGCAGAGAAAGCTAAGCAAAATGAAAAAGCAGAGGACCTGCTCTCAATTGAAACAGCAAGAGAAAAACCCTGGGGAAAAAAAAATAAAACAGAAATAAACAATTTACCAGATAAAGAATTCAAAGCATTGATAATAAAAATGTCAACTGAATTACAGAAAAGAATAAATATACACACTGAAATTTTTAACAAGGAACCAGAATGTATAAAAAAAGACCCAATTGCAAATGAAGAATTCAATGGCTGGGAAAAAATAAATACTAGAAGGAATGAATAGCAGACTAAATGATACAGAAAGAAGAATGCATAAGTCATCTGGAAGACAGAATAAAGAAAATCACCCAATCATAACAGCAAAAAGAAAAACAAATTAAAAAAAAAATGCGAACAGTTTGAGAGATCTCTGGGCCAACATTAAGCATACAAATGTTCACATTATAGAGGTCCCAGAAAGAGAAGAGTGAGAGAATGGGATCAAAAGTGGTTGAGGAAATTATGACTGGATACTTCCCAAACCTGAAGAAGAAAACAGATAGCCAGGTACAGAAAACACAGAAGTTCCCAAACAAAATGAACACAAACAGACTCACACCAAGGCATATCATAATTAAAATGGCAAAAGTTAAAGAAGGAATTCTAAAGGGAGCAAGAGAAGAACAGAGTAGTATACAAGGGAATTCCCATAAGCTTATCAGCTGACTTCTCTGCAGAAACTCTGCAGGCCAGAAACAAATGGTGTGATATAGTCAAAGTACTGAAAGGGAAAACCCTGAAATCTAGGATGCAATATCCAGCAATATCATCATTTAGAATCAAAGGAAAGATAAAGAATTTCTCAGACAAGCAAAAAGTAAGCAAGTTCTGCAATACTGTTTCTAACCTAAAAGAAATGTTAATAGGTCTTCTCTAAGTGGAAAAGAAGTTAGAACCCTAGGAAAGGGAGAATTCCACTAGAAAAAGCAATTAGATAGTAAGGACTGAGGATCAATTACTTAATTAAGCCAGCATGAAGATTAAATGACAAGCAAATTATAAAAGCAACTATAATAAATAAGTAAGAGATAAACATGAAATTGTAAAATAGCACATCAAAAAACACAAAATGGGAGGGGGGAGAGTAAAAAAACGTAGATCTTTTACATGTGTTTGAATTTAAACTGGTACAACCACTGTGGAAAATAGTATGGAGCTTCCTCAAAAAGCTAAAAATAGAGCTATCATAGGACCCAGCAATTCTACTCTTAGGTATATATTCAGAAAAAATAAGAACGCTAATTTGAAAAGGTACATATACCCCAACGTTCATAGCAGCACTATCTGCAATACCCAAGATGTGGAAGCAATGCAAGTGTACATCGATACATGAATGAATAAAGAAGATGTGGTATATATACAATGAAATCTAGTAGTGTTAGTTGCTCAGTCGTGTCCAACTCTGTGTGACCCCCTGTGTAGGCTGCCAGGCTCCTCTGCCTATAGGAATCCCCAGGCAAGAATACTGCAGTGGGCAGCCAGTCCCTTCTCCAAATGGAAGACTGCTGCTGCTGCTAAGTCGCTTCAGTCGTGTCTGACTCTGTGTGATCTCACAGACGGCAGCCCACCAGGCTCCCCCGTCCCTGGGATTCTCCAGGCAAGAACACTGGAGAGGGTTGCCATTTCCTTCTCCAATGCATGAAAGTGAAAAGTGAAAGTGAAGTCACTCAGTCGTGTCTGACTCTTCGCAGCCTCATGGACTGCTGCCTACCAGGCTCCTCTGTCCATGGGATTTTCCAGGCAAGAGTACTGGAGTGGGGTGCCATTGCCTTCTCTGAAATGGAAGACTACTTAACTATAAAAAAGAATGAGATATTGCCATTTGCAGCAACATGGATGGACCTAGAGATTATTATACTAAGTGAAGTAAATCAGAGAAAGGTAAATATCATATGATATGTGATATATGTGGCTTTTAAAAAGTAAAACAAATGAAAGTACATAGCCAAACAGAAACAAACTCAGAAATAGAAGACAAACTAGGGGTTACTAGTGGGGACAGAGAAGGATAGAGGGGCAAGACATGGGTATAGGATTAACAGACACAAACTACTTCATATAAAATAGATAAGCAGCTAAGATAAATTATATAGTATAGATAATTATAGCCATTATCTTGAAATAACTTTTAATGGAGTATTATCTATAAAAATACTGAATCACTATGCAGAATGCCTCATACTAATTTACTATTGTAAATCAACTATATGCCAATTTTAAAAAAACCTTCCCTTTTCAGTGAAAATTGTATCTAATCACGTTGAGTAACTTACAATGTGGAGGAACGATCACACTTTTAGAAAAGGCAAAACACACAAAGATTCTTACTTCTCCCTATAGGTTGTATTTATTTTATCTCTATTTCTAGTAATAAGTTCTGAATGTGTATTTGTTTATTTTGAACATGGAAATCCTATGACCTGAAATTGCACCAATGAACAAATGGAACATTTCAGTAATAGCTGGTTCTCCACTTTGCTGTATACACGAAACTAACAATATTGTAAATCAACTATACTCCAGTAAAAATTAAAAGCAAAACAATAGCTGGCTTTCAATTACTTGCAAAGGGATATAATTGTAGTGGTTATGAACCAGAGGCCCTATGGACAGCCACCATCAGATACGATTGGTTAAGCTAGCAAAATATTTCAAATGAATTGATTTTCATCATTGTAGGATTGGGATAAATTCATACAAAAGTATTTATTCCCAGTTTCTCTTGGGGGAAAAAAAACCCAGTAGATCTGGTAACATTGGGTGGGTTGGTGGCCACTGCAGATGCAGCAGGTGACGACCCCATGTTCTATCCAGCTTTGTTGACCCTCCAGCCTCCCCACCCCCATTAGCCTTTCAATATGTGACCTCTATCATATCACAGAGCTTCCTGAAGTTTCCTAATTGCCCTCCTATTCATCACTGATGGTGAAACTCTTCTTAATGCTGTTTTATAGAAACTTGAGTGTTGACTATGAACTAAGACCTTCCTGATCAACTTGGAATAAAATGTCACTCAGGACTGACTAAGGAAAGTCTGGAGGAAGCCCCATTTCATTCACAGAGGGAAGGAGGTAGCTTTTTAATTTCCTATTTGTGTCCATTGACCGTAAAGGTAACAATTACTGAAAGGAACATGAGATGGGAGACCAGGAGGCACAACAAAGAAGCAAAGACTAACAAATCTGCAAATAAATCTTGAGCAGCTGAACTGCATAGAGCGCTGTCATGATGTCACAGAAATTCTTTCTAAAGATTTGAATAGTACTGTTGTTTGCTGTTTACTCAGATGTGTACCATTCTTTGTGACCTCATGAACTGTAACCTGCCAGGCTCCTCTGTCCATGGGGATTTCCAGGAAAGAATACTGTAGTGGGTTTCCATTTCCTTCTCCAGGGGCTCTTCCCAACCCAGGGATTGAACCCATATCTCTTGCAAGTTCCTTGCATTGCAGGCAGATTCTTTACTGTGGAACCACCAGGGAGTACTGCTGCTGCTGCTGCTAAGTCACTTCAGTCCGACTCTGTGCGACCCCACAGACAGCAGCCCACCAGGCTCCCCCGTCCCTGGGATTCTCCAGGCAAGAACATTGGAGTGGGTTTCCATTTCCTTCTCCAATGCATGAAAGTGAAAGGTGAAAGTGAAGTCACTCAGTCATGTCTGACTCTTAGCGACCCCATGGACTGCAGCCCACCAGGCTCCTCCATCCATGGGATTTTTCAGGCAAGAGTTCTGGAGTGGGGTGCCATTGCCTTCTCCACCAGGGAGTACTAGGCATTCTAATGGGGCTTCCCTGATGGCTCAGCAGGTAAAGAATCCACCTGCAATCCAGGAGACACAGGAGACTTGGGTTTGATTCCTGGGTTTGGAAGATCACCTGGAGGAGGAAAATGGCAACCTTCTCCAGTATTCTTGCCTGGAAAATTCCATGAACAGAAGAGCCTGGAGGGCTACAGTCCATGGGGTCACAAAGAGTCAGAAGACTGAGCGGCTGAGCAGCAGCAGCAGCAGCAGCAGGAGGCATTCTAATCCTGAGAACTATATAAAATAGCCCAGATACTTTGCTCCATAGGGACTATAGAGCTCTTATAAGGTCTCTCACCTAGGCAATGAAACATTTCTGATGTAGGCTGAAGGTGGTGGACCCTGAAATCAGTGAGAGGAGATCTCTGTCAGATCTCTGGTCTTTTCTGGGATCTAGTTTATTATATTTTTAGGGAGCAGGACTGAACCCATATAAGGTCATTCTTCTCAGAAGTCTTAAAAGAATGGAAACTGGTTGATTCATCTCCATTTCTTTGGCCTTTGTGATGTTGTCTGGGAGGAAGAGGTGATTGTGCATTTGTGTGTTCTCCCAGATTCCAGACCCCTTCTCTGCCTGGGGTCCCCAGATCTGGTTTGGATTGGCAAATCTGATGAAATGATGGCCAAATAAAATCTGAGAACTCTTTCTCAGTGATAAAGGTTTCCAGTCTTCTGTGTTCATAAAAGCAAATAAGATTAAGTTACACCCAAAACAGGAATAGTCATGGAAAACCTACTTTAGAGTTTACCATAAAAATTGAATTACTCCTAGGAGCTCAGTGACTATTGGTTCTCTGAGATCCTTGCCTCACACAGAGCCATTAGTACTAGAGGGTCCTTCTCGCAATTCTTCAGGTGTTTTGTTGTTGGCATTCCCTGTGCATCCGAGCAGGTACCACCTGGGTCTACAGCATGCATTGTGCTGACATCTCACAGTTGCTAACATTGGAGATGACACCAACAAATTGCATTATGTAGCTTGGCAAAATCAGAATCCTTAGATTAGCCTCTCTCTTACAGTGGGAAGCAAAAGGCCAGTCTCAGTTGTACACTAAGAAGGTGCTAAAATTTTGTGGGCTACCAGCTATTTCTCTGAGCTTCTCACAGTGAATTCCTAACTTTCTGTTATGTCTGCTTAATTGTTTTAAATTCATGCACATACATCAATAGCAACAAAGGAGCTATAATTTCTTGGTATTCATTTTGTCATTGTTTTCTTTCCTCTCATCCCTTAGAAGACTCTTCCCATGGGCAGGCCTAGGATTTCTCTTACCAAGAAGTCCAAACACTAGGAATGACAGAGTCTACAGACAGCAGGTCAGCCACGTTTCCTCCCTACTTCCATCTTCAATTAATGAAAGAATGTCCAAAGATCACTGTGGCAGAGGCTGCTGGGAAATCACCCAAACCTGCTTCCTCTTCCTCCTGGGCTTTCAGACATAACTGCACTTCCAGCCTCCATTGCAATCGGGTGACTGTGCAACTGCGCTTGGGCCAGAGCAACATGAGTGGCAATGATTTGCCCCACTATCCAGGAGAGGTTCTCCATGCTTATTGCCCCTGCAGCTGGTTAGGTGGAAATGACTTCTAGAACAACTTTGGGAGCTGCCTAATGAAAATGCTGAGCCACAAGATGGAAAGAGTCTGGGTCCGTAAATCATCATATGAGGGGAGCCTTCCAATCAAGAACAATCTCAGTGGGCTGTGACATGAGTGAGAAAAAAATTTGTTAAACCATTGAGATTTCCGGGTTCTTCATTTCTATCAATTAGTGTAGCTTTGAAAAATACAGACATTAATTTGGGGCTTTCTGAAAGAAGGAGATAGGGAAATGAGGCTTAGGAACAGCCTATAGGAGCTGGAGAATGGTGCTTATGATAGCTAAAGGAGGAAAACAAGAACTGCAGGGCCTCCCCAATCTTCAATGTAGGTTAATGTCCAGAATAGAAGAATAATATTTAGTGTGGATCAGTCAGGGTTCACCATATATTCGCTGAACTTTAAATCCTTGTAGCTTGAAGATATTGACCCCTTTCAGGCAATTAGGAGCCAATGATACTTGTGGATGTTCACTTGGGAAATGTCATAAGTTGAGATTGTAAAATTCTTGCTAAAGTTTAAATTGGCACAGAGTGCAACATGGACTATGTAATTAGGTCTACCCTAGAATTACAGCTTTTACCCATGAAAAGCTGGAGACAAGAGAAAGTATTTATATGCTGGATATTTTAATTACAGAGTAGGAGGGAAAAGACATATCGAGAAAAAGAATGTTGTAGTATGTTGCATATAATATTCTTAGAAATGTAGGAAGAAAGTTATGTTTTCACAAAAACTCTCAGCAGTTCCCTACCTAGGAAGAGAGAGGATTATAGGTGGGTACTAAAGAAGTGGGGACTTGAATTACCTTGACATTATTATTGTACAAAATTCCTCAAGTCTTCTCTGAATAATCAGATCCTCTAATAGGTGTATTACTTTGCAATCCTAAGATTGGATTGAATTGGCAAGAGTGCTTTTCCAGAGCCTTCTGTGCTCCTGGGAATCAGAATTTGTAGAAGTATTCACCATGTGTATGGTGATACTCTGTTTGGGATAGAGACTGCTCCTAGCTTCAGATATGAAACATTAAAAAACAGACAAAGGAAAATATTTCCACTTTCAAATATCAGAAAAGTAATCATTCATTTAAAAACCACTATAAATTTTTGGTTAAATCAGTAAGATTAGAGATAAATATAAGAAATATATTTATCTCTAAGTTGCATCAGACTCTTTGTGACCCGTGGGCTGCAGCATGCCAGGTTCCTCTGTCCTTCACTATCTCCCGGAGTTTGTTCAAATTCATACCCATTGCGTTGGTGATGCTATCTAGCCATCTCATCCTTTGCCGCCCCCTTCTCCTTTTGCCTTCAATCTTTCCCAGCATCAGGATCTTTTCCAAAGAGTCAGCTCTTCGCATCAGGTGGCCAAAGCATTGGAGTTTCAGCTTCAGCATAGTATTAAAAAATTTTAAATTTGTGTACCTATTTAATTTTAAATTTGTGTATAGTTAATTTAATACATATATACATATACATTTAAAAAAATAAAAATTCAAACATCCAGGCACAAAACAAGTCTCAACCAAAATTTCTTAAATGAGTCTAGACAAAAGATGAAACCTGATTCTGAAGTTTTTCATAGTTTAGGATTTCTGGATTTTGGGAGAGAAGCTTTTCTGGTCTTGATGGGGCCATAAGTGAAATAAATTTTGTTCAGTGTCTTTTTATTTCCACTGTGTAAATCGCCTTTTATTAGCTTACTTTGCTTTATTGGTCACCTTCTGAAGCCAGGGAATTAGCTGTGAGGTAGATCTCTGCCTTTCTTCTTTTTATTCCTTTGAATAGTCCAACATATTTTCCTTATAACAGTAAAAGATATTCAGTGGAATACCTCACTGACGCAATTTATGTGGTTCAACTATGCGCGCTTAGCATGAATTTAATATTTAAGCCCTACCTATGAAGGAATGTTGTATGTCAAATAATGTTTTAACATTATTTGTCTCTGAAATGTTATATATATCTAACTTGCACTTGATTAATATGCATGCTCTGAATCTTGTCATAAGCCATTGCTTTAACCCTTTGAGTTGAATATATTCTGCAACTTGTGTTATTTACTCTTTTATGGCTTCTTTTTCTGTGAGTAAGTTTGACTTATGAATGAAATATACACATGTGGGAATGCCTGACATAGCTTAAAGAAACAAAAAGAGTATTGCCTACATATAAAAATATTGAACATTCTGGCAAATCTAGGTACTGTCGGTGAAATTATGGAAAAGACTGCAGGCCAATATCTCAAGGAATTAAAGATGAACTCATTTGACATTGTGAAGACTACTGTATATTCATCCTCAGCCTGGGAAAATAGACCAATAATAGAATGAAGTGAAGCTGATAGAAATGACAGCCAGAGACAGGTGATTGGTTTGGGTAAACGGGAGTGTGGCAGTAAATGTGCCAATAATGCACAGTTAGAACAGAAGCTCTCCACCATCAGTCCACAAAACAAGGTTGGCCCTAAAGCAGTGGTTATCAACGTGTGTTCATTGCACTAGCCGTAGCATCACCAGGAATGTGGATTCTCAGGCCTACCTCAGACCTACTGAATCAGAACTCTGGGGGTGGGTCCATCAGTCTGTCCTTCAACCAGCCTCTGGCGATTCTAATGGAGGTGAATTCTGAGAGCCTTCGTGCTACAGTGTCTGTGGAGTGGAAGCTCGACCTTGTTCTCTTGCAGGTGACTTCAGCTTTCCTCTCCCCTCACAGAATCAGCCTCCTTTTACACTCTGTGACAGTCTAGTGTTAGGGACACACATACTTTCATGCCACCTGGTCCCTAAATAAAAGTTCAAGAGAGGACACCGTCGTATTTCAAGACCAGAGAAAAGCTAGCCGGGTTGACTTTACTGAGATCCAGGCTGTGCATTTCCCATAGACACTATCCTGAATGACGTTCAAGGATGGTTTTGACTATAATTCGTTTTCACCTCATTGTGATCACTTTGAACCTCCAATAGATTCTACTCTACTAGTCTGCTCCCTTCCAGCTCACTGTTTTGTCTTCTAAACAAGAAAAACTGCCTCCGTAGCCCAGCATACACTTAGCCCCTTCTCAATGATTTGTTTTATGTTGTACATACCTGTCACATTCATCTAAAACTCCAGCTAGACAACCTGTAACACAGGAGATTTTTGAAGGGAACAAATATTCTTTTTCTATTTTTCTGAGTGTTTTAAACACAATTGAATTTCTCCTAGAAGTTGCCCTCCTATACTTGGGATGACCATTCTGCATCATAGTATGTATTATTAAAAGATTTCCTGTCTGATTATGAGCCTGGAGATCCCAGATCTAAGAGAAGCAGGCCTAGGAATCTGAGTCAAGTGGTGACACAGAGAAAGCTTTTTCTCTGGGCCCCAAAGAAATAAATGCTCAAGATGTAGCTCAGGAAAATGCAAGAGAACCCTGCTATTTTGTTGCCATGGAGGACAAGAAGGACTTAACTAAACATTGTTTTTAATGGGAGCTACATAACCCCTAGCACAGAGTTGGACACAACTGAAGTGACTTAGCAGCAGCAGCAGCAAGCCCCAAACATGTGGTGGTGTCTGCTGCTTTGCTGGGTGTAAACTGTTCCACTGTTAGAAATGAGAAGGTTGGAAATCACAGAGGAGAGGAGTGAGAGAGCTATAGCTTACAGAGTGTCCAGCATTATAGCCTGTCTGGCACCTGATGTCACACACAGATATTAGACTTTGTAACTGCTATCAGATGTCAGAGGTTTCATGGATGATTGCTCCATAGGGAGCTGGAGAAGGCCACCTTACATAAAAGTCTCTGGGTGGCTCCTTCTTTATGTCTGCTACCCAACAAGAAACCAATATCAGGAAAAGATTTACAATTTGGTGGGCAAAAGATAAATGATTTCAGTCTCTGGATGCTTTAAGAGAAAATTTTTGTGCCTCATATGGTCAAAATTGATCACTCCATTGACTTTTGTATGGGATGGGCCCAAACTAATGATGTTAGGTAATCAATGAGAACAGGCTGTGCATGAAGAATTAAAAACCACAATAATGGATTGCTCCTCACAGCAAGAAACAAATGAGGGCTGGCCACATCCAGAGAAGACTGGACCCAGGGCTATCTCCCCTGGCTCTGGTACCCTGAACAGGTGCTATTAGAGACCATTTGGAGAAGCGTGGCTCACAAAGTAAGCCCTCTGATGGCTGTATTTCTTTTCATGGAGAGTCTAATTTCTCTGTCTATGCTGGCATTTCTTGTCTCTATAACCTGCCTTGAATGCCTAAGAAATAGATCCCAGGGTGCTGTGGTTTGTTATAATTAGCTCTAGCTATTAGTTCTTCCTGTTTAAGCGAGTGTGAGAGGACCAGACCTTGGTAGAAAGCCACTCAGAGGGACAGAGCGCTCTTTTCCTGACTCCTAACATATGCCTGGCCACTAGCCTCCCCATGTAACTGCTGCACATTCAGGGCATTTGGACCTATGAGACCTGCCCCCTGCTCCTGACTTCACAGCCAACATGTGGAGAATAATACAAGGGCATTAAATTAGACCTCATTACCTAGCCAGTTGGGCCGTCCAGCTCTCCTGCACATAATAATGAGGTCTGATTTATTGTGATCATTATTCAGGCATTACAGGTCACTAAATAACATGCTCTGCCCACACATGTCTTCTGAGCTAATAAATATCCTGAGAGGAAACGGTCTTGAGGGTGTGAGTCTCAGGTTTAGATCAGTAACTGCAGGCTCATTATGTGTGAAGGTACTTTGCCTATTGCTCACAAAATCTTGGGAACAGAGATGGCAAAAGTCTAATTAATAACCTGGGGGATGTGAGTGAGAGACGAAGGAGGGCATGTCCACTGGATTCTCTGGCCTATGGGGCGCAGCATACCAAGGAGGTATGCTGGTGGGTGGGTGGGTGGAACAGAGCCGTGGCCAAACAGGTGAGTCAGCCAGGGCCCCACCCCGGCAACACAGCATCCAGAGGCCAGGCCTTCTTGGAGTTGGCTCTGCTTTTCTCTCTCACCTGGGTATTCCCAAAAGACCACCCGCGAAGTTCCTGACATGTCACTCTCTCTCATTTCTGGGTCTTGGCACTTGCGGCTCCTTTCTGTCTAGAAGGCTGTATCCATTCTTGCCTCCCCGTTAGTATGGTATTATTACATTTGGGGGGCTTCCCAGGTGGTGCTAGTGGTAAAGAACCCACTGCCAGTGCAGGAAGCATAAGAGATGCAGGTTTGATCCATGGGTCTGGAAGATCCCCTGGAGGAGAACATGGCAACCCACTCCAGTATTCTTGTCTGGAGAATCCCATGGACAGAGGAGTCAGGTGGGCTGCAGTCCGTAGGGTCACAAAGAGCTGGACACAACTGAAGCAACTTAGCACATACGCATGTTTGAAGACTCAACTTAGACGCTGCCTCCCCCACACAGCCATCCACAACCCTATGACACCAAACATTTATGCTTGCACTGTGGAACACACTGAGAAGTGTTCATTGACTTGTCTGTGTTCTCTGCTAGACTGTAAATCTCTCAAGGGCCTGGTGTGCAGCTCACTGGGCACTGTATTCCTAATGCCTAAAGTAGCACCTGGTACATGGCAGGTAGGGGTTGACTAGCTGCCCGATAAATGAAAAAACTGAATGCCTGTGCTGAAGAGAAGAAGGAAATGGAAAGCAATGCCATAAATGTGGCAGTGGTCGTAGAGGGCAGTGAGTTTTTCACCTTGACAATCTCTGCTCAGGGAGAAGAGGCCCTGAGCCACCCTGCACATCATTGCCCTGAGCCTCTCACTATCTGGACACACAGCAAATTGGGAACTTCTTGAAGGAGGGAAATATGATCTGGTTAATCTTACATCCCTCAGAGCCTTGCCTGGATCTTGGAATGTAGTCAGTGTTCATTAAATGTTGATTAAGCTGTTGGCTTTGGTACGGGGTTTTCCTATTCACCAGATCCTGTGGCCCTGGGGTCTCTTCCTGGAGAGTGTGGGAGAATGTGGTTTGCAGCTAGTGAAACAAAGGCTACTTTTTGGTCCCCCTCAAGTTAGAGCTTGCCAGAAGGCAGGGGAGAACGAGGCTCCTGGAGGCTTCAGTGTTCTCTGTAAGTCTGCCTAAAGTAGGTCCACAAGGTGATGCTTGGCTGTATGCTTTTCCTTGTAGTCATAATCTCACATTATTGAGTATTGAGTTTCAACTTTAGACATAATAGAATTACAAGGAAATGACAGCATCAATAGATTATCACAAGTCCTATATGGATAACATCCATATTCATCTTTTTAAATGGCAATATATTCTTTTAAAGGCCTGTTTGCCTCCAGGAAGACACTGGGGATCAGGAAAATGGAATTAAAAATAATCCCTTTTTTCTAAGTCATAATGCAAAATGTGTAATGGGTAAATACTAAGTAGATCTGAACATATATCTACATTATTTATGGGAATAATTTAGGATTATTTGCTTTATAGGAAATTTGTTGGAATGCTTTAAGTCACTGAAATTAAATTAAATCAGGCTCCTTGAATTATCCATGAATGCAGCTTCACATAATCAATACTTTAGCCGTTCTGGGATGACATTACATCTCAAGACTATTTTCTAACTTAATAAAATTAGAAATAATAAACTGATATTATTTCTTTGTGAATTGGGGCCTCTGACCTGGTAATTTAGTGCCTTCATTATTGCACTCAGACAAGCAGAGAGACCCACTGAGACCCATGTATACAAGCAACTGCTTGTCCAAGGCATAGCCTGGTTCCTCCCACTTTCTTTGGATGGCAGGTTATGTGCGATTAAGGAATGTACTTATTTCTAAAACCCTGTGACCATTATTTTCAGGAGAGTAGTGTATTTATTTAAAATGGGAAACTTCTTATTGATTCAATAACAAAGACCAATAGAAAATGAGATGACTTATTTCTGAATTGTATTATTATAGATATTTTCAAGCTAGACCAAGAGGTGAGCTCTATATAATGGGGCCATGAGAGAGTTGTTATTGTGCATGTGTGTGTTCAGCCTGAGCTTGAAGCACTCTTGTGGCTCATGATGCTTTTTGCTGCTTTCTGGGAGAAAACACAAGGAAGGGTGTGGATCTCTGAAAGAATGGGGGTCTTAGATCCGAATGCTTATCCTATTTCTCATGAGCTCTGCTCCTACCCCTTCTGGGTTTAGAAATCCCTTGAGTCTGCACGTATTAAAGCACTTTCTCACGAACATTCATCATGGTCTATGCAGCTCAAAGGGATTTCCTCCCTGCTTAAAATGTGTTGGGTCCACATCTCAGTCCAGGAGATTGTCAGAGTCCCTCTGTGAGGCCTGTTCCCAGAGAGTCACCTAGAGTGAGAAACGAATAGAGGATGTGATTCCCAAGGCTCTGAATCAGACTCCAAATCAGACAACACAAAGAAATGGATGGACACATTCCATAAGATGGTCCTGGCTGGGAGGGGCTGGGCTAAAAGGCGACAGAATGTGTTCTATTTACGGAGCGTGGTTTAAGATGCTGAACACTGAGGATAGGAGGTGATTATGACTTCTGTAACTGACCAGAACAACAGGAAATTGTCTCTCTCTCTGGGAGAATAGAAATTGCTGGCTCACTTGCTCTGTCGCTTGTGGGGGACCTGCGGAACTTGTTCTGTCACCAGGAAGCTCTGTTGGCAGTTATGTGACAAGGAAGATTTGGGGTTGATTAGTTCTGAACGAGCTGACAGTAACAACCGGGGCAGCCCACTGTGCTCCAGATGCTGTTGTAAACACTGTGCATGCACCCTCTCACTGTGATTCACTTGTTAAATCAACCACAACTGTATGAGGTGGGCATTGCTATTCCACACATGAACACTTGGTGAGACGTGACTTGCCCAAGGTCACCCAGCTGGAAAGGCGGAGCTGGGACTGAAATCCTGGTTGTCGGAATTCAAGGTCAGGCGCTTAAACTACTAATGCTGCATCCTTTGCCAGACCTTAGATTCAGTTGCTTTCTGCGGGAAATGTATTTATTTTGTTCTATTTCTCTCTCTTATAACTTGTCCCAGTTTTATGGCATAGTGCTTTGGAAATATTGTAAATAGGAAGCTGTTATTGCTAAAACACAGGCTTCTGGCTACTTCCACTGAGGCTCTAAGTGCCTTTGGAAATGCCTGTGCTGGGTAAAGCCTCACACAGAGGACAGAGTATTAACAGCAGATCTGAGCTGGGATGTGTTTTCCCAGGCCCCAGGGATAACTTTGCCCATAAGAATTGGAATCTGATAGGAAGATGCTTTGTTGATTATTAATACTTAGTCCACTGCAATGTCTTCTCAAAGATAATGAACTCTGCTAAATGACAGTTGTTGCTGCTCCGTCATTAAGTCATGTATGGCTATTTGTGACCCCATGGACTGCGGCACACCAGGCTTCCCTGTCCATCACTGTCTCCCAGAGTTTGCTCAAATTCTTCACCATTGAGTAAGTGATGCCATCTAATTATTTCATCCTCTGCTGCTCTCTTCTCCTTTTGCCTTCAATCCTTCCAAGCATCGGGGTCTTTTCCAGTGGGCTGGCTTTTCATATCAGATAGCCAAAGTATTGGAGCTCCTTCTTCAGCATCAGTGCTTCCTATGAATATTCAATGAATATTAATGCCCTTGATGCTGGGAAAGATAGCAGGCAAAAGGAGAAGAGGGAAGCAAAGGATGAGAGGGTTGGATGA
>NW_011494936.1:2086027-2096580 GCF_000754665.1 Bison bison bison | reverse complement strand
GAGATGATTAGATGATTAGATGACTCAATGGACATGAATTTGAGCAAACTCAGACAGATAGTGAAGGACAGGGGATCCTAGCATGCTGCAGTCCATGGGATCACAAAGAGGCAGACACAGCTTAGCAACCAAACAAAGACAATAACAAATGACAACAAACAAACTGCCTCTGAATCAATAATGAGAAGCTTGTGGTACCACTTGGTTATAAGAACAGTGGAAGAGTCGTAATTAATCTTTCTGCAACAAGCAAAAAATTGGAAATTCAAATAATAATGATGACTGTGATCAACATGTATTGAGTGCTCACTTAGAGTCAGGCACTGCTCTAAATCCGTTATGGGATATGCTAGCTTACTGCATTCTTGAAGTCACTCTGTAGAGTTAATGTTATTGTACAATTTATTTCTGCTTATATCTTATTGGTTATAATGAGTTACACAGCACAGCTAGATTCAAGGGAGGCCCAAGCTGAGTGGCTGGTGCCCAGATAAAATTCTGGACATTATGTTGCTAAAATAAAGAGGAAGAATGAATCTAGGGGACAGTGAACAGTCTCTACTCCAATCACACTTGAAGAAAGGAACTTATTCTTGGAATAACTCAAGAAAAAAAGCCTTTCTTATCCTGTCCTCCAGTTCGTTTCCTAGATGATGAATACAGAAGATGATTTTACATCATTTTACAGGGGTCCTAATTTCACTGAGGTTCCAGATACTCTGAGTAGATAAGTGATAGGAAAGGGTAAGTATGCGAAATGACCATATTTAAGCATTGGTTTTTAAGGCATCTTCCTTTGAGAAAACACAATGCTTTTGTGCATGAAGTGTTCCCAGATCTTTGCCTGGCTTTAGAAGCTATAGCGGTTGTTCACTTGTTTATTCAAAAGTATTTTTGAAAGCCTGTGATGAACTGGGCCCTGGGTCTACAAAGACTCTCAAGACAAACAAGGTGCTTCCTGTTGAGTTTTTCTCCTGTTGGGAGGAGACAGTGGAAAACCAGTAAACAAGTGAAACACACAATTTCAGAAGTTGATAGATACCATGCAGAAAGAACATAAAGCATGTAAAACTCAGTAGCTTGTCCTAACAAGCTACGTATTTGGGGAGCCCAATACAAAATGCAAATGTGTGGCCCCTTGATAAAAAAAAATATTAAGAATTTCAGAATAGTAACAGAGAAGTGTTGAACCAAGCATGGGCCCTTCTAAGCAAGGAGCGGGGAGAGTTTGACCTGTAGAAGCCCGCTGAGCCAGAACCCACATCTGATGAGCCTCTGATCACTGTTAGGGAGAATTCAATCAAGCGGCTGTTCTGGGAACATGGTGCAGAGTCAATATTGCTTTCATGGGCTTCCCTGACTCTGGCATTTGTAAAACCTGAAGTTAATTAACCCAGTAAATCTAATTATTGTCTCCTTCTTTTCTCTGTGCAGGATGTGGAAAGTCTGTTCAGAGGTATTTCTGCTCTGAGGGGGATTTCACAATAGTTGGGAATGTGGTACCCTGTGGCATTATCTAGACTCAGAGCAGTCAGCCTCGGCACTATGGAGGTTTGGGGCTGGGGGGTTGGCAGCATCCCTGGCCTTTACCCACCAGATACCCCTCAACTATAATGACCAAAAACTACTCCAGACATTGACAATATCCCGTGGAACAGGGGTCCCCAACCTCTGGGCTGAGGATACCTTGTGTCCGATCAGCGGCAGTGTTAGATTAGAGATAAAGTGCACAGTAACTGTTGTGTGGCTGAATTATCTTGAGACCACCTCCCCCACGCCCGATCTGTGGAAAAACTGTCTCCCGTGAAATCAATCCCTGGTGCCGAAAATGTTGGGGATCCACTGCCTTGGAGGGCTGGAATCCGAGAACAACGCTTTCCTTGGCCATCTCAGCTACGTTAATAACAGTAATAAGTATAGCTAAGTATGTATTAAATATTTTCCCTGGTACTGAGAGTTATTTGGATTATTTTATTTAATTAAAAAATTCTACGTGGAGGTCTCTGTTTCCTGTTTTACAGTAGAAGAAACCAAGGCATATAATCTATGTCTCTCTAGTGCTGAGGATGTCAATTGCTTTTTCTTTCCCCACTATATTCTAGGTGAATTTCAACCCCACCACCTAGAAGGTTCACAGCATCTGCCCAGTAATTACCCCTATCATCCCATGCAAAAATTGACATTGGATCCCTGAATATTTATTACATTTTATGAATTCTTACTGTATGCCAGGTGCTGATACAAGCACTTTCCAGATGTGAACTCATTTGATTCTCACAACAACCAAAGCAGGTAGGTCCTATTATCACCTCCACTTTATGGATGAAGCTGTGGAAGCACAGAGAAGTTGAGCAACTTGCCTGAGGCCACATAGCTAATAAGCAGCAGAGCCAGGGTTCAAACCCAGACAGTCTGACTTCAGAGGCTGACACACTCTACCTGGTGCCTGGTAGCAGCCAAGGCCAATTGTGCTGCTGGGTTTGGGGGAATATCCAGTGGCAATAAGGAAGCCAGGAAAGGGGGTGGTAGCTGGCTCTCTGGAACACATCATGGTGGACCACAGACTGCTCACAAGAGGCTCAGAGTTCAGGCTCAGGAGGTCTGCTCTCAGGCCCTGTGGCTCCCAATGACCCCAGAGTGTTGAATCAGGTTTATGGGGAGCTCCTATAGTCAGACAGCACAAGCTGTGGTGCTAACTCCATCCAATGGTCTTTAATCCATATGAGGACAAGGCCGCCCCACGTTACAGCATTGCCAGGCAGCTCTCCCTGAATAGAGAGGCAACACTTTCTCCATGAGGACCCAGAGAAGTCCTCCCAGGCATGGTCCTCAGAACCGGGGAGCAGCTAAGCCTGCTGTGGGCTCAGAGACCAGCCCGGAAGTGGAAAGGTTGACACGTGGGGATGGGTTTGGGCAGACTGAACAGAAAGACAGATGTGGTGGACAAGAGGCCAGAACGGGCCAGTGACCACAGGGCTTAAGTAACATCAGGAGAAGCAAAACATTCAGAGCACAGCCTCTAAGGTGCAGGATGGGGTGATGACAAGGAGAATGGCAATGGCTGTATCAAAGCAGACCCGAAGGGCCACCTTCACAGCTTGGGGTGACCCGGGACGGGAGCTTCAACACTGACCTGACCTTTGTCCCAAACCTAAAGCCAAACTTTCAGCGGACTGAAGAGAAGACATTTTCAGACCGCATGCCGTCTCTCCAGATTTCTGTGAAGGTTCAGTTGTCTGAAGAATAGAACTCGGAGGGTCCATCGGTGAGGCCGCTGGAGGCCGCAGGCCCCACAGGAAGCAGGGAAGAGTAAACAATCATGAGGACTCTTCTCTCCAGAGCTTCTCACTGCAGTTTCTAGACTGCAAAGGTCTGAAAAGGCAAATGGCTGGGCGTCCTGGGCTTCCTCACTGTGTCCCCTGGAGCCTCCCAGGGTTGGGGTCAGCAGAGGGTTACACACACAACCCTGAGCCTGGCTCACTAGGTTGCCTGGGCAATTTGTTAAAAAGTTGAAAAAAGAAAATCACTTGTCTAACAAACATGTATGGGAAAAAGTTCTGTTTAAGACAGGAAGCTGGGGTGGAAGGAAGGCTGGTAGGTAAGGAAAACAAGAACGATGAAGCAGTTGCTCCATCTTGAGGCTCCCAGGCTCTGAAACCAATGTCTTCTGTGAGTAGAGCTTCTTCTCTCATGTTGGGTATATGTAGAAAGCAAGCTGCCCATGGCAGGTAACTTCTCTGCTGCTGCTGCTGCTGCTAAGTCGCTTCAGTCGTGTCTGACTCTGTGCAACCCCATAGACGGCAGCCCACCAGGCTCCCCCGTCCCTGGGATTCTCCAGGCAAGAACACTGGAGCGGGTTGCCATTTCCTTCTCCAATGCATGAGAGTGAAAACTGAAAGTGAAGTCGCTCAGTCGTGTCCGACCCTTAGCGACCCCATGGACTACAGCCCACCAGGCTCCTCCGTCCATGGGATTTTCCAGGCAAGAGTACTGGAGTGGGGTGCCATTGCCTTCTCCGAACTTCTCTGAAGTTAGGATTATTCTTCCAATAATCATCCAATGTGACAGTCAACTATCCTCAACGGATATCTATCTCAATGGATGTTCCTATCTCAGTGGATGTTCCAGTGAGCATTTCCTTGAACCCAGGAAAGAAGATGAGGGAACCACGGCAGCACATGCCGGCTTAGAAGACTGACCATTGTCTCTGTGGTGCTTTGCAGCCTAAGCCATACTTTCATATGTGTAGACGAGCTTATTGGATCATTATAACAACCTCTTGCTGAGACAGAGCCTGAGGCATTATCTTTGTGAGAAAAACTATTACAAGAGCAAAATCTCCCATCTATTGAATACTTGAGATGTGTAGGGCACTGGGCCGAGCAGTCTATGAGTGCTCACTGTTTAATTCTCACAGCAACCCTATGAAGAAGTCACTTTTCCATCATTTTGTTGATAAGAAAAAGAAATTCAGAGAGGTCAAGTGATTGGTCACAGAGCTAGTTAGTGCCAGAGCCTGGGTGACTCTAAGCCCTTGTTCAAAGGCATCAAAGTCTGTCTGCAATGCATTTGGGGAGCAGCATCATGGGCTCCCACTCCAGGATCCTTCCCTCTGTCCATTGTCAGCTCTGTCAAGTCCTCGAGTGAGTGGCTTCCAGCTTTTCTTGTCCCTCCCAATTGCTCTTCCAGCCCACTCTGCCCAGACAGGGACACTAATGAGCCCTCAAAGCCGAGGCAGCGGCCTCAGGTGCCAGATTAGGGCCACAGGGAGAGTCAGCTGGGAACAGAGGCATCTCCTGCTTGTTCTGGGAAGGCACCAATTCTGGACCACCCAAAGTGCCTCTTAGCCAGGGCTCCATTTGGGAGCTCTGACCTGGAATTGGCAGCTTTCCTGCTCTTTCTCTACCTCCTAATAACTCCCTGGCCAAATGCTCCAGTACCATAAGCGTCTCAAAGCCCCAAGACCAGCACACTCCCGGGGTCGATGGCATAGCCGTCAGCTGGGTGTGCAGTTTCCCTTCCTTCAGTTAGGTCACAGCTCCAGTAGCCTGACCTGAAACAGTGGTGCCTGCTCCCTCCCTCCTGGTCCACCTGGCCTCAGTCTCAGCCTGTGAGGATTTGTACCAGGACTGCCCATCTCCACAGCCAGGCCAGCACGGAGCTTCCAGCCTGGAGCATCTCACTCACTCTCATGGCTGCTATTACCGCCCCATGAAGATGGGAAGGTTAGGGTGAAGCTCAGTGTGTGCCTTTAGAATCAGTTCTGGCTCCAAACCGCACATATGACACTTAGGAGCCATGGGACCTTAGGAAACGCCACATTTCTCACCAAGTTAGAGAGTCTTTAACTCACGATGGGGCTGATGCTACCTCCCTCTCAGGGTTGTTATATGGATTAAAGATGATGTTGCCCGGAAGGTGCCTAGAGCAGGGCATAACAAGCACTCCAGGGGTGGGAATGCCTGCCGCCCCTTGAGCACACTCAGCTCCACCTCTTTCTGCTGTTTCTGCTCTCTCTCCTGTGTGGAGCCCTCGGGGAGCTGACCACACCACGCCCATATGCAGATGGCTGAAAGGGAACATCTATAAGCAGAGCTCCAGATGGCTTGGAGACAGAGGCCAATAGGGCACCCTCTCTACACAGAAAGTACAAGCACCAACCATTCTGCTCAGCGTTGAGACTCCCCCTTGAGCCCCCGACCATGTTTTCAGGCACATCATGGATTTCCCTCATTCGTGGTTCCCACTAGCGCTGCGTGCTTCCCTGCCTTCACATCTTGGTCTTCTATGCTCTTTATTCTCTTTATCAGGAACACCTTTCCTTCCAATCTTTGTCTAAAACTTAGTCCATTAACGTAGACAGCATATTAAAAAGCAGAGACATTACTTTGCCAACAAAGGTCCGTCTAGTCAAAGCTATGGTTCTTCCAGTAGACATGTATGGATGTGAGAGTTGGACTGTAAAGAAAGCTGAGCACCGAAACTGAGCTTTTGAACTGTGGTGTTGGAGAAGACTCTTGAGAGTCCCTTGGACTGCAAGGAGATCCAACCAGTCCATCCTAAAGGAGATCAATCCTGAATATTCATTGGAAGGACTGATGCTGAAGCTGAAACTCCAATACTTTGGCCACCTGATGTGAAGAACTGACTCATTGGAAAAGACCCTGAGGCTGGGAAAGATTGAAGGCAGGAGGAGAAGGGGACGACAGAGGATGAGATGGTTGGATGGCATCACCAACTCGATGGACATCAGTTTGAGCAACCTCTGGGAGTTGGTGATGGACATGTAAGCCTGGTGCACTGCAGTCCATGGGGTCACAGAGTTGGACGCGACTGAGAGACTCAACTAAACAGTCCATTAAGGGGCTTCTCACATGGCACTAGTGGTAAAGAACCTGCCTGCCAATGAAGGAGACTTAAGAGACCAGGGTTCAATCCCTGGGCGGGGAAGATTCCCTGGAGAAGGAAATGGCAGCCCACTCCAGTATTCTTGCCTGGAGAATCCCATGGACAGAGGAGCCTGGTGGGCTACAGTCTGTGGGGATGAAGAGTCGGACACAACTGAAGCGACTTAGCAGCAGCAGTTGTCCATTAAAATGCCTTCCTGAGGAAGACCTTTCTTAACCTCTTTGGAGGATAGTGTTATAATTAAGTACTAACAATGGCTTCTCCTTGAACACCCCAACAAGAAGGAGTTCATCCTGGAGAGCACTGACTATGAGAAGTCCTCCCCACCAGAGGCCAGGGCAGAGTGCCTTGAAGGATAGCTATTTGTCTTGTCCTGTTCTCTTTGGAAGACTATGAACTCTATAAAGGTGTAGAGTTTTTAATCTATTTATCAACTCTATCCTAACAGGACACAGTCTAGGCCAGAGTTTCTCAGTCTCGGCACTGTTGACTTTCGGGGCTGGGTGATAATTCTTTGTTGGGGGGCTGTCCTCTTCATTGCCGGTTATTTAGCAGCATCTCTGGCCTCGCTTCATACATTAGATGCCAGTACCATTCTACCTTCCAACTGTTATTATACAACCAAAAATTTCTCCAGAATTTACTATATGAATTTAGGAGGAATAAGGGAGCCAAGTCACCTTGGATGGGAACCACTGCTCTAGAATCTTAATCAATACCTTTCAACGTATTTTATTACCAAAAAAATTACAAGCAAACATAAAAGTAGAAAAAGAAGGGGTAATGAACCATAAGTATCCACCACTGCTCTTCAATAACCATTGACATTTTACAAATATTATTTATAGTATATTTCATCTCCCATCACCTACTATCTTTCTGGAGTATTTTACAGCCAATCTCAGGCAGCATGTCATGTCATTCCTAAATACTTTGGTATCTAAAAGATAAGAACTGTATAGAAAAAGTATTATCATAATAGCATCACATCTAACAAGGTTAATTATTCCTTAACACTAATACTCAGTCAATGTTCAGATTTTCATGATTGCCTTAAACTATGGACTTTTTTCTTGAAATCTGTTCGCTCAAATCAGGATTAAATAAGACTATGAAATGCATTTAAATTTCTTTTTATCTATCTTTTCCATGCCGTTAATTATTATTAATATTTAATATGTATTTCCAGTTACTGACAGTGAGAGATGCTGAACAAATTTTGAGGCAAATAAAAAAGAAATCTCAAAGTTGGTATGAAATTTTCTTCCCTGAAGGTGATAAACACTCTTTTGCTGTCAAGGTTGGTTTAGTTTTGCTCCAACTCATCACTGACACACTCATTTGTCTAAAATATCATTTACTTCATGCATTTATACATGAAAATTGTTATTTTATTTTTTAGTGCACTTGTAATGTTCAAAAGTTAAATAACACACTCCCTTGTCGAGAATGATGCAATGTGTAATTCAGAGAAGAGAAGAAACATGATCTCCCCCTGTTGTTCTCTTTCTTTGGTCTTCTAATTCAAAGCCAAGTAGAAATGGAAAGGCATCTCCTATTGATATTGCTTGCTTCTCTAATGACCAGGAAGTTCAGATATTCGATGCAATTGCTTGATCCCTTTGATCAGTGGTATACTCATGCTTAAGCATATGTTTCCAGACTTCTGATAAAGTCTTTCTCTTTGTGTTTACAGGATTATTTCTACAGCAAAACAAGAGTACGATTTATTTTTCTCCACTAAAGTAACCTCAGGGTGATAGGAAAATTATATATCTATCATGTTGTTTTGTTGTTTGCTTGTAGAAGCTGCAATTTGTTTTCTTCTTTTGAAATATTTGCTTTCTTTGTGACATGGAGAATATTTGGACATATATTATGTATGCATCTGCTTTATGCATATATTCTTGCCCTTGGGTAGAAATCTAGTGTCCATGGAAGAACATGGCATTTGATTGAAAGCCACAGAGTCTGGTAGTTTTCCAACAGTTACAATTCACAGTTCTGCTTGAAGCAAATACCTCCAACTGTGGATAATGGACCTTCCTTGAGAATCTGAGACAAGTCACTGGTTAATGTCTCTGAAACAGCCTGTTAAGACTGTTACTACAAATTAGAGTCTGGATCATTCTGAAACCCAAATAGACTTCTTTCATCTTCCAGATGGCCGTCTGATTGGGAGCTGGGCAGGATCACGTTTCAGGTTGTGACTTAATGATTCAGGACAATATTTATGGTTATTACTTGACAGAGGGCAGTGAGGAAAATTAAAGCACAGCCCCATGCTTCATTTATGACAAAAAACAAATTCATGGCAGAACTGTAGATTAGAGATGGCATCTCCAAGCTCCAGGCAGAGCCCTGGCACCGTTCTGGGATGACCCACTTGATCAGGTACAGTCTGCTTAGCCCGGTGAGCCCTGACTTCAAACCTTCCCTTGATACATTATCTCTAGAAACTATCAAGCAAATCTCCAAATAGAAATCTTAGAAAAGGTGTAGCTATGAGTGAGAGCTTTCAGAGGAGACAAATAATGCAATTACATTCTTCACTGGTATGATGACTACATGCAGCTGAAATATTATGTTTTGAGGCACATTTTAAACTTTATTATTACAGTTGGTAATATCAACAGGAGAAAAATAATTACGCCTGCCAGTTGTGGGCATTCTGTTTATGTTGTGTGTAATTTCTGCATTAACTTTTTCCTCTCAAACATGCTCTACATGATATAATATTTATCTCTTATATTACCCAGAATTTTAGGAATTCCATAATTGGGTGCTATGGGGAAGAGAAAGACAAGACGGAGAAGATGGAGAAAGGAGATAAATAAAGCTCGAGGCAGTTAATGAAAGTGTAGATTGTCTAGAAGAAAAGCCAGGCGAAAGTTTATCTTGCTCCATTAATCCTCTACTCACTCTGTGAAATGAGAATGCACATATTGTTCTGGGGGAAAAAAAAGAGAGAAAACTAAACCATATGCCATTAATACATTTGACCAACTGTGACATTTTTTAAATAAGGTTTTAACTGGTTTTATTATACCAACTGTGTAATTTCAAAATGACTCCATCATCTATTATATCTATTATAAACAAGTACTTTGTTTAACCAAGCCAATAATAACCTTCGCAGACAGAGAAGGTTGGGATTTGAGAGAACCAAATCCTGATTGTTTAGATAAGGGGAAAGAGAGTCTTTGGCTAGAAATAGAAAAAAGACTATGATCTTGAAAAATTGTAATTTATCACACAATTACCAATAATTTGTTATTTCTTCTATAGTGTATGGGAGCAGCTGTCCAGCATCTGAAGAGGCACCTACCATCCCACTACTCCCACCCCACCACACACACACACACACACACACACACTCACTCACTTTCTTGGTTGCACACTCACAATTTAGCTCCCAAAGGGATAGTAAAGTCTGGCTATGTGAACATCACTGGGGTGTCCTGATGGGGTGGGGGTGGGGTTGCCAAAGAACATGTAGTCAAGTGACTTACACAGGAGTCTCTACCTCCTCTTTAGGCCTCTGCCTGGTCAGCCCAAACTGTGAGCAGCTGCTGATGGCAGGTGGATGGGAGGGCAGAGCAGAGAGAAGTTTCCTTGCCTTTCATTTCCTGTGAGGTACATCCACTCTCCTGGGTTCAATGAAAAGGCATCAGTGGTCCGGGTATTTTTTAGCCAGTAGCCTTTTTTCCTTTTGATACAGGCTTTTAACATGTTGCTATGCTCATCGCTTTTCTTTCTTTCCAAGCACTTGGCTTTGCTCCTGCCTTCTGGAGAAGCATAGGCTCTTTCATTTTGCAGGAGATAGACTGGGTGCTTCTTTAGTGTATTGTGTGTGCCTTTTGTTTTCCATGGTGTGCAGTATTTGTGGTGAGCGAGGCCACAGCTGGCTCCCTCGGTGAAGGCATCGGTCTCATTTTGGGCTGCTCCTTGGGGACACTGGGGGCCTGCACTGTGACTCAGCTGGAAGGACACAGCTAGACTCACATCCTGCTTCTATCTTCTATGTCAGGGTCTCCAACCTCTGGGCCATGGGCCCATACCTCCTGCCAGATTAGTGGCAGCATTAGATTAGACATAAAGTCAGAATAAATGTAATGTGCTCAAATCATCCCCCAACCATCCCC
>NW_011494936.1:2075139-2085927 GCF_000754665.1 Bison bison bison | reverse complement strand
GCATGCCCAATTTCATCTGTAAAATGGGAACAATAATACCAGACTCAGAGGATTGTAAGGATGACATGAAATCAAATGCCTGAGACATAGGAGAAACAATCCCTAGTTGAAAGGTTGACCCCTGATCTCTGCAAAAGGAAAGCCATCCCACCCGGAATATCGTACCATCTGTGTCTCACACCATACAGCTGGAGCAGGAACCATAAAGCCAAGGACACAGAATAAGTGCCGCTGGGTTATCCATGCTCTGTAGTGTAGCCCCTTCCCAGCACCAGCAGCCCATGAAATCCATCTTCCCCTCCTCTGATGCAACTTTGCATTTGCACCTTCATCATACTCAGTCTTGCAATACCCTTAGGTTGTTGTTTGATATTAATATCATTGGAGTCACAAATTTTCAGTCAGGCTGAAATTGATCTAATTTAATTTCTGGGCCAATCCTTCCCCTTTAGAAGGGAAGTCCAGGAGACCCAGAAGGTTGTGTGACTTACTGCGAACACCAAAGCTCACTCGTGGCAAAGCTTGGTCTTCAGATGCAGAGGACAGCAGAGTTTTCCCCAACCCAGTCTCACAATATTATTTAACTTCTGTGTTTTCATGTGTGACTCCTATCTCAGCATCCACCCTGAATGCGCCCACACTGGTTTTTAAAGTTCCCTCCAGGCATATCTGCTCACAGGCTGTCCTGCATTTAAAGGGAGTAATCGAAGAAAACTTGCTAAACTGGGCCAGTCAAGAGATGGAGAATTCCTAGACATGTCAGCAGACAAACATTTCAAGTAGCTTCCCCTTCAATTTTACAGACATATTGATCTGAAAAGTGATATGGATAAAATTTTCAGGTAGGTAGAGGAGGGTTATCTTGAACCAATGGCCACTGCGTTCCTTCCTGAGAGAGCAGTGCCCTTGGGAAGGTGGGAGCTGGGCTGTGTACAGGGCTGCACATTGATACTGTTACTCAGAACACAAAGGAGGAGGATATTCGAAGTTTTTCCTGCACCTTATGACGAATAGACTTTACAACAGACTAACTGTCCTTGGACTCAACTTAGCAGCAGCTCCTAACCTGTTCACTTTCAAGCATAGAGGTGGGGGATGAAGGTACAGATAAGTGCAGGGATAAAGTGGGGGATAAAGTGCGCAAGGCACTGCACACATTCAGAGAGAGAGGTGGACGCAGGGAAAGTGGAGGCCAGTCTGCCAATTAGGGGAGAAGTGAAGCAGACGACACCTGACACTGGGTGGAGAAGGCGGGGGTTTCAGATACGTATCGGATTCTGTTTTTACCAAGAGGGCAGCTTTAATCAAGTTCCCAGTGTAAATATTACCAATATAAACCAAATAATGGAGGTTAAATGGCTACTCTCGAGGTCATTGACTCTTGGTCAAGCTGCAAGATTTCACATCAAATGGACCATTGGAATATACCTGGAGGGCCTCCGTGTCTGACCATGAAACCTGAGCCCACACTGACTCTTTGGCTGTGGATGGAGGGCACAGAGTTGTGAGAGCAACAGGGCTGTCTCTGCTTTCAGCTCAGGGATTGTAAACCAGATGCACTGTGGCCCAGGGTTTCCATAAACACAGAGAGGCCTGCGGTTTCTTCGTGGCTGAGAATCAAAGTGAATGTTGCCTGCATGAGCTGATGTATCCTGCTCACTGATGTCCCCAGGGATGGACACCTGGTGGTCCTGGGAGGGGACCCTTCTCTTACTTGGTTCTGGAAGCTGTGGTTCCTCATGAACTCTCAGGCAACCGTTTATAAGGTGTGCTATGAATTGAGTTACTAGATCTTGCCGTATATATAGAGATAGTGAAAGTGTTAGTCGCTCAGTCAGGTCTGACTCTTTGTGACCTCATGGATTGTAGCCAGCCAGGCTCTTCTGTCCATGGAATTCTCCAGATAAGAATACTGAGTAGGTTGCCATTCCCTTCTTCAGGGGATCTTCCTGATCCAGGGATCAAACCTGGGTCTCCCACATTGCAGGCAGATTCTTTACCATCTGAGTCACCAGGGAAGCCTATAGAGATAAGGTCACCATAACAAACTAGAGATGAGCCTGGAGTGGAAATGAGATCGACATAATCCTGATCAGCTAGGCAGTTTTGAGCATGTCTTCCCCTCTTACTGTCCTCCCCTTTTGCTTTTGTCTGGCCATGCAGCATCATTTGTCTCTGTCTTCTATTGTCCCTGCTGCCCAGTTCCTAAAATCACTATCCTCAGCCTCTCACACAGGCTTCCTTGCTGTCAGGAGTTTATGGTCTTCCAAAGAGAATAGTATAAGAAGACAGTCTCCCTCAAGGAACTTCTCACAGTTAGTGCTCTCAGGAGGGGAAGGAAGGAGGGTAAACCCCTTCTGGATTGGGGGTGTTCACAGGAGATGATTTTTACTATTATTTGTTTAAAACCCTAACCTTCAAAAAAAAAAAAAGGCAAGAAAGGTCTTCACTGAAAGGCATTTTAATGGATTGAATTTTAGACAAAGGTTGGAAGGGAGGGTGTTCTCGATAAAGAGAATAAGCGTTCAGAAGGTCAAGGTGTGGACGTGGGGACGCATGCAGTGTTAGTAGAACCATGAATGAGGGAAATCCACAGTGAGCCTAAAAACATGGTCAGGGGCTTGAGGGGAAGTCTCCAATGCTGAGCAGAGTGGTTGGTGCTTGCACTTTCTGTATAGAGAGGGTGCCCTGTTGGCCTCTGTCTCCAAGCCACCTAGACCTCTGGTTATAGACATTCCCTTTCATCCCTCTGTGTGTGGATGTGGTGTGGTCAGCCACACTGCCCTCCTCCCCCAGACTCCATGCAGGGGAGAGGCCACACAGTTAGAATTCCGCTTCCCGAGTCTTGTGTTTTTTGGTTTTTTTAAAAAAACAACTAAACAAAATCAGGTACCTTTATTTCACAGTACCCTATTAAAAAATGAAATCATTGCCAAAGTCTTTTTTTGTTCTTGTAACATGCTAATCATTATGCTAAGAGATTTATGTGCTTCATTGCATTTAACCCACACAGACTCCCACAAGGCAGATTCCATTCCCAATTTACAGATGGAGAAACTGAGTCAGAGGGATGTTAAGAACCTTGTCATACAGTGGAAGACATTGGGATTAAACTCAAATCTATCTGACATCAGTCTGAATTCTTAACCGGGACTCACGGTGCTTCTTTAAATGAAATAAATCATTGAAATGGTATCTTCTCAGCAGGTGTAGTTTTGGGGTCCCCTTCAGTTCTAACCAGGTTTGTGGTAAATAAACAATTTGTCATTTGGATGTCTTAGCCCTTTCTTCCAAAAATGGGCTTGTAATCAGAACTATGGAAAGATGCCCCACCCCACCCCACCCCAACCCAAGGTAAATCTAAGTGAGAAGAACAGCGTGGACCGGCAGTGTGTCAGACTGGCCAACTTTGAAGGGTACAGAAGAGCATTCCGTGGATATCCCCCCAGCAATGCTCAGCAGCAGCCAGGACTTGCATGACTGTCCAAGTTGGTGCCTCACTTGTCACCGAACTATACATCCTGGAGGAGAGCACGGACCCTATCCGGTTCAGCAGTGTGTCTCATCTAGTTCGACACAACATGGCCAGGGCAGTGGAAGGCTGCTGCCTGTGAAACGCAGCCCTTGTCATCTTTATGGGCATTCCAGACCATAAAACCCGAAGACAGATGACTGGAATAGCCACATTATCTCTTTCAAGGCAAAAAGGAGAGGAGGGTGCACAGCGAGATTGATGTACAAAAGCGCTAGTCTAAGTAAACAATCTACATAAATTTGCATGTGCATGGGAGCATTGTTGTAAAATGTGGTCTTCATTAAAGAGAGGCTGGGGATGTACCTTTAGGAGGGCCTGACGCCAGTGATTTCTGATCATCTGGTTCCCTTGTCTCTTTGAAGTCGTCCTGTACATGGAATATTTGCCTTGTCTAAATAATGCAACAAAATTGCCTGGAGTGAAAGCCACTGAAATCTAGATGAGGTAAATATAATACCTACTGTATAATTAATAGGGATTAAAGATGGATATTCACATGTGCAATTTCCAGGGTCTTAGAAACAGATACATCCTGGTGAGATATTTTGGAAAAATGATTTAAAAGAGGGTATCCTGGTTAAGAACTAACTGTAACTCACTGATCCCAAAGGAAAATAGAGTAAAGAATAATCAAGAGAGACCAAAAAGAACTTCCTTAATAGAAAGATGGTAGGAAATAGTTGCTCTCCTTCTCTCTCAGCCCAGGACTGAATAAATAGAGAAAACAGCCTTTAACAAAAGCATAAGGGATTTAGGTTAACAAAATGACAAGCCTTCCTTTCAGAGGATAGCTTTGTTCAGGCTTCATCTGCTCAGAGGCAGATGAAATGGAGGCAGAAAAAGTAGGATGATTTGGGACTCTTTCAGCAGAAGAAATAAGGAAAAAGAAAAGTGCTCAGTCTTGCTAAAGATAATCGAAAACAGAACTACAGTCACTGGAGTTAAAATTAAAGAACAATATTCCAGACTCTGGTTTTCAACTAGTACCTGAGTGACCTCGGAAAGTTACATTGCTTCTCTGGACTTTATTTTCCTCATCTGTAAGACTGGATGGAACTTTGAACTAGAAATATTAATATCAAAGGTTATTTCCAGTTCTAATACTTTGTCAGTTTGAAGTTCTAATGACAAGGAACAGTATGTTGTAATTTGCCTGCAATGGTCTTGATTTATGCCTAGTGCCCTGCTGTGATTATTCACAATGCACATTTTCACTCTCAGAGTATCCTGGTTTGGACCATAAACTATGTGGTCACCCTACCTATAACAGTTACTATAACAATATCCCTTCACACTTGCTTAGATTGTTTTCCGCAGTACAGGTTTTAATCAAAAAGGTAAGAGAAATATTTAGCTGAACAACTAGTTTGTTTTCTTCCAAGAAACAAATAATAGTAATAATAACAGCTCTTGTTTTTTAAGTTGACCATGTGCCTGGCCTTCTTGTCTAGGCCTTTCCAAGCATTAGCTAATGTGATTTTTCATTAAACTCTAGAAATTAAATGTTACTCATTTCTCTTTTACATTTGGGACCATTGAGGTACAAAAGGTTAAGACAACTTGCTCAAGTCAGTATTTGAACTTGAGCCTCTCTGACTCCCAAGCACCAGCATTTCAGTTCTCCATCATGCTGCTTGCAGTACTATGCATTTTATTAATAGCCATACTGTGCCCCCCTCTCTTCACCCAGGGTTTTGGCTGGTTTTAGCAGCCAATTATCTTGGATGTGAAAGCAAAACCTTTGCAAGTTCCAAACCATTCCATATGACATTTAGACTTACAGATGAAAATCTTCCAAAACCACTATGATTTCATGTGAACAACATTTCTGCCTTCCAGCAAAGAAACTCAGACCCCTGGGTCACTGTGAAAGAGTCTTTGGAGCTCTACACTTTTTGATATTTACTAAACAAGGCCTGCCCAGAGATTATGGGGAATTGTGATGTTGATTAAACCATGATGTTCCTGTTACACGGCAGGGCAAACGGTTGAGTGATAAAAGCAGTCCTGTGTTCTACAATCATTTTCAAAGCAAAGAAGGTCTGAGCAAAATAAATGATTTGAATGCAAGACATAAACAACCAAACAGGCTGGCAAACGAGACCAATAATGAGGCATCTGGGACACCAGTTCTGCTCCTGATGACTTTCAGGGCCAGCCTTGATGCCTTTCAGATTTTCAAAGAAAAATAAACTGGTGACAAAAGAACAGCAGCTGTGGGCACAATCAGGAAATTAGTTGGAGCAGATTTGTAATTAAGCATTGAAAATGGATCAGTATGATCCCTCCGTGCATACAAGTACCTTTCGTTTTTCGCCTCTTTTCAAAATTCCTTTTATTTTTTTTTTCCCTGAAATAAACACACTTTTCAGCTTTAGTCATGCATGTCCCGACCTGGAATATTAGCTAAGGATATTACTTTTTTTTTTTTTCTGGGAAAGAAATAAGAAATTAGCCCACAACGAACCCAGAACCCCGTGAAGTAAAATAACATTGACTTCGGGTTCCCATTTTGTTTTTTTTTTGTTTTGTTTTTTTCATTTTATAACTTTGGAAAGACAAAAGAGACGTCTCCGTTCAAAAGATTGTATGTTTATGTATAATAAAGGAAGGGTGAAAGATCCTGGGGTATCGGAAGGATGATTAAGTTTTATTTCCCAGTACACGATGAGGAGGAAAGTTTTATGATCTTCACGACTGTCTTTACATCATTTAACAATGGCATCACAGATAAAGCTTAAGCTCTAAAGATATTGTTCTACACTGGAAGTTTTTTTAAAAAAATAGCAGTATTTTTGTACAGAATGAACGTTAGTGTTAAATATTTTGATTATGCCTTCCAGGCTAGAGATAGCTCTCTGCCCTCCTCCCATATCAATCACTTAGTTGCCCCCACCTCTACAACCCCTGTTCAGATATCCCTGTGGGTGTCATGGCTGAGTCTCCATAGCTATTAGATGGGGACGGATCTGGGCCCTTGAAGAACTGGAAATTAGTGTATTCTCAGAGGAGCGGATTCCTACTTTCTGGTCCACACCGCAGAGTGCGCCCTGTCTCCTGTCTCTTGGATCCTAGCCCCTCTTCCCGTAAATCACTCTGAGCCCAGAGAAACGTAAGGGGAGCGGGTCAGACCCAGGTGTCCTGAATCATTAAGCATGCTGGCTCCTCTGGGGGGCCAGCTAGACCCTCTGAGTTTTGACAGCAGTGAAATGTGACAAGAAAGTAAATATCCTGGTGCCCCACTTCTCCAGAGGTCAGGCGTCCCTCAATCCGCCTTCTGGAACTCAGTTGAGAAGCAGGAAGGAAGCAAAACAGGCTTGAAGCAGCGGAAACACCAGTCACAAAGCAATGCACTTTAACTATGTTTAATTGACTCTTAATTAACACACACTCCTAACAAGCCCATTTCTGTAGTCTCCCAGCCCACAGCGAATTAAAAGCAGAAAATTAGAGGGGGATGAGGAAGAATGGCAGAGAGATTAGTAGTGATCACACTGAAGGCAGTCAGAAATGATGACAAACAGTCTGAAATCAAAGGAAGAGATAAAAACAAGCCCCTTAAAAGCAGTCCCCAAATTAGCAAGATCAGCAGTCCACAGCCACGTGGGGTCAAAGCATGGCACAGCTGTTCTTGAGCACCATGGTTCCTGCTCCGACAGCAGAGATGACCCATATGAAGGAGCAAGCCTGTGCTGGGAACACGGAGGCACTGGCCAAGTGTCCGTCTCCTCCTTCCTAGGTTGTCCACCCCTACAGTGCTTGGCAATCTCCTTGGGACCTTGCTGTTAATAAGAGCCCAGAATTGAGGCCCTGCCCTGGGGGATAATGATCTAAAACATCCAGATCCTCAGCCCAGGATTCTGCATTTTCACAAGGCCCTTCCCACAGTGATGGTGACTCAGAATCACACTTTCAAAAACACGGCTAACTCCTTTGCCAAACTGGGAAATGGCTTCCTTGAATCATGTCTTGTTCTGGGCCCTACTGCTTCTGTGAAAGAAAACCCCTAGCGTATGATCTCTAAATTCAGCCAGACCAGGTAAAAGCATATACTAATTTTTATGATCAACTCCCAGGCAGCTGCTGAGCAGTCAGGAAAGTGTTCGTGAGGATGACAGACTGATTTTTTCAAAAAGGAGGCCTCCCAAAGTGTGCTCAGTCAGGGTCTCTAACCTTTTTATAATGGTACACCTCCTTAGTAAAAATTTTGGGGATACTCACTTTGAATAGATGTGTATTTTTATTTATTTATAGATTTATTTATTTATACATGTGTTCTAAACTCATATATTGTTTTATCATAAAAACATATACAAGATAAAAATGAAATTAGAAGTTCTACTTGTAATGAAATTAGAAGTTCTAACAACATTTTCTACACATATACCTACCCCCTTTTAAGACTCTTGGGATAAATTTTAGGCCAAATTCTATTCAACATCCTCTAGAATGTAAGCTATTTTGAGGGCATATTTTTGCTTTATTTATCACTGTATTCAAGGCCCAGCACAATTCCTGGTTTGTGGTCCAGGAGCGTTTTTGGGTGAATGAATGAAAGCACGTCTTGGGGTTTGAAGTGGCTAAGGTTTGGTTATCAGGAGTGTTCATCTATATGGAATATCGTTTTCTTCCATGGTAGTCAACAATGTGACTGAATAGAGAAAATACAGAGTGAAGTTGAGAAGCATCATTCACATTTGAGGAAACTGTCTGTTAGAATTTAGGGAGTATGATTAATATTTATGAAGCTCAGGAAACACTCTCTGGAACAGGGGAATGACTCATAGTTCATGAAAAGGTAAAAGTGTTGGTTGTTGTGTAACAGGTATGCATTAAATACCATATGTGTTCATGAAGGGTTTTGTGTGTGTGTGTGTGTGTGCACGCGCGTGCGCACACACGTACCTGTGTGTTGATATTCTCTGTGAAGTAGTAGTGAATTCCTTTTTCACGTACATTCTCTGTCAGATGCAATTTATTTAACTGATTTTTTTTTTGTTTGGGGAAACAAGGTAATATTTTTTAAATGTACTTTAAAATTAATACCTACACTGGACCTTCTTATGCAAAGACATTTAAAATCTTGTTGCTCACATAAAACATAATTGATATTTATGTCATATGAAGAATCACTTTACAAAGCCCTATAGTTGTATAGCTTTAGTATTTTGGTTGTCAAAGTGACCAAGACTGACTTATAATATCTGCCCATTGGTCATTGGCATGGCAATCTCTTAGTGAGTTATAAGAGTCAGTGGTGACTGCTGAGACTGTAAGGAAGAATTTATCTTGGGAAGGAGAGGGTAGACCCATCTTTGAAGAAAATGCAAAATGTGATGGATACCTACTTCACTGAAGTCTAGCACTTCTCAAACTCTCTGGTCTTAGGACCTCTTTACATTCTTTAAATTACTGATGACCTGAGAGAACTTATGCTTATCTGGTTATACATATTAACTATATTGGAAATTTAAATGAAGAATTCTTTAAAATTTAAGAATGCACATTCCATTTGTTAACCAACAGAACAATGGGTGTGTGTGTGTGTTAGTCACTCCAATGTGTTAGTTGTATCCAGCTCTTTGCGATCCCACGGACTGTAGCCCACCAGACTCCTCTGTCCATGTAATTCTCCAGGAAAAAATATTGGAGTGGGTTGCCATTCCCTTCTCCACAGGATCTTCCCAATCCCAGGGATTGAACCCAGGTCTCCTGCACTGCAGGCAGATTCTTACTGTCTGAGCCACCAGAAAACCCCTAACAGAACAATGATTATAGCCTTTAGAAAACTCCACTGTCAACTAAGTGAAAGTGAAAAAGGCAAATAACATTTTGATATTATTATGAAAATAATTTCAACTGAATGAACGCCTTGGTAGAGCCTCCAGTACCTCCAGGGGTCCCTGGACTGTATTTTGTGAACCACTGACTTTTCAGATTCTAGAGACAAAAACCTAACTTTGTCCACTCTTGGAAGAAGCTATCAACCAAGACACAAGAGTGACATCTGGCTGTTGAAGACTGAGGAATTTCACTTGGATGGAGGTTCCGCTGGTGACCCACCATATTATGACAAAGCACGTACCATGGTGTGCTGAATGTGAAGGATACGGTATTTATAAGAATGACCTTTCCACCCCTGAAATATTTGGAACTGGTGACCTTGTCTTTTTGACATGATCCTTGACACAGTGCCCCACGTTCCTGTGAATTCGTTGCTGTGGCCATCTCTGGAAATCATTAGCTTCTGGGTGTGGGTGAAGAATTCTGAAGGGTAGTTGCTCCAGATCTCAGTCCTTGAGTTTCAATAGCATTATTCTTTTGAACTGAGATCTCTTCATTTCAGCAGGAATTTTCTGCTGTCACAAACAGGGTAGAAGAGGCAGCTATTCTCTTGGGCGAATATTTACTATTTTCTTATTTAAAGTTTAACTATACAAATACACAAATATTTACTTGTTGAATGAATGAAATTTGAAGCATGAAATCAACTGAATGTATTAACCATGGTCTTGAAAGGACAGATCTTTTCTTAAGGCAAAATTGAGGAAGATCTTATCTCTTCCAGTGACAGAAAGAAGTGGGGTGGATTCACTCTTGATAGAAATAAGTTGGTTATTTAGAGGTGAATCAGGGGCCATGTGGAAATAGATAAAATACCAATAAACACCATATAAAATACCAATGCAAAGCCCTTTGTTCAAAAAGCAAGAATAAAGGGCATTAAAAGTAGTAAAATATAGAATGCTTTCCTTTCTTTCACAATCTCTCAACTTGTCACAGTTTTCATTTACTATCTGATATCTTTTTAAGTGGGGCTTCCCTGGTAGCTCAGATGGTAAAGCGTCTGCCTAGAATGTGGGAGACCTGGGTTCGATCCCTGGGTCAGGAAGATCCCCTGGAGAAGGAAATGGTAACCTGCTCTAGTATTCTTGGTAAGTAAAAATAAAAATTTTAAATTATTGGAATGAATTATACTACTTGTCTTTATATTTTAGAATGCCAGTTTTAAATGCAAATGGAAGAACATTTAACTTGTGTGCAGAATCACTGAAATGATACAATTTGTTTTTCATAGTATGTACATTGTCACCGTGCTTATTTAACTTATATGCAGAGTACATCATGAGAAACGCTGGGCTGGAAGAAGCACAAGCTGGAATCAAGATTGCCTGGAGAAATATCAATAGCCTCAGATATGCAGATGACACCACCCTTATGGCAGAAAGTGAAGAGGAACTCAAAAGCCTCTT
>NW_011494936.1:2074328-2074787 GCF_000754665.1 Bison bison bison | reverse complement strand
GTTCAGGGCTTAAAGCTCAACATTCAGAAAACGAAGATCATGGTATCCGGTCCCATCACTTCATGGGAAATAGATGGGGAAACAGTGGAAACAGTGTCAAACTTTATTTTTTTGGGCTCCAAAATCACTGCAGATGGTGACTGCAGCCATGAAATTAAAAGATGTTTACACCTTGGAAGGAAAGTTATGACCAACCTAGATAGCATATTCAAAAGCAGAGACATTACTTTGCCAACAAAGGTCTGTCTGGTCAAGGCTATGGTTTTTCCTGTGGTCATGTATGGATGTGAGAGTTGGACTGTGAAGAAAGCTGAGCGCCGAAGAATTGATGCTTTTGAAGTGTGGTGTTGGAGAAGACTCTTGAGAGTCCCTTGGACTGCAAGGAGATCCAACCAGTCCATCCTAAAGGAGATCAGTCCTGGGATTTCTTTGGAAGGAATGATGTGAAAGCTGAAACTC
>NW_011494936.1:2069830-2074228 GCF_000754665.1 Bison bison bison | reverse complement strand
GGCAGGAGGAGAAGGGGATGACAGAGGATGAGATGGCTGGATGGCATCACTGACTCGATGGATGTGAGTCTGAGTGAACTCCGGGAGTTGGTAATGGACAGGGAGGCCTGGCGTGCTGCGATTCATGGGGTTGCAAAGAGTCGGACATGACTGAGCGACTGAACTAAACTGAACATGCATATAAATTTAATTCTTACCAGAACAGTGGAAACACTTCACAACACTCAGTTATTTGTATTTCACTTCTTGAGACGTGCATGTTCTGCCACACTTGGGAAGCAGATGGCTTCTTCCATAATATGCTAACCTTGTACTCACTTTGAGTCTCGTTAAAGTCCCACACAAAGTTGGTCCACCAGAATGCTATACTTGAAAGGAATTGCCAAAGCTATATGTGAATGGGGCAGCAGGGAACCGGGGTGTGCATTACTGTGCATATCTTCTCTGCTTGCACACATGCTCCTTTGTCCCATTGGACCTCACAAGTTCAAGGATAAAATTTTTGAAAATTTCAAGATGGCAATAGCTGTGATTTAACCAAGCATGAGCCCCTACTGAGAATGGGGCATGGGGTCCTGTCTAACTGCACAGATTACAAACCCATGAAGCTGAGCCTGACATGGAGGTGAGGCTCCTGAGCTGATGGTGGAGGCTCATTCTGGCCAGCCTACATGCTCTGGGTTATGGTGTGTGTAAATCTCTCAAAGGTCAGAGGTCCAGGATTCCATGGGAGAATGCTCTTCTCACAGTGCCAGGGAGATAAGACAGCACCAGAGGGAGCCCATGGTGATCTGTTGGGGTGCACAAAAGAAAGTATTTAACTCATTTATCTACTTGCTTTTTAATCTCATTCTTTAAAAATTTCCATGTGGTGTTATATATTTTCAGAATGTGTAAAACATATCAGCAGAGTACCACATGTATGAAATTTATAAATATATAAACATACACTGACGTGTGCACTCACAAATGTTTTACTGTAAGGAATTCTGGAAAGAACAATTGGAAGGCACCAGCCCCGGAAGACAGCATAAGGAATGAATCAAGGAGTGTCTAGGGACTGAGGAGATGCCCATTTTGTTTACTTAGCAATGGCTTCCTGAGACAAGACTGAGTAGAAAGTGGAGACAAACCAGCACCCTGGCTGGGGTCAGCCCATAGCCCAACCCCACCTTCCCTGATGTGAGGTCAGCAGTCCTATGTGAGCTTCAGCCAGACAGGGGACTTGAGTAGGTGGCAGCTCCTTGATTTACAAGGGGAAGAATTTAAGTTGTGTCCATGGAAGAGACCTAGGAATAAAGCTTGGGCATCACTGGCTCTTGTTGGATTCCCGTGAGCAAAAGAGAGACTAAAAATTCAAGGCAAAGCAAAAGGAGCCAAGTCAGTAGTAACAATTTATTGACTTTTATGCTGTTGAACTCACTATGAAGTGGGTCTTTACAGATGAGGAAATGGAGAGCCAGGGCATGAAGTGACTTGCTGAGGGTCATGGTTCTGTTGCCCTGTTCACCTATAGGTTGCAGCAGGTTGAGCAGAGATATCCCCATGTGGCAGGAATTAACAGTCATCATCCCCATTTTACAAATGAGAAAGCCTGAGGTTCAGAAGAAGGCTGTAATGACCAGAATTTGTTCTGGACAGGAGCTGGGCTTGTGGTCCATGAGTGTGTCAGCTTGAGTCAGTCTAGAGACCAGTTGCCATGACTGAGATGCTGGCCAGCATCCTGTTCAGAGTGAACCCAGCTGTCTAACAGGGGTCCCCAACCCATAGTACCAGTCCATGACCTGTTAGGAACCAGGCCACACAGCAGGAGGTGAGCAGTGGATGAACATTAAACCATCCCTTTCTCCCCACTGGCAGTGGAAAAATTGTCTTCCATGAATCCGGTCCCTGGGGCCAAAAAGCTTGGGGACTGCTGATCTAAGAGGGTGGAGGGATCCAAGGGCTCAAATCTTAATCCCTGGTGTTAGAAATGAGTGAACACAACCTTCAGCTGCTGGACTGGAAATTATAAACTCAATTTACTTCATCTTTCAAAGCAAGTTCAAGGGCATTAAGAATCACTTTATAATGATCTCTTCGGTATTTATGATATCCCTAAAAGGCAACAAGGCTGCTTCATCTCATATTTATATCCACGCAGAGCTAAGGAGCAGGGACAAGGTCTTCCCACTTAGGATGAGAAAGATGCTAACCAACCCAAAACCCCTGTGCTGGCTCTGACACAGTGCTGCAAATAAGGCAGCTTCTTACTGTCCTTCTTTTCTTATTTTACCTCATTTGGTTAAACCACACAAGCTCCGTGCTTGGAACTTCCGTTTTCTTATCTTGAACATCATGTACTGTTCCAGCTCATAGGCAGCCACCCAGGAAGGAAGCATTTCATTCCTTTCAGACAGAGGGCCTGGCTAGCCAGTGGCCACGTTGTTGCAAAGCTCTGTGCATATTAAAGAAGATTCTTTCTGCTGCATTAAAAAGGTCAGGAACTGGAAAGTGTGCAGCGTTAGAGTTTAATAGTTATCTCTGATCTGCTTACCTTGAAATCAAGTATCAAAACAAAACTTGGAGAAGCAATGGTGAGAGAGACAGAAACAGAGAGACAGACAGATGGAATCAAGTTCATGTCTCTTTCCCTATCCATTTTGAGTTTTCCTACATCCAAGTAAAACAACAAATCAATACATCAGGCTTCAACCTACTTCATAATTGTTGGAAACCTAAGTGGTGCTAATTCTTTATTGTAATCAACTCATTATTCAAATTGCTATTATAGGCGTATCATTTTCAATGTTACATGAAATGTGTTTTTATTCTTCTGTTTTCTTTTTTAACCAACATAACTTGGTTAAGCATTTCATAAAATATATAGATGCCTCAGTGAATGCATTTTTTGGACTGGAGGCGAAAAAGGAAATTTGCCCAGCAAATTGTCAATCTTACGTTTTTGGTGTTTTTTTTTTTTAAGCTCCTGATTTCTTGGAAAATGCTCTTTAAATGAGCTGTTTACTTTTGATTTACACAGCAGATGATTTTGAGAAGTTTTAAATTAAATAGGTAAAAAATGTTTCAAATGATGCAAAAATATAAAGAAATGTGACATGGAAAAATACCTGAGTCTGTCCTACCTAAAAAGTTATGTTGGGAATTAATTGTGAAATGGGTAGAAAAAAAACTCACACTCATTTTCTTTTTCTATTGTAGGAAATTTTAAAATATACATTCAATTCTGGACCACTGGGAGTCATGGAAAGTTCATGGATTGTCTCAAAAAGTATTTCTGTTATACCTTCACATGTAGGAAGCATATATAGAACTGAAGAGAAAATATATAATGTTTCAAATATCAGTTTTACTCTAAACACTTGATTCTGTATGACTGGAGAACTGTTTGGTTTAGCTCTTCTTCCACCTGTTCACCTCTGATCCTCTCCCCAACCTAGAGATATATAATAGACAGCACATGCTTGGTTGGAATTCCTCTCTCTTCCTCTCCCTTGCTCTACTGTCTTTGAACCTTCTTGGTCTTCCATAAACAGTCTCTGAGAAGGGAGAAGTGTCCAACCAAAATAGCCAGTGTTTTCTGAGGGCTTACTCTGAGCTTCTCTATCTACCTTGACCTAAGCTCTTTAAATGAACCACAGCATTTAATCTTTACTACGAGCTTTCGAGATAGGTTCTGTTAATATTCCCATTTTAAAGTTGAGGAAACTGAGTCATAGGGGAAGTAAGTTGCCCGACAATATATAGTTTGTAAACCGTATAGCAGGATTTCAACCCAGGCAGCCCAGCCTGTCTCCAAAGTACATGCTTATAACCAAATACTATACATTCACACAGACACACACACACAACCAAATACTACACACATACACAGAAACCCATCACCCCTGGCAAAAAAGGAGATAGGAATATAATGGTTGGAGGGATGGGAGAGTAATGACTTGAAGGAAGGCAGAAGAGAGGCTTGTTGGAAATGACCTGTTTCTTGATCCAGCTTCTGGGTTCGGGCATCTTGTAAAAATCTGTGGCAGTGACTCTGTTCAGTTCAGTTCAGTCACTCAGTCATGTCCTACTCTTTGTGACCCCATGAACTGCAGCACGCCAGGCCTCCCTGTCCATCACCAACTCCCGGAGTCCACTCAAACCCACGTCCATTGAGTTGGTGATGCCATCCAACCATCTCATCCTCTGTCATCCTCTACTCCTCCTGCCCTCAATCTTTCCCAGCATCAGGGTCTTTTCCAATGAGTTAGCTCTTTGCATCAGGTGGCCAAAGTGTTGGAGTTTTAGCTTCAACATCAGTCCTTCCAATGAACACCCAGGACTGATCTCCTTCAGAATGGACTGGTTGGATCTCCTTGCAGTCCAAGGGACTCTCAAAAGTCTTCTCCAACACCA
>NW_011494936.1:2056536-2069568 GCF_000754665.1 Bison bison bison | reverse complement strand
GTCCTTCACTATCTCCTGGAGTTTGCTCAAACTCATGTCCATTGAGTCAGTGATGCCATCCAACCATTTCATCCTCTGTCGCCCCCATCTCCTGCCCTCAATCTTTCTTAGCATCAGGGTCTTTTCTAATGAGTCAGCCCTTTGCATCAGGTGGCCAAAATATCGGAGCTTCAGCTTACCATCAGACCTTCCTAGTGAATATTCAGGATTGATTTCCTTTAGAATTGACTGGTTTGATCTTGCTCTTCAAAGGACTCTCAAGAGTTTTCTCCAGCAACACAATTTGAAAACATCAATTCTTCAGGGCTCAGCCTTCTTTATGGTCCAACTTTCATATCTGTACATGACTACTGGAAAAACTATAGCTTTGACTATATGGACCTTTGTTGACAAAGTGCTGCCTCTTCTTTTTAAAACTCTGTCTCGGTTTGTCATAGCTTTTCTTCCAAGAAGCAAGCGTCTTTTAATTTCATGGCTGCAGTCACCATCTGCAGTGATTTTGGAGCCCAAGAAAATAAAATCTGTCACTATTTCCACTTTCTCCCCATCTATTTGCCATGAAGTGATGGGACCAGATGACATGATCTTCATTTTTGAATATTGAGTTTTAGGCCAGCTTTTCTATTCTCCTCTTTTACCTTTGTCAAGAGGCTCTTTAGTTCCTCATTGCTTTCTGCCATTAGAGTGGTATCATCTGCATATCTGAGGCTATTGATATCTCTCCCGGCAATCTTGATTCCAACTTGTGATCCATCCAGCCTGGCATTTTGAATGATGTACTCTGTGTATAGTTAAATAAGCAGGGTGACAATATACAGCCTTGACATACTCCTTTCCCAATGTTGAACCAGTCTGTTGTTCTATGTCCAGTTCTAACTATTGCTTCTTGTCCTACATACAGGTTTCTCAGGAGACTGGTAAAGTGGTCTGGTATTTCCATCTCTTTAAGAATTTTCTACAGTTTGTTTTGATCCACACAGTCAAAGGCTTTAGCATAGTCAATGAAGCAGATGTTTACTGGAATTCCCTTGCTTTTTCTATGATCCAACAGATGCTAGCAATTTGATCTCTGGTTCCTCTGTGTTTTTAAATCCAAAGTGTGCATTACACTTCAATAGAATTAAAAGAGAAAAAAGAAATGAGCGTAAATATCTTAATTATTTTTGCTCATTTCCATATATATATATACATATATATATATATATGGAAATATATATGGTGCGAGAAAACTGAATAGTCATTTGCCTTAAATAATCTTGTCAAAAGAGTCTCTGAGGGAATTTTTCCCATATGTAGGTAGCTGGGCAGGTGCCCTGGATTTGAGTGGAGGTCTCACTGCTAGATAATTTTGCGTAATGACTTGATTTCTATCTCTCGGTTTATTTCTCTGCAAAACTGGGTACGGCTGATTCCTACATTGCAGGGTAGGATTAAAGGATCACTTTATAGAAAGACTTGGAAGTGGAGATAATCTCGCCTTCTTTGATGCTAAAGTGGTGAGGACAACCAGGGTGTCCCAGCAGGTGCAGGGGAAGACGCACTGGGCTTCATGGCTAGTGACCAGGATTCTGCTTCTTAAGCAAAGTACAGATATTTAAAAGCCATTTCATTGGCAGGGTCTAGGTGTGTTCCTTCTTCAGGGAAAAAGCTCTTTCCTTTACCACAAGCTGTATGACCAGATCCAAGATTAGCCAGCCTGACACAAATGAATCCACCTCCTTGTTCAGAAGGTGCAGACATTGAGAAAAGTACATTTCCCTGTCTCTGGAGTAAGTTGTGTTCCAGAATGAAAATGCTAAGGTGGAAGTGAATGGATCTATCACATTTCTCAGCATCTGTAACAAAGACTGAATTCCAAGGAGAAGTAAATGAGGGAAGGAAGAAGTTGAATTTCTTGGACAACGTGACTATTACCGTGTCTGCCCATTAGCTTGATGTGCTTTAAACCTGAAACATCTGAAATCTTTGTTCCCTTCTTTTGGGGCATCTATCACACAAAGCTGGCCTGCAGGCATTTGTAAGATGCCTACTCCCTTCACTGTGTCCATCCATACCTGATGGCCTGCCCTTCACAAAAGCCCATTCTAATTTTACCAGCGGTCAGCTCCACTTGCCACAGTCCCGTCAAAGCAGACAAATTAAACATGTCAGGTGACATATGGAAGAAAAGACTTACTGATTTATTGAGGAGCTTTTTATGGATAGGAGTTATTTCTCTTGGCCTGGTACCTACTCTCCAGGCTTGATCGCATTTCAAGGTACTACAGTCATCTACTCAAATATTCTAGGTCCTCAGATGTTTGTATGCACATGTCTGTCTGTGTGTGTACACTTCTGAATACAGTGGGGAAGCTGCAGCAAGGCCGTTGATTGCAAAGTGAGAACGAAGGGGAAAAGTTAAGGCTCCCTCCAGTCCCCGCTTCTAATGATTTTCTGTGTCACTATGGCTATCTTAGTTGAGAAAAGGACTTAGGGTCACATTTTTAATGAAAAAAACTCTTTAGGTGAACAAGTTTGAAAACATTGTACTGTTTATTTGCAGAAATACATAGAAAGTCCTATTTTTCCTTCAATTTTTGTTTGCAAATTGAATGCTATTGTGTCTATCTCTTATATTGCTTTATAAAAAAAGACCTAGTGGGAAGGTCAGATTTGGGGGTGATCATTCTCCCTCTAGCTTTTCAGATGTCACAGCCAGATGAAGGATAATTTAAGAAGCACGGAGCTGGGTGATGGGTCTTACAGAGCTGCCTGTCTGCTGGACCTGGAGGAAAGCTTACCCCAGCAAGGTAATTTACGACAGAAGACAATGTCAGCTCCCTGCAGGCAGCACAGCCTAAATTCTCCAAAGAATCCTGTTTTATTGGAGAGAGCTGTAAGGCTGGAGACGGGATAAGTTATAGCTTTCCAGTGGCTTTCCCCTTCCTCCTTTTCCTTGTTGTGATTGTTATTTATTATTTGTGGGTACGGATGAGAGGGTTCACTTTGCCAACTTTTGAACTCTCTAGATTCATGGCTCCAAGTTTTGAACTGTCCCTGAACCTTCCTGCCTTCGAGTTCCTATTCTCTTAGCATTCTGTAGCGTCCTATTGTGAATAGAGAAAGACTCTAAAAGGTTTATTTTAAAAGGTTGAAATATTTTCTTAAACATCAAATAGAACTTTTTTTTTTAAAAGCAGCAACCTTTTGTGATGCGTCAAGAATAAATGAGTAAAAAATGTATGCTCCAAATTTCCCCCAGGTTATGAAGCAGGTTCATATCTGAATTACTATTAAGCTTTCTTGGATTCAAAGTTGATATGAAATGACATGACAAGGGATGAGCCCAAATTCATTTATTCTTTTAGTTTCTGTTGCTTTGTTCCTTATTTAATATAAAATGGGCTTTGGTTGAACTCTGGAAGCTAGAGAGAAGAGAAAAGAGTAGGAGATATTTATAAGCAATGTTTTGCCAAGTAAGAACTCTATTAGGAAACAGGGCATTTTGGCTAAAGAATTAAATTCTTGATTTAATGGTTGTAACATTAGGAGGTAGAAATAGCTTTGAAATCTCGGCTGCCTAGCTCTCCACTATGTTGGAGCCCTTCTGATCACTTTCACGCCTACAGCTCACTTGGCGCATCCTCCTATGCTTCAAGACCTGTCCTTAAGAACCCTGAGCGGTTATTTGGGTCTAGTACTTTCTGTGGCCAATTGCCTTGAGTATGCTTTACTGAAAGTGGGCCCTGGGGGTACACGGGAGTAGCTCTACAATGGCAGCCGGGGATGAAGCAGAGGAAACACTAAGACATTCTGTTCTTCCTTGTGGTTCCTGGGATCAGGGGTGTCCAATTCTGTTTCGACCTCAGAAGACCTGTGTGGGGACAGCGCAGGCTACTGGGAATCAGAAGGCATGGTATGTGGCTGAAGTTTATAGAGACCATTTGCCAAACGAATGTCCTGGCACCTGGGCAGCAAAGGCATATCTGATGTCTACGTGACAATACACTGTAATGTGTGTTTGGGTCAGAGTAACCATGAGCCCACAAACCAGACAGAGCCATGCACAGAATGTTTACTTTTGCCGTAACATTCCCCCATACACGCTTGGGAAAACTAACTCACCATGTGCTATGGGTCTGCCCTGTTTCCCCACCTGACAAAAAAACTGGCTGGCCATTTGCCACCCACCTTGTGGGGTGGATGTGGGGTGGATATGAGAAGTCCTACAGAGAGCTTAGGGATCCCTGGCTGAAAGTCAAGTACCCATACAAAGTACCAAGCACCACTTTTTAGCATTAGAGACAGATGCTCAGAGGGCAAGGTAGGTACATTTTGCCACCAGTTCAAAACATGCCTTCTGCTCCTGCCCAGAGAGTAAAACATGGTTGTTAAAAGCTGAGATGACAGAGTGTGCTGAAGAGAAGCTGCCAGGAAAACCCCTTGCCCAGTCCTTGCCCCAGGGTCCCGCTGCCAGTGGGGGATTATCTAAAGAGGGTGTCCTTAGAGAAAGCAGGAATTCTCTTCCACCACAGACTGTTGAAACCTTCCCATTTCACTGTTTTAAAAGCTGCAGAGAATTAAAAATAGAAGCTTTTTGGAGGGAGGAGAGGGTCCTTTGGGGGCACTCTGTTTGCTTTGGTTTCTATCTCCCTCCCTGGAATGCAGTAAAAACCTGGGGAAGTCAGCACTCAGAGAGGAGGCCTTTGCAGAGAAATGAAACCCCTCACGCCAAAGTGAAGGGTGAGGAACTCTTCTGGGTTCTGGTTTTATAATCATTTCTGTTTATAGTAGGAAAGAAATAGCCCCCTTCTTGAATTCAGCACATGTAGTCTTTTCTTAACGGCTCCCCTCCTTATACAAACATGATCAGGCCTAGTCCTTCAATAGGTTATTATTTAGCAGCTAATGTTAAATACAGATGAAAACTTGCCAGTTGAATGGGATGACTGTCCCCCAGGTGTAAAAGTGCCATTCATGCACAGGAAGTGACGATTGTAAATGGCGGCCGTCAGAGTCAAAATAGCTGGGGAACAGAAAAGTTTGTATATTCTTCTGAAAGTTCAAAAAATGGTATGAGGGGAGGACTGTGAAAGGTTGTTGTGGGAGCCACAAGTCCCTGGAGCACTGATTTTGGTCCCTGGGGTCCTAAGAAAATGAGGAGGGAGGAAAGATGTTGGCGCTCAGGACAGTCTTGAGCTATTCTTTCTCTCTCTCTCTCCCCCCACCCCACACACACATTTACACACAGGCCTATGGCTTATTCTCCTAGCTCAGGTTATATAAAATGCCAGAATACAGTAAGTGTTATTCTGGAATTCTCTGAAATAAAGTTTTTATTGGGGATCCTAGTGTGTTGTCTGGCCCTGAAACTTTCATCCCTTTTTTCAGAAATCCCTGTGAGGAGAAGAGCCCACAAAGAGAGGCAAATACATATACAGAGATTCTGAACACGCTGGCTTAAAGAGGGAGGGACCCAGTGTCCTTCCTGCTCTGCGGTGGAGCTGAATTCCCTGCTATTTCCCTCTTCCTCACCCCTGCCCGGCTCTAGTTGTGCTGCACCCGGCAGGCTGCCCTGGCGGCCTCGCTGTGAGGACAGGTCTTCCTCCCTCCTAGAGGCAGGACTCTGAATTGGATTTATCTGTGCCCAGTTGAGACCTGTGCAATACATAAGACACTGAGTGGGTACACTTAAGTTACTTCCTTGCTAAGAAGAAAAATTTCTCTTTTCTTTCTGCAGTGAAAGAGAGATTATGAGAAAAGTCCCTCCTCTCTTTACCTCAGAAGGGTGATATGAAAATGAAAAAGCTAATGTTTTGACCGGCACTGCCATGCTCAGGTGACAGGCAAGGCAACCTTATGTTTATTATTATGGTTCCCACCGAGTCCCTGTGTGCCCATTACTTTCTCTCTCTCTCACATCACAGGGGTATGTATGGTCTCCCTGGGAAAAGACAATGGTGCAGACTGCTAATGAGAAAATTCATGGGGCCACACTAGACAAATATTGCAAATTATGGTTTCCTTGGGCATTGATCATGCTTCATTCCCATGTGAGGAAACCCGGTAACCCAGCTACCTTGAAATCAATGGGCATGGAAGGGTTGGGACATACCTAAACATTTTAATTAATAGTTCAAGAAATGCAAAACTTGGATAGCTCACGAATGTTTGATTTATATAGCCCTGTGCTGTCTGGGAGCCATGGGCCACATGTGGCCAGTAAAACATCTGAAATGTGGTTATTCTGAATTAAGATGTGCTGTAATTGCAAAACATACACTGGCTTTTGAAAACTTAGCCTGAAAAAGAGGATACAAAATACCTTAATAATATTTCATTCTTATGATTACATGTTGAAATGATATTTTGCATGTTTGCTTAAATGTTTTATTAAAATTAATTGTAACTGATTTTTTTATATGCAGTATGGGGTGGTCATCCCCCTACAGTGGTTTCCAGAAAATTAAAAATGCCATATATGGCTGCATTTGTGGTTTATGTTATATTTCTTTTGGACAACCCTAGAGACAGTGTGGGAACTGCTATCTGGAATTCGGTATTTCAGGGATGTGAGTGACCTGAAAGGACTGTTGTTAAAATGTTGGGACAAATTGTGAAACACTTTAAACAGATAAAAGAGAAGTTACTGGGTGTCCCATCTAATGTATTCTTGTTATATCCACTCTTCACTGTTTTTAAGCTTCTTTATAATTCTGCAAGTTGTAGAAAGCCGATAATAATGAAAATGACTCTTACCTATTAAAAAGCAAACTCATTTGGTCTGATGAAATGTAATTGATTATTGCCATATGTTTAGAGCCTTTAGCATTTCTGTGCAAATTCAACTCAGCACTCCTTGTAGTCCATACATGTGTGGCTCCTTGAATTCTTTGACCTTATGGTAATATCCTCGGAGAAGGCAATGGCACCCCACTCCAGTACTTTTGCCTGGAAAATCCCATGGATGAGGACCCTGGTAGGCTGCAGTCCATGGGGTCGCTAAGAGTCGGACACAACTGAGTGACTTCGCTTTCACTTTTCACTTTCATGCATTGGAGAAGGAAATGGCAACCCACTCCAGTGTTCTTGCCTGGAGAATTCCAGGGATGGGGGAGCCTGGTGGCTGCCGTCTATGGGGTCACACAGAGTCGGACACGATTGAAGTGACTTAGCATAGCATAGCATAGCATGGTAATATCCTACTTGTCTCACTAATTGAGTTAAAAATCTTCAGCATGAGTTCATTGTATATTTGTGTGAGAGTTATTATATTATTGTTTTGAACAATACTAGAAAATTTAGGAGTTAATGGTGGTCAAAAATTAACTATTCTGTCCTTCTCGCCTCCCTTCAACCCCTAGCTACACCTATGGTCCCAGTGGTGGAAGCACTTCTGAAAACCTGAGACAGGGTAGAAAATGCATTTTTCTATAGAAAGTATTTTACCTGATGGGTGATTGCCACTTAAGCTCTACTCACATATAGAGCAAGCTAAATCGTGGGACCATGTTGAATTTTGTGAACAAGCCAGGAAATCTTTCCACCTGGTGGAGTATCTGATAAGAGAAGATGTGCTGAGTTCCAATAATGAAGCAGAAATCTAGGATGTAATTCATTCTCAAGGCATACACTGTGGACGTAGGCCTCCCCAGCGGCTCAGCGATAAAGAATCCGCCGGCAATGCAGGAAACATAATGAGACACGGGTTCAATCCCTGGGTCAGGAAGATCCCCTGGAGGAGGACATGGCAACCCACTCCAGTATTCTTGCCTGGAGAATCCCATGGACAGAGGAGCCTGGTGGGCTACAGTCCATGGGGTTGCAAAGAGTCAGACATGGCTGAAGCGACAGTACACATGCGCACTGTAGAGAGTGATCAGGTGCCCACTTGCACAAAGTCCTCAAGTTTAACAGCAAAAATATTTAAAAGAAAGTGAGTTGTGATAGATTTTTGTTGACACTCCCCTGGTTTTTTCTTTTTTGTTTTATAAACGTTAAGGAAAAAAAAAAACCAGCCCCATTCTTATTTTACCTTGCTGTCATTTTCTAAAAAGAACTGGCTTCCTTCAAAATAAGATGGGCCAGGCACATCTGTATTTCTTTCATATTTCCATCTGTTACTGTGAACAGAATGAATTTGAACAAATATAAGCAAATTAAAAATGTAAAATAGGTGATTCATGCACTCTGATTTTGTTAAGAATTTGGAAATACTACACTTAAGATATATGTTTTGTTTCTTTATTATTTTCTTAAAGAAGTCAGCTTTTATTAGCAGAAAGATCATTAAATTTTGTGAGTATTGGCCTCCAGCATTTAGGTTTTTACAGAACATGTGAAAGTTTACTGGTCTTTCACCAGCAGGGACATATGATTTTTATACATCTATAATTCTGAAATGAAACATTTACTCTACAAATGCAGAACAGTTCACTTATAAATTTTATATTTTGTGGGCTATTTTTTTAGTATAAAGCAGCCACCTTGAAGAGTCCATTGAAGGTACAAGTATACCACATACAATATTCTCACCAATATAATCTGCCCATATGTAATTATTTTCATTTTTGGTTCTTTGGGAATATAACCTGAGACAACTTTAATAAAGCCCTGGACCCAGGTATTTTAATATCACAGTTTATTTGATGGTGTTATCAAGGAAAACAAAACATATGCCTTTTTATAATTTTCAGTTGTATGAAATTAATTTTTGATGTTTAACTAATATATTTTTATATTAAGAAAATTTTATATTATAAATCTTTATATTAAGAAAAATTTTTGACAACTGTTAACAGAGTATGAATTTATGCAACTATGTGTGTATTAAGATAACACTGCTTCAAAAAGCAGTGTTTGATTTAATTAAACAAAAATTTTTGATGAAAGATCTTTATGTGTTTTTAATGCATCTTATAAAAGACTTGTGATACATCTTAATTATCAATAAAATGGGGAAGGAACACTGCCACATTGAATCTTCTATCATTATTCAAAAATAATAGAATATTATAATTTAAAAATAAAACCAAGGTTTTATTTGTATGGAAAATGTGTTTCTCATAGAAGAACTTTAGTCTTGACCCATTTCTATAAAAAGAAGTTATTATATCCTTGGCTTTTTTTAATAGAGCAATTTTCTAATTGGTATTTTCTTTTAAGTCGATTTTACTTGTTTCTTCTCTAAGAAAAAGTTTGTTACAGTGATGATCAATAGTTAATGCAAAGATATAGATTCTTTCTGGAAAGAAAAGAGTTGAGGAATCTTTTCCAGAAAATAGTTTTATTTTTCAACCTGACAATACTTGAAAGATTAATAAAAAGATGATATTTTTATCTATCTATTCAGGACTAACAACATTTGGAAACAAAAAATTACTATTTACGGCATATACTATATTATTTGTTAATACTATTAATCATATAAATAATATCACATCCTGTATATGACATATGGTTTCCTCTCTCAGGAGATTCTCCATTGTTAATATGTCTATTATTCATGTGAAAAATAGTTAAGAAAGGGGTGAATTCAGCTGGTGCACTGGGACGACCCAGAGGGAGGGTACGGGGAGGGAGGAGGGAGGAGGGTTCAGGATGGGGAATGCGGGTATACCTGTGGCGGATTCATTTCGATATTTGGCAAAACTAATACAATATTGTAAAGTTTAAAAATAAAATAAAATTTAAAAAAATATATAAAAAAAATAAAAAGCATCATACATTAAAAAAAAAAAAAAAAAGAAAGTACACAAATACTTCAGATACTTGTAATTTGGAGTCCAGACAATCCATTAAATGCCTGGGACTATTAGACAAAATTTTTGTGTTTATTATTATCTTGGAAGAGGAAATCTTTGTCAGAATACTTTAGAAATCCTTTTGACCATCTCCCTTCAGAAAAGGTCCAAAATTCTTAGCTTGCAGGATTGCTAAGGCTAACAGCTTACCTCTATAACACCTAGATGAAGATTTTGAAGAATATCTGATTGTTTTGCCCATATGATGCCCATTCAATTTAAAAAAAATATGATTTTCACAATTTTGGCAGTATGACTTTAAGGAGACATGGTTCTTTACATAACAGACCACTTTTCCCCATCTTTCTTTGAGTATCATACCTTCTTGTCTCCTGTCCCACACTTTCTTTACCTTCTCCCCTGGTTTAACCAAAGAAAACATTGTACTCCTGATTTACAGAGGCATAGATGATTCCAGCTTAGCAAGTAGAAATGCAATCCTGTGATCCATTAAGAATGTGATCAATATATGATCATACAATGGGTGTATGTCTGGAATAAGTTATTAAAGGAATATTGTGCTATCTATAAAGGGTTTTTATTAATTTAGAAACTCAGGACTTTAGTATTTCTATAAATAATATGAGCAAGAAAGCGATAAATCATTTACAGTCAACCATGATGGAAATGATATTGTCAAAGCCTGTTTTTGCTAGTACCATTCCAAAAGTTTATCCACAATTGATTCCAATTTTTCATTCTTCAAAGATTTTCCCATATCCTGCAGGTTAATAGATTAACCTGCAGGGAAGCAGAAGTTGAAGGAAACTGCAAAGCAACCTCTGAATAATGAATATCTTGCCAGGAAAATGTGTGTGATCTCCAAGGAAAGGGTGTTGGAAGAGATATGAGATGGCAGGAGGATCTTCTCTGATACAATTTTGAATTTTCTACAGGAATATTTCCCTGTCTGTGAAGCATATAGAACTATGCTCAAGAACTGAGGAAGGTTTGGAGACATAATCAGAAAGAGAAATGCAGATTAGGAAGTTATTCAAACCAGGTCACTTCTCATCTTGATATTTTCAGAACTCCCCCTGCATCCCACACTAGAGACAATCCATACAAAAGGCAAAACTATTTCAGATGGTTTGGTGAGTTTACTATTTTTTTCTCTATAAATAATAATAAATAGCTTTCAATTAGGGCTTTTCCAATTGAAAAGTATACATGTAACATTTCATTTTCACAATGGTATTTTAAAGTTGCTATAATAATAATATTGTTATTATACTGACTTTTATATATATGATACTGATGCTCAGACTCTTTTAAATCATCTGATAATAAGCAGAGTGGACATTTTTAAAGCCAAACACTCAAACCTCAAATTCCCTGCTTTTCTCCCTCTTTTCGGAATAACAGTGAGATAGAATATAACATGCATCTTTTAATAAATTGTATTTGCTTTTTTGTTGTTAGAAGCTTCAGATCAGATCAGATCAGATCAGTCGCTCAGTCGTGTCCGACTCCTTGCGACCCCATGAATCGCAACACACCAGGCCTCCCTGTCCATCACCAGCTCCTGGAGTTCACTCAGACTCACGTCCATCGAGTCGGTGGTGCCATCCAGCCATCTCATCCTCTGTCGTCCCCTTCTCCTCTTACCCTCAATCCCTCCCAGCATCAGAGTCTTTTCCAATGAGTCAACTCTTCGCATGAGGTGGCCAAAGTACTGGAGTTTCAGCTTTAGCATCATTCCTTCCAAAGAAATCCCAGGGCTGATCTCCTTCAGAATGGACTGGTTGGATCTCCTTGCAGTCCAAGGGACTCTCAAGAATCTTCTCCAACACCACAGTTCAAAAGCATCAATTCTTCGGTGCTCAGCCTTCTTCACAGAAGCTTGGAGGGATATAAATATGTCATTTTGTGGATTCTTCTAAATCCTTTGCTTAAAGAATCTAAAGTACTTTTTACTAACACAATAGACACAAATAAATAAAATTATTTACTTCTAAATAAAGTTAGAAATATTTAAGAGAAGAGGAAATACAATTCTTTACTATGAAAATGAACTCACACTATCAGGCCAGGGGTTGGTACCAAACAAAATATCTTGATTGCTCCATATGCTGTTGGTGGCATTTCTAAAGGTTGGTGATTGGAAGAAGTGGCACCAGCCTAGATGGACCTGCGAATCTATGCCAGACCTCCAGGGTAACCAAAGGGCCTTTCCTCCTTCTGTCACTTCCTTCCACTCCTCACTCAGTGTCTTCAGAGGTGTATGAGAAGTCACCCGGGCCATTAATGTTTGGTTTGTAATGTGGACACTAACCCTTCTTATGTTACAAATGGAAGCAGATAAGCAAAGAGTTGTTGTCAGACATCTACAGCAAATCAAGGGATCTGTGATGATCTTCCCATGGTGCTGTGCACTTGCTTCTGATGGCTTTGCAAGAGTACTTCTCAGCTAAACTCAAAGATGAACATCAGAAAGAGGAACCTTTGCAGCCATTTTGTCTCAAGGACTGGGCTGCCTTTCAAACATGGAATGGCTTTTCACTAATATGAGATTAGTTTTCAACAACAGATGGGTCTCTAAGTGAAAAGAGACCTCTTGGTTTGTCTGGTGGCATGTGGCCCTTTGCAAATTTACATGTGGTTCTGATTGTCATGAAGGGACCACACGACATTAATGCAATTTCCCCTTGAATGTGCCACTTTGCTATCAGCCCCGATGTTCAGGCATCCATGGTTAAGATGCAGACTTCCATCAGACCAGCGTGAATGCCACAGAGCTTTGTGGAGATCTGCCAAAACCACAGGCCAGCATTTGGGAGAAGGGAAGGATGATGTGATTTCAATTTCATACCATCTGTCCCCAGATTTCTTTCACTACCAGGCTGGTCACTGACTTTGGAGGAGAGTCAAAATGCCAGGGCTCTGGACTGCTCTGCATAAGTTGAAAGGAGCCAGCAGTCCTGTGAACCTCATTCTTTCCATGGGGAAGTGGACCGAGACTGCTGCCTTCCATTAAAAGAAGTATTGAAAGGCCTAATGAAAGCAATGTTAAGCCTTCAGGAGCCGACTTCGTGTCTGAGTGGCTGGGAAAGAGATGTCAGATTGCTTTGTGAGCAGGAGAGAAAACACAGGCAACCAAGAGAAAAGGAGAAGATATGCTGGCATTCTCAACAGGGGGCATTCTTTATTTTTTTAAAAAAAACCAGTTGTATGTATTTATCTCGGCTGTGCTGGGTCTTTGTTGCTTCACTGGCTTTCTCTGGTTGTGGCGAGCAAGGGCTGCTCTCTG
>NW_011494936.1:2050443-2056436 GCF_000754665.1 Bison bison bison | reverse complement strand
GCTCTTTGTTGTGGTGTGTAGGCTTCTCACCGTGGTGGCTTCTCTTGTTGCAGAGCATGGGCTCTAGGGCATCTGGGCTTCAGTAGTTGCAGATCATAGGTTCAAGAGCTTAGGCTCAGTAGTTGTGGTACACAGGCTTAGTTGCCCCAGGGCATGTGGAATTTTCCTGGACCAGGGATCAATCGGTGACCCTTGCATCAGCAGGCAGGTTCTTAACCACTGGACCATGAGGGAAGTCCAGCATTCTTTATTCTTGGGTTAATGAAGCCTTACCCATTATTGTCAAACTGTAACCATCTTCCAACCTCTTTCTCCAGGAAGATCTCACCATTCCAATAAGAACATGTTCCATGAAGCAAAAACGAGGGAAAACGGCTTTTTTTATGGCCAGTGAGTCAGAGATTTTTTTTTTTAAATGGTGGATTATTTTACACAAACTCTTGAGTTCTTATTTGCTTTGTTCCCAGGTAATCTGGATTAATTGATACAACAAAGGTCTGGAAGCCCTAAGATGTTGGTTCAATTCCCGTCTCTGACACAAAGAAGCTAAATGACTTGTGAGAGAATTTGTAGGAAAATCAACAACAATTTTCCTATCTGCAAAGTAAGGTTGGGGTGCCATTAGAACGCTGTATGACATTTAAAAAATTTGTTCCAAATGCTAATTATTCACCAGTTGACATTCCAGATCATGTCTCTTGACGCCAGTAAGCTGCTTGCTAACAGGATGATGATATTGGTTTAACTTTTACATGTGAGTTTCAGAAGTATACTTTTTTTAAGTCATCAGAGAACTAGAATGTTGGATGCAGAAAAAAAAAAACCCTCTGCCAGAATCATGATGTCAAATCCTGACACTTTACAATGAGGAAACCAAGGCCTAGAGAGGTTAATGACTTGGCTAAGGCCACAGAGAGGGTTAGTGACAAGCCAGGACAAGAATCCTGGCTTTACTTTGACCAGTATCACAATTCAGAAGCCATGGTGCTTTTTGTATGCCTGGTTTCTGTGATGATTCCTGCGGAAAGGATTTCTCATGACATGGGTTTTTCATGGTTCAAGGTGGGTGATTTGGGGGCAAAGTGTAAGGGCGCTTTTTGATACAGCTGCTTCTCCACTGCGTTCAACACTCACTCCCCAAAGACAGAATTGCCAGCATCTCCATCAGTCGCAGGAGTCTTAGAAGGTATGAAATAAACACAGCTTGACAACTCTGTTCCCGTGTTATGACCTGTTCACCTCCCTGCCACTTTCAACTTGACTTCTCTCTGAGTAGCCTCCATGTTATTTAAGTCAGCAGTACTTTCCGAAATCAAGCAATATGTGCTGAGGCTGCTAGGAGATAGGGCTGTGCAGCTGGCCTGTGGATCTGAGCTCTTTAAAACTCCAGGTTTTGACTGGTACTAAAGGAGTTGAGGTTGTTCTGAAGGTTATAGTCCCCAAATTTCAAGTGTTCTGGTCCTTATTCTTAATCACTTTATGTCTTGGAATCACTATGATTCTCACTCTAATAAATATTTCTTGAACCACTGAGAAGCCTACTTCATTCCAGAATGTTCCAACTGACAGCTTTAACAAATCCATGGATAACCCCTTTTTAAAAAGCGAATCCAAATTACATTTAACAGTGAATTACACTAACAATCCTACATCAAATTCATTCAAAAATGCCTGTTTGTACTCAAATGTTTACAGTTACATTTTCCTAACAGCCACAGAGTGGAAGCAACCTAATGAATGTCTGTCAACTGATGACTGGGTGGACAAAATGCGGTATATCTATATGGTGGAATATTAGTCAGCAATAAAAACAGAGTACTGATCCATGCTGAAATATGGATGGACTTTGAAAAGTTTATGCCAAGTGAGAGAAGCCAGACAGGAAAAGATCACCTATTGCATAATTCAATTTATATGAAATGTCCTGAAAAGACAAACGTATAGAAACAGAAAGTAGATTTGTGAATGCTAAGGGTTGGAAGTGGAAATGTAGAGAGACACAAGAATGGAGAGTGGGTACAGGGCTTCTTTTTGGGTGATGGGATTATTTTCAAAGTAGGTTGCAGTGATAATTATACAACTTTGTATATTTATTGAAATCCTTGAATTATATGCTTCAAATGAGTGAACTTTATGGTATGGAAATTATACTTCAGTAAAGCTGTTAAACAAGCATGCAACAGATGTCCCAGCTCTTAGCATGGAAGATATTCTGGGGATAGAACAATGTCTGGTGTGATTGGACCCCTAAACTGATTCAGCATTAGGGTTTCCCAAACCTAGCCACTCCTCATGGAGAGCCAGCCACCTTCAAATCAGAGTAGGGGCCCTTGACATGATGCAACAATTTACAAAATCAACTGGCTGCCTTGTGAGATGAAGTCTGACAAAAGCCTCAGTTCAGGGACAAATGAATTCAAAGGGAAAAACTCATGACAGTGGCAGCAATTTAGATCTGCAATTAAGACACTTAAAGTGTTTAGGGTTGACAAGGAGTTAAAGTAAATGTTGATTCGACTGTAAAGTTTTCAGAGCCATAACTATGCAGAAGGGTCTTGCACAACTACAGGGTTTTATTTATTTATCCATTGTTATTGTCTCTAAAGTATTCTTCTTTTTTTTTTTAAGAAAATTTCCAACCAGCACTGGGACTCTTAGCAGGGGAGACTGGAAACAGGTCTGAATAATGCATTCAAGATAATTTCAAAAAATCACCCTTTAACAAGTACCATATTCCCTCCAATTTTCCCTTATATATGATTCACCATTTTGCAAATACTGATATATAAAGAATGCATTGAATGTGGCAAAAGTTGAAGATAGCCCCTGTGGATAAGACCTAATGGACACCATCCTGAAATAATACATACAGCTCAGGCTCCAGACATGTGTCTTCAATTTAAAATAATTCAGCAATCATGTTCAACCAGAACCTGATTACACAAAATGGGACTTTTTAACTCCCAGACTTGGATCAAATTTTGAGGCCACAAAAAAGGGGGGAGATATAATATGTGCCATGTTTATATATTCCAGATACTGTGATTAAATAATCCACACACAGATTTAACTGTTTCTTTGAGCTTATCAAGGCACCTATTACCAGTTTCTATCTGTAAATATTTGCCTTGCCTTCATGAGAACTGTGTAAAAGTCCTGGGCTGTGATGCAAAGGAAGGAAGCTGAAAATCAGTCGGGTTCTTCTGTCAGAATATTACGGTTTTCCAAAGCACTGAACTGGGCTTCACTCTCCACTTTGTAACGGAGGCCCAGAAGGGAGGCGACGGGACTGCACAGAGGCGGCCGTACCCAGGGAGGCACTGGGGAGCCTGGCACATTGTGTCTGCTGTGGTCGCCAGAAGATGCTCCATTCCCCTTGGGCCTTTTATTTGTTTTTTTTATTGAAGCATAGTCATTTTACAATATTGTGTTAGTTTCAGATGTATAACAAAGGGATTCAGTTATACTATATATGAAATAAATAAGCAAGAATTTACTGTATAACACCAGGAGCAATACCCAGGGACTTGTAATAACCTACAATGGAAAATAACTTGAAAACACACACACACACACACACACACTCTTATATCCCTTCGGATCTTTTACTTTGTTGCTAGTGGCTTTCTTGTCCTTGTAACTATGGCCAGATTCCTTTCTCACATGTAAATTGAACCTCTGCCTGTACTATGATTTCTGGGATGCTAAGTCCTCAGGTCCTTCTCTCTTGATAGACTGCCGAACACTTAAACTGCTACCATTATTAGATACTTATTACTTCAAATTCCTTTGACCAGAGGAAATAATGTATAAAAGTGTTTGGTGAATCCCAAGGAATGGTCTCTAGAGATAAGATTTGTCAGATGAAATACAAACACCCAATTCAATCTGAAGTCCAGATAAATACTTTTTAGTATATGTATGCTCCACATGTTGCATATGACAATCACATACTAAACAATTACTTGTTAAACTGAAATTTAAATTTAGCCAAGTATCATGCACTTTTATTTGCTAAATAAATTATATTGTAATGAGATCACCTCCACATCACTGAGAGAAGGGTGAAGATGGGCCAGTTCATTTTACCCTTTATTAAATGCTCAACCCCTAGGATTTGATGGTCTAAAAGTGAAGCATCACATCTAGTTTACCATCTATGGGAACTTGGATAGAATTTGTATGATACTGTTGTGTGAAAATTGTATAAATCTTAATTATCTTGAATTGGTTCATAGTGCTTTTCAGGTCTACTACATCCTTCTACTTCTCTGTACATTCTATAAATTTTTGTGAGTTTGATATTGAAACTCCAAGTAAAAATTTAATTTATCTGCTTAAAAAATAATTGTTAAAAAAATAATTGTAATATATAGTGGAACCTTGTTCTGTATTTTCCAAATCTCCCATAAATGTGTTATCATACTTTCATAATTTAAAAAAAATATTAAAAAAATAAAAATGAAGCATAATAAACCTGAGCATACTAGAAATAAAGGTTTTTGTATGCTTTGTTTTTCAATAAGATGAATATATTTAGAATACATTTTCTTTTAAAACTGGCAGTATTTCTACTTTTTCTTTTGTTTACATATCTTACAGATATTTTATGAATTAAAAGAAAAAGGAAGGGCTGTTTTGAATAGTGGCTGAGGGAGGAGTTCCTGTTATCTTGGACTCTGACTTCTGAGTCTGAACCAAGGGTGGAGGGGAAAGTGGTAGACAAACCCTGGTGGGCGGTGTGCAGGGTAGGGGGCTGCGGGTGCTGATGGGCATCCACAAACTTACTGTCTCACGAAGTCTGTTACTACAAATAAAATAGCAAAATTTTCAAGTGATCTGCTACCCCCTCCCATAAATTAAAGTGAATTCAGTGTTGTCTCTTTAGTAACTTCACTTCTAGTCACTTGCATAGCAGGTAGGAGAGAAAGGTGGCTTGCAAGTCAGTGTCCTGAGAGTTTCAGGTAAATTGACTAAATCTCCAGTCATCTGTCATTCAGGTGACTGTCAGTTGTCACATGTGCTGAGGCAAAGTTTAGACTGAGATTCGCCACTCTCAGATGATACTTCCTAGAGGGAAATCCCAGAGGTGAATTTTCTCAGCACTCCAAGATACAATTTCTTTCTTGTGGTGCCCCCCAGCCTCCTTCAGTTCTTTAAGCTCACATATTCAATAAGAGAAGCTATCTTTCTTTCTTTCTTCCCTGATTCAGCAAAATTTATTTTTAGGGTCTACTCTGGGTCACTTGGGCTTGATGCCTGCCCTTGAAGAACTTGTAGTTCCAAAAAAGCTGAAGGAGCATTTTATAAGGAAATGGAAGATGAAGGACTTTGAAGGCAATGGAAAGGGTTGGGAGGAGTTAAGGAGGAGCTGAGTAGGGGAGAAAAAGGATAGAACATCATGGAATAAAATGGATTTGTGAGTTTTGCCCCCTCTTATTTTGCATGTTCTTTCTTTTGGTGAAAGCAGAGACGTCACGGACAAAGTGACATTCCATCAAATCTAAGAGGCCATTGTTTGTAAGGCATGGGACTGTTTTTGTTTTTTAATATTTACTTATTTATTTAGCTGTGCCAGGTCTTAGTTGCAGCATGTGGGATCTAGCTCCCCAACTAAGGATCTAACCCAGGTGCCCTGCATTGAAAGCACAGAGTGTTAGCCACTGGATCACCAGGGAAGTCCCAGTCATGGAACTGTTTTTAGTGCCACTAAGAAAGACATGAAATTAAAAGACGCTTACTCCTTGGAAGGAAAGTTATGACCAACCTAGATAGCATATTCAAAACCGGAGACATTACTTTGCCAACAAAAGTTCGTCTAGTCAAAGCTATGGTTTTTCCTGTGGTCATGTATGGATGTGAGAGTTGGACTGTGAAGAAGGCTGGGCGCCGAAGAATTGATGCTTTTGAACTGTGGTGTTGGAGAAGACTCTTGAGAGTCCCTTGGACTGCAAGGAGATCCAACCAGTCCATTCTGAAGGAGATCAGCCCTG
>NW_011494936.1:2049948-2050343 GCF_000754665.1 Bison bison bison | reverse complement strand
CCATAAATTAGAGTGAATTCAACGTTGTCTCTTTAGTAACTTCACTTCTAGTCACTTGCATAGCAGGTAGGAGAGAAAGGTGGCTTGCAAGTCAGTGTCCTGAGAGTTTCAGGTAAATTGACTAAATCTCCAGTCATCTGTCATTCAGGTGACTGTCAGTTGTCACATGTGCTGAGGCAAAGTTTAGACTGAGATTCGCCACTCTCAGATGATACTTCCTAGAGGGAAATCCCAGAGGTGAATTTTCTCAGCACTCCAAGATACAATTTCTTTCTTGTGGTGCCCCCCAGCCACCTTCAGTTCTTTTTTTTTTTTTTTAAATTTTATTTTATTTTTAAACTTTACATAATTGTATTAGTTTTGCCAAATATCAAAATGAATCCGCCACAGGCATA
>NW_011494936.1:2048473-2049848 GCF_000754665.1 Bison bison bison | reverse complement strand
GATTCATTGGAAAAGACTCTGATGCTGGGAGGGATTGAGGGTAAGAGGAGAAGGGGATGACAGAGGATGAGATGGCTGGATGGCATCACCGACTCGATGGACATGAGTCTGGGTGAACTCCGGGAGTTGGTGATGGACAGGGAGGCCTGGAGCGCTGCGATTCATGGGGTCACAAGGAGTCGGACAGGACTGAGCGACTGATCTGATCTGAAGAAAGAAAAAGACAGGGCCATGGAAGCATTCTGAATTCATAAACTTTAAAATGTTGAGAAATGCATGTCTCAGAATCTATGAAATATAGAAAATTCTGCCTAATGCTGGGCCCAGAGCTTTGCGTACTGTAGTTTAATTCAGTTCAGTCGCTTGGTCATGTCTGACTCTTTGTGACCCCATGGACTGCAGCACACCAGGCTTCCCTGTCCATCACCAATTCCCAGAGCTTACTCAAACTCATATCCATTGACTCGGTGATGCCATCCAATCATCTCATCCTCTGTTGTCCCCTTCTCCTCCCGCCTTCAATCTTTCCCAGCATCCGGGTCTTTTCCAATGAGTTCTTCACATCAGGTGGCCAAAGTATTGGAGCATCAGCATCAGTCCTTCCAATGAATATTCAGGGCTCATTTCCTTTAGGATTGACTGATTGGATCTCCTTGCAGCCCAAGACTCTCAAGAGTCTTCTCCAATACCACAGTTCAAAAGCATCAATTCTTCAGTGCTCAGCCTTCTTCACAGTCCAACTCTCACATCCATACATGACTACTGGAAAAACCATAGCTTTGACTAGACAGACCTTTGTTGGCAAAGAAATGTCTCTGCTATTGAATATGCTGTCTAGGTTTGTCATAGCTTTTCTTCCAAGGAGCAAGTGTCTTTTAATTTCATGGCTGCAGTCACCATCTGCAGTGATTTTGGTGCCCAAAAAAGTAAAGCCTCTCACTGTTTTCATTGTTTCCCAATCTATTTGCCATGAAGTGATGGGACCAGATACCATGATCTTAATTTTCTGAATGCTGAGCTTTAAGCCAACTTTTTCACTCTCTTCTTTCACTTTCATCAAGAGGCTCTTTAGTTCTTCCCTTTCTGCCATAAGGGTGGTGTCATCTGCATGTCTGAAGTTGTTGATATTTCTCCCGGCAATCTTGATTCCAGCTTGTACTTCATCCAGTCTAGCATTTCTCATGATGTACTCTGCATTTAAGTTAAATAAGCAGGGTGACAATATGCAGCCTTGACATACTCCTTTTCTGATTTGGAACCAGTCTGTTGTTCCATGTCCAGTTCTAACTTTTGTTTCTTGACCTGCATACAGATTTCTCAGGAGGCAGGTGAGGTGGTCTGGTATTTCCATCTCTTTCAGAATTTTCCACAGTTT
>NW_011494936.1:2040721-2048373 GCF_000754665.1 Bison bison bison | reverse complement strand
CTGGCTTGGAGAATTTTGAGCATTACTTTACTAGCGTGTGAGATGAGTGCAATTGCACAGTAGTTTGAACATTCTTTGACATTGCCTTTCTTTGGGATTGGAATGAAAACTGACCTTTTCCAGTCCTATGGCCACTGCTGAATTTTCCAGATTTGCTGGCATATTGACTGCAGCACTTTAAAAGCATTTTCTTTCAGGATTTGAAATAGCTCAACTGGAACTCCATCACCTCCACTAGCTTTGTTCATAGCGATGCTTCCTAAGGCCCACTTGACTTCACATTCCAGGATGTCTGGTTCTAGGTGAGTGATCACACTATTGTGGTTATCTAGGTCATGAAGACCTTTTTTGTATATTTCTTCTTTGCATTTTTGCCACCTCTTCTTAATATCTTCTGCTTCTGTTAGGTCCATACCATTTCTGTCCTTTTTTGTACCCATCTTTGCATGAAATGTTCCTTTGGTATCTCTAATTTTCTTGAAGAGATCTCTAGTCTTTCCCATTCTATTGTTTTCCTCTATTTCTTTGCATTGATCACTGAGGAAGGATTTCTTATCTCTCCTTGCTATTCCTTGCTATTCATACTGTAGGTGGTCAGGAAATACTTGTTGAATGAGTGAGTAAACATCTTACTTGTTGAATAAGATGGCAGGCAGAAATCCTTGGGTTTTATGATGCCTACAATCAGCCTCTGAAAACAGGGAACCAGACCTCTTTTGAGGTTTTAAGTAATCACTGAGAAAAGGCAGAAGACTGCTCTCTGATTACTAAAAGTAAAACACAAAGGAACAAAAAACTAAGTTGCAGATTGCATCTCTCCCATCTACCCCCAGAGGACTTAGGCCTCATGTGTTTTTCAAATAAGAAGAGTGAGTTTTTCATTCCTCTGTCCCTATCAAAAGAGATTTTTCTCTGAGCAAAGAAGGGATCCCTTATACAAGGATCACACCAAAGTGTATAAGAATGTGTGAAAGAGTGTGTGTGAGTTAAAGAAGGCAGGTGGATATAATACATAAGAACAACAACAAAAATCCCTAAACAAATCTTGCTGGGTTTAACATATACATCAACAAACAGCACACACTCATGACTGAACCCACAGATCTCAGAATTGCAGCTTGCAACTGTGTCTCCTCTCTGTGATAAATATGGGCAATATTAATGTCATCTTCTAAGCCCCCCAAAATATAGCTGACTCTGTTCAACAGAGCTGGTCAGACCGCTGCAGGTAAATCATCTTCGGATCAGAACTCCACGTACACATAATCTTCTGGCACCTGCAAAGTCTAGGGGCACCGAGTGACAGGTCTGGAATATTGATATCCCTTCCTAGCCTGTCCTACTTGAGTTTGGGTTTGGTTTTGTTTTTTTCCCCACCAGTAATAAAGATATGTTCTCTGATATAAAACCTCTTTAGGCCTTGACTTCTAGTTCTTTTCAGGGGTCCTGCAAGAAAACCATTTCAATTAATCATAAGAATTATCATTGTTTTGGAATAATGATCTGACTTCTGAAATACTCCTTTTTTAATTCTTACATGTTCATGCTATTTTCAGAAGGATACTGTAAGAATCTCACTCTTTTCATCCAGCAGATTGCCAACCAAGGCCAGAGCTTAAGAATTTGATCATTGTTAGGGCCTGTAATGAAAGGATTTAATCATCGTATGTGATTTGAGTGGGCATTTCCTGAGGGCCTGGCACAAGTTATTTTTACCTAGCACCCTCTCAATTAATGTTGAGAGGGTAATGTTATTAAGCAAATGAATGGGTAGATGAATGAATGATGTTGAGAGCAGACATCCCTGGTAGTACAGTGCAGCAACTAGGATTTTCAAGCATATCTAAATTTTTGTTTCCTGAAATGTATGTCTGAAGACTGTGAATAAGTATTATGCAAGAAAACAGACTTGTGTTTAAAAAAATGTTGAGGTGTGGCAAATTTGACAGAGGTTTTTGAATTCTTTTGCTTGCTCATCACAAATTGCAAGTTACAAAGAACATAATTTCTGGCATGTTTTAAATATTGACATTTAAAAAAAAGGTTTTAAATGTATCCATAAAATCTACAGGTAACATAGCAATTTGATATCCATCTTACCATTTTTAAAAAATATAGAAACTCTTGAAATTTTACATTTCTTTATTTCCATAAATGTATTATTTATTTTCTACTCTCCTTCCAAAATTTCATCCTAATAGAATTATTTTACTCTTAAAAGTCTAGTTACTGAACATTTAATTTTACTTCTTTGCAACAACATGTGTATGACTTGAAGTAATTACTTTTATTTATTGTATTTTTAATGTTCCATATTAAAAATTCTATTGATATTTAACAAAATAAAAACCTAAACTCTGATTTAAATTATTAAACATGAAAGTAAAGGTTACTGAATATTCATCTCTTAATGAAATGAAATGAGCTTTTTGTTCAAATCAGAATTTAAATAAAGTCCATGCGAGCATGCTCAATCACTCAGTCGTGTCTGACTCTTTGCAACCCCATGGACTGTAGCCCGCCAGGCTCTTCTGCCCATGGAATTTTTCAGGCAAGAATACTGGAGTGGGTTGCCATTTCCTTCTCCAGGGGATCTTCCCAACCCAGGGATTGAACCCATGTCTCCAGCATTGGCAGGTAGATTCTTTACCACTGAACCACCGGTGAAGCAAAGAAGGTTCATACATGGAGATTACATGGTTGATATGTCTCTTAGGTCTCTTTCAGTCTTTAAATCTCAGTCTCTTCCTCTCTTTGCCTCTCTCTCTGTCTCTTAAACATAGTTATTTCATAGAAGAAAGGCTATTTCTTTCCCTTTCCCCTTGCCCTTGATAAAAATAAAAGAAAAAGAGCTTATAATCTTTGAATAAAGGATAATTCTTCCCAAAAAAGAACATTCAAAAATTTATAATTTCTCTGTCTCTCACACACACATACACCCACATATATATCACTGCTCTTATTTTTCTGGGTCCATAAAAGATTTACTATGAACTGGCATTTGGAAACAACTGGTTTAGAGCATACAGTTATCACTTATGGTTTCTGAATATATCCCATGATGTGATGTGTATGTCAGAATTATACCTATGAAATATATCTCATATATAAAACTTAGGTACTTCTCTCAGAAGTTTCCTTAGTAAAGTGACTATTGCCTCTTAATATGGCAAAACTACAAAATTTATTGTTATAAGTCACCAAAGAAAGACATGTTTCATTATTCAATTCTAACTCACAATGTTCATAACATCTGACTCACAGTATTCTGATGCTGCTTCAATACTGTAGGTAAGTCAGGCTCAGGTGAAACTGAGTCAGGGAACAAAGGTAGCTGCAAACTGTATTCCACCTGGGCTCACTGTGAAACCCCGGCATAGGGAAAGACAGTACCACGCGAGGCCGTGAGCCAGCGCAGGCTGCGTGTGCTCTCACCCGTTGGGAAAGGGGTTCCAGGCCCAGAGCCCATTCTTCTGGGCTGAGCAGGGGTTGAAAGACTGCATGCAGGAGACCACCTATTCCAACAGAAGCCTATAATTTGGGAAGCAGCAGAAATGAAGTTGAGAAAAGTCAGAAGGGGCAGGATCATTGAAGGCTTTATATTGCAAAGTAGAGGTTTAGGGCATTATTCTGTGAGCAAAGGGGCAGCTCAAAGAGGCCTTAGGACAGAAGAACATAACGGTTAAATGGGGACTCGCAAGCAAAATTACCTGGGTTTGAATCCTAGCTCTGCTGCCTAGTACTGTGTGACCTTGCATAAGTCACTTAACCTCGCTGTGCCTCAGTTTCCTCATATGACATGAGGATGATAGCAACAAGTCCTAGTGCATGGGTCTTTATGAAGATTAAATAAGATAATAAGTAAAGTACTTAGAAAAGTGCCTGCCCCTGAGTGATAATGTTGTTTTATTGGAAGGAATTTAAGGACAGGATAACATGATCAGCTGCTTTGCAAGCCATTTTGTTTCCGAGTCTCAGTTTCTTCCTCTACAAAATGAAGAGATTAAGTCAGATGCTCTAAGTCTTCCCCACTGCTCTGTTATTCTCTGATTGCAGTTGCAATGCAATGATAGACTTGCATTTGAACTTTAAAATGGACCTCAGTCCTCACCCTACCCATTTGAAGGCAGGAGACTGACAGCCTAAATGGAACCAAAGCTCTTTAAGCAAAAGAGCTCACCTGACTGTCAAGTGTGATCCAGAGAATTCTCCTGAGAAGCCATCTTCCAACTCTCAGGATTAAAAAAAAAAAGGCAAAGCTGTCTGATATCTTCTAAATTTACACAAACCAGGTCTCCTCCCGCCCCTCCTTCTGAGTATCTCAGGCCAAATGAATTCTCAATGTCAGCAGAATTTTACATATGTTATGCAAAAGCACATCAACAGAACACAGAGAAAAGACATAAATAATGCAAATTGAGCATCCATCTTCAAACCAGCCAGATGACATACGGGACCACAATTAGCTAGTCGAGGACTGACAGTGGTCACTGTGGCAGCATTATCTATGGGCAGTGTCCAGTTAGAACGGCACATTTGCAAGGCAGAAATATAGTTCTTGATAAGAGGAAGGGACAGAGAAAAATTGTGAGCAACTGTGAAGCAAGGGAGGGAACGAGGTAAACAGGAACTCTGAGAGGGATGGAAAGAGGAGGTGCCCGTGGGAGCAGGGCCAGCATCGCAGCTCTGAGCGAGGATGGAAAATGGGTGTGCCACCCTCAGAGTGCTCACTATGGCATCTGGATCAAGCTATTGATTCTCTTTGAGCCTAAATTACAAAGGGCTATGAATTATACATGGAAGATTGTCTGGGCCTATCCCTTAGCAGATGGGAAAACCGTGGTGGCAAATGAAGTTAGCAGGCTGCCTCGTGGAAAAAGCTTCTATGCCCTTCCTCCTTGATGTTTTGAGAGCCTGCGTGGGGAAGCAATGCCAGGACCATCATCAGGAGGTTTTTCCATCATGAACGAAACAACCATTAAAAAAAAAAAAACCAGAAAACCAACAACGATAACCTTTTTCCTTTTTGCAGACTTAAGAGACAAATTTCCTTTTCCAAGAGATCGCTACTGGTCTCAATCCTTGGTGGCTTGGGTTGGAGTAGGTATAAGAGGAGTAACTCTGGGTAGCCTGAGCTACACTGCCACCTCAAGAGGGTTTGACATTGGGCACAGGTAGAACAGCGGAACGGAGAAGGCAATGGCACCCCACTCCAGTACTCTTGCCTGGAGAATCCCAGGGACGGGAGAGCCTGGTGGGCTGCAGTCCATGGGGTCACTAAGAGTCACTTTCACTTTTCACTTTCATGCATTGGAGAAGGAAATGGCAACCCACTCCAGTGTTCTTGCCTGGAGAATCCCAGGGACAGGGGAGCCTGGTGGGCTGCCGTCTATGGGGTCGCACAGAGTCAGGCTTGTTTGAAGTGATTTAGCAGCAGCAGAACAGCAGAAAGGTGAAGAAAATCAGCCATCCCAGGAGTGAAGCCTGCTCGCTTCCTCCAGGAGGCACACTGGCCAGAAGGAATAAGTTTCAGTTTGTTGTTGTTCAGTCGCTAAGCCATGTCCAGCTCTTTGTGACCCCTGTGAACTGCAGCACACCAGGCTTCCCTATCCTTTACTATCTCCTTGAGTTTGCTCCAATTCATGTCCACTGAGACAGTGATGCCATCCGACCATCTCGTCCTCTGTCACCCCCTTCTCCTGCCTTTAATCTTTCCCAGCATCAGGGTCTTTTCCGATGAGCTGGCTCTTCACATCAGGTGGCCAAAGTACTGGAGTTTCAACTTCAGACAAGACCTTTTCCTGGTTCCTTGGAGGGTTCCAACTGAGGGATGGAGCTCCAGGAGCTCCAAGAAGTCAGCACAGGAAAATCTCAGCGAGAATGACACTCACTAAATAGCCATCAAAAGGCAAACAGGGAGCTCCATAAAATCATCCTTCCCTGATTAGTAGGCTTCTGGGGAGCCAGCAAGGATTTCCATAAACCTAGACTTTTGGAAACTATTTCACTAGACTTGCTTCCTAGGGGGGAGTCGTAACCCAGCAGACAGACATTCAAAATTACAGTAATCATTATAACTATGGTAATGATGATAATAATATGAGCCATAATTATGAATACAAACATAATATAAGCTAATACTTATTTAATGCTTACTCTGTGTCCATCACTGTGTGAAGTGCTTTACATGCATTTTCTCATTTAATCTTAAAACAAGATTTTGAGGTAGGTACTATTATCAGTTTCATTTTAGAGGCGATGAAACTGTGGTGTAGAGAAATGTCTTGCTAAGATCACAATGGTAGACTGACGGTCAAAGCGGTCATGATTCTTCACTCTCCCAGCATCCTCACTCTGCAGCATGACTTTGCAGGTTTTGGCTGATCTCAAGGCTTCCTTTCAGCCAGTAGGATGAGGCTTTGCTCATAGTGTCTCCATTCTGAGTCTAGACCTCAGAACTCTGATCAAGCTCTTGGAATCTGGGACTTTGTCAGGCTGTTGAGGGAACAAGCCCAGATTAGCTTGCCAGAGGATGCAGGACCACGCGGAGCAGAGAGAGAAATGCTGTCCCAACCGAGACCATCCTATACCTGCCAGCCTCCTGTGGACACTTGAAAGAGTCCAGATATGTTCAGATGAGCCTGGCCTAGGAGAAGGCAATGGCATCCCACTCCAGCACTCTTGCCTGGAAAATCCCATGGACGGAGGAGCCTGGTAGTCTGCAGTCCATGGGGTCGTGAAGGGTTGGACATGACTGAGTGACTTCACTTTCACTTTTCACTTTCATGCATTGCAGAAGGAAACGGCAACCCACTCACTCCAGTGTTCTTGCCTGGAGAATCCCAGGGATGGGAGAGCCTGGTGGGCTGCTGTCTATGGGGTCGCACAGAGTTGGACACGACTGAAGCGATTTAGCAGCAGCAGCAGCAGATGAGCAGAACCCAAAGCTGTTCTGCTGACCACTGTGCAATAATAAATGTCGTTTTAAGCCACCAAGTTTTGGGGTGGTTTTTACATAGCACTTAACAACTGAAACAATGACCTAAGTAATGCTAGCATTCCAAACCAGTTTCTCTACTCCAAATTCCTTTGCCTTTTAACTTCTAACATCTAATGACACACTCCCATCTCATTCACCAGCACCATCTTCTCCAATCCCACCTTTCTCTTTCCAGCAGCTCCCAGTAGCAGACATTTCTGATTGCCCACTGATACTCATTTTCTGACAAATGAGAACAGTTGGGATCCCTATCCCAACTCTAGGGGCAAATCTTGATTGCCAAAGCCAGCAATGGTGGCTGTAATCTTGTCATTGATCATTCAGCAGGAGTGCACACATGACCTGTTTCTGACTATGAGCTGGGGTGGGGCAGTGGGGGTGGGGTTGGGCCACCTGGAGGGCTTAGGGAAAAGATTTCTTCTCTTCTGAGAATAGAAACACCACAACATACAGTCTTTTATTGATTTTGTTTGCTGTCCACCACCTTGCAACAATGAAGGAGGACTACCTGAGTGGAAGATAATGCTCAGGACGGCAGAATACAGACATTGAGATCACTGGAACTACTCAGGCATGGAGATAGAGCAACACATGGGATCCATACTGTTCTTCCTTTGAATTTCCCCTTTTCCCCTTTTGTTCAAGCCTTTTT
>NW_011494936.1:2038425-2040608 GCF_000754665.1 Bison bison bison | reverse complement strand
TTTTTTTTTTTTTTTTAATACTAGTGGCCAGAAACATCCTAAGGGCTTCCCTGGTGGTTCAGAAGGTAAAAAATCTGCCGACAATGCAGGAGACCCAGATTCAATCCCTGGGTCACGAAGATCCCCTGGAGAAGGAAATGGCAACCCACTCCAGTATTCTAGTCTGAAGAATTCCATGGACAGAGGAACCTGGTGGGCTACAGTTTATGGGGTCACAAAGAGTCAGACACGACTGACTGACTTTCAGAAACATCTTAATGGGTAGAGTTCCAATCATCAGCTGAAAGGATCTAGCCATTTGGTTGTTGAGTCCATTATTCCTACAAAAACCAGATCAAATGCCTTTTATTCCTACAAGAACCAAACAGTTCAGAGGCCACTGAAGCTGATTCCCAAGAGGCAGACCCCAATTTCCTGGAGCCATGTATTTATGGCCCATATCTACTTCTTTTGTCTGACTTTAGCAGTAAGTAGTTGCCCTGGGACTCGGAGCAGGATGACTGTAGGTTGGAGGTAAAGGCAGAAGACTTCTGGGAAGTTCTGGGGAGCATGACTGAAGTGTGGCCAGAGGTCCAAAAACACAGCAGAAGTTCAATCAATGTATGTTCTTGTGGGGTATTCTCCTTTCAGCTGGTCCCAACTTTTCCTCTCCATCCCTCTACCCCTGGGGAGCACATGGAATGAGCCTTTACAGAGATGACACTCAATATATTTAACACTCTCTATCCTCAGATGCAGACTAGTCCAAACAAGGGCTGCATGCTGAGGCTGGGTCTTGGAGGCCCTTGTATTTGGGTCCTAGGGAAGGAGGTGGTCACTGGGGGATAAAGGAGTTTCTTGAGGAGGGCTCAGGGCAGAAAGGGTAAAATAGTGGATAGTGTGGGGCAGAGGGAAGGGCAGCAAGGACAGTGGATATTTACTTGTTTGGTCTTTACAAAATTTAACAACTTGTTCAGCCATACTGGGGCATACCAGAGTGGTCTACAACACGTGCTACATTTTATGTGTGTCTGTCTGCTTTACCAGCCTGTGTATCCCAAGGCTAGAGGTACTGCCATACTCACCTGCCTGTGCCCAGCTCTCAGCACAATCCCCAGCACAACCCCATAGCACACAGCCCATCACAACACAGTTGGATGAATTGCGCAGAATCAACCACATAAACACCCAGATTCTGAACGAAGAGGAATCTGGTCACAGCTATTTTCCTCTGGAACAATTATTTCTTAGGAGCAGAGTTATGGAGAATTAAGGTGACCTCTGACATTACAACCTCTTTCGCCCTAAGATGGCTCAAGATTAAACTTTTTCACTAAGGAGAGCCGATGAAAGAGGGAGCTGGGGGTGGAGAGCAGCCTCGGGGTCTTGCAGGCCTTGGAGCAAGCTGTGCCCAAGGCTGCTGGGCCATCACCATCAGTAGTGATTCCACAGTTCTCACTGGGCTGAGAAAGGATACAAGACCTCACTACAGAGAACTCCTAAAGTAAAGCCCCAAATCCCAGGACTTGGACACTGTCTGGTTATCAAAGGTACTGCTGTGTCTTACTCATCTTTCTTTTCCCTTGTATGCAGGTCAGGAAGCAATAGTTAGAACTGGACATGGAACAACAGACTGGTTCCAAATAGGAAAAGGAGTATGTCAAGGCTGTATATTGTCACCCTGCTTATTTAACTTATATGCAGAATACATCATGAGAAACGCTGGGATGGAAGAAGCACAAGCTGGAATCAAAATTACCGGGAGAAATATCAATAACCTCAGATATGCAGATGACACCACCCTTATGGTGGAAAGTGAAGAGGAACTAAAAAGGCTCTTGATTAAAGTGAAAGTGGAGAGTGAAAAAGTTGGCTTAAAACTCAACATTCAGAAAACGAAGATCATGGCATCTGGTCCCATCACTTCATGGGAAATAGAGGGGAAACAGTGGAAACAGTGTCAGACTTTATTTTGGGGGGCTCCAAAATCACTGCAAATGGTGACTACAGCCATGAAATTAAAAGATGCTTACTCCTTGGAAGGAAAAGTTATGACCAACCTAGATAGCATATTCAAAAGCAGAGACATTACTTTGCCAACAAAGATCCGTCTTGTCAAGGCTATGGTTTTTCCAGTGGTCATGTATGGATGTGAGAGTTGGACTGTGAAGAAGGCTGAGTGCCGAAGAATTGATGCTTTTGAA
>NW_011494936.1:2038149-2038325 GCF_000754665.1 Bison bison bison | reverse complement strand
TGGAAGAAGCACAAGCTGGAATCAAAATTACCGGGAGAAATATCAATAACCTCAGATATGCAGATGACACCACCCTTATGGTGGAAAGTGAAGAGGAACTAAAAAGGCTCTTGATTAAAGTGAAAGTGGAGAGTGAAAAAGTTGGCTTAAAACTCAACATTCAGAAAACGAAGATC
>NW_011494936.1:2016286-2038049 GCF_000754665.1 Bison bison bison | reverse complement strand
GATGGCATCGATGGACGTGAGTCTGAGTGAACTCTGGGAGTTGGTGATGGACAGGGAGGCCTGGCGTGCTGCGATTCATGGGGTCACAAAGAGTTGGACATGACTGAGCGATTGAACTGAACCCTAAGTGTGGCAGAGGCTCAGGGGCCACTTGCTGAGAGCACAAGTGAGGGAATGAATGAATAAGTGAATTAATGAATGAGAGCACCTCCTTTGCAAATAGTTTTGGTACAAAGAACACAAAATTAACTCAGGAGTCAGATTAATTTGGGTTAACTTCCAGGTTTTGTCACTTAATGGCTATTGAGTCAGGCAAAGTCCTTAACATAAACTTAAGAATCTGTTTCTTGTGTACCCAAAGCAAAAAGTAAGTAAAATGAAACCAACATCAAGGGCTTACAACTCATGTAAAGTGCCTAGTGGAACACCCAGAAGTACTCAATAAATTGTAACTTCTTCTCTTCTATCTTCTTCATTTCACCTTTTTGCTTTATTATTATTATTAAACTCACTTCTCAGAGATATAGAGATAATTTTGCACATTTTAGAACTGCCTAGTTTGAATTTTTTTCACATTTCATAATGTCCAGATGAATCAGCATATAAATGGTCTATGTCAGCAGTCTTTATCATCCATGTATAAGTCATTCCTTTCTCCCCTCTAAGGAGAAGACGTATTTGAAACAAGCCTATGAAAGAATAACAACCAAATACAGCAGGTACCTACTTTAGTTTATCTCCTCCTTCATGTTCTTTACTGAGCACTTAGTGTGACAATCACAGCACAAGCTCTTTATTATCCTTGTCTTCTTCCTAATCTCTACTTCAGCCAGGGAGGTAGACAATCTTTATTTTATAGATGAGAAAACTGAGATTCAGAGAAGTTAAATGGCAATGCCAAGTAGTAGGGTCAGATTCATGAACATGATGGGTATCTCCTGACATCTAGTCTTTGCTCTTCTCAGGTGTAGCACACTTTTGGTTTTGCTGCCCCAGCTCCATCCCCAACTCCAATGAGTGACTCTAATTGATTTAAATCAACCACAGTATCTTACCCCTTTTGCATAGTGATTGGCTTAGATGAACCAAACCTAAGCCAATCAGTGCAGGGCATTCCTCTAGCCAATCATATTGAAGTGACTGGTGCTCCTTTGCTTGCTGGACAAGACCAGTTCTCCGTTTTCTTTCCCTGCTAGTCCCTAATGAGAAGGCCCTAGTTGTAGCCTGCAATCTTGCAAACTTCAAAGGAATTAGACAATCAGTCTTAGGGTGAAGCTGAGCTAGTAGAGGGGAGAGAGAAGCCACTGCCTTTCTTGAGTCCCTGGAACAATCAACTCAGGAGCCTGCTCTGCCTTGGTCCAATATATGCCATCTGATTTCCTTTGTCATTACCATTTTGACTTTTTTGTTGTTGTTCTTGTTGTTACTTGAAATTAAAAGCATTCTAAATGATAGCGCAAGAATCAAACCCATATCTGCTTGACCCATGAGCAGTGGGTACCCACTATGTGGCACGGCTTTTCACTTCTCTAGCTAATAGTCTTGAAACTCACACATTTATTGGCAGCCTGGAGCATATCTAATCTCTTAGTCCATTTGCAGCATTTCTGGGGCAGTTTAGCTCTCTGGCTGGAAGGCTGATGCCCCAGGAGGTTGCTGGTGGGCACTTAAGGTCACTCTTGCAAATTAGTGGTTGGAGGCCATCAGAACAAAGCTGATGTAATTTCTACATACAAAGCAATGATAAATGTCTTTGGGTGTGACTCCAGCCAAGGAAGACTTCAGAGAAACACAGGCTTCAGTGGGACTAGAAAAGCAGACAGCTGAAAGGCTGCTTATCAGGCCTTGATGTATTCAACATGTAAAAATGCTAACCTCCTCCAACTGCAATTGAATTTGTACAAGTGCTTAGAAAGAACACTGAATTTATCAGAACTCGAAGTGCACAATATTAAAAAATAAATCACTGCTGGTGAAATCCTAGAGCTATCAGGAGATCCATTTGAAAAGAGAGTTAGCAAAGTCAATTTGAGGCACATTCATCAAGCTTTGAAATCATGGAGGAGGCTCTGTCCACATGGGCTTCCTTCTAGCCAACCCAAGAGGATACTAGAATTTAAGGCTGAGAACAGCTGAAACCTGACAGCTAGGAATCAGATCACAGGAAATGCTAATAAGAATGTTTAGAGATAAAAGCAAATGCCCACCCAAGTAGCTGAGATCAAGAGGATGATTTTCCTGGGTAGCTCTTCCTGGGGACACCCTTGGCAGGGATTGATCTTGGTTTCTACCTGCAGACCTAGTCATGTGTGAGCTTTAAGTTAAAAAATAAAATTAAGTTGAAAAAAAAAGAGAGAGAGAGAGACATCCCTGGTGGTCCAGTGATTAAGACCCCACATTTCCAATGCGGGGGGTGTGAGTCCAACCCCTGGCTGGAAAACTAAGAGCCCACATGCAGCACAGCTAAATAAATGAGTAAAAACATAAGTAAAATTATTAAGTCAATTTCCCTGGGATTCAGGTGACTATGACAATTGAGAATTTTTTGCATTGAGTGTGGACTCTCCTTGGCTGCCTGCAACTAAGGGATCTGTGTTGACCTCACTGGGAAGCATCAAACCATCTTGCTTACCTAATCTGACCCTTGCAGAGGACTGCTGCTGCTGCTAAGTCGCTTCAGTCGTGTCCGACTCTACTCGACCCCATAGATGGCAGCCCATGAGGCTCCCCCGTCCCTGGGATTCTCCAGGCAAGAACACTGGAGTGGGTTGCCATTTCCTTCTCCAATGCATGAAAGTGAAAAGTGAACGTGAAGTCGCTCAGTTGTGTCCGATTCTTGGCGACCCCATGGACTGCAGCCTACTAGGCTCCTCCGTCCATGGGATTTTCCAGGCAAGAGTACTGGAGCGGGGTGCCATTGCCTTCTCCAGAGGACTGGGTACCCTAAATTCTGACTGGTCAGTTTCTCTGATAGACCTCCAGCCTCAAAAAATCCTCTTTTCCTAGATCCCTGGGTTGACCCACGGATGTGTGGTGTCATACCCAGGGCCCATCTCTACAACCTTGTCTGTTTCCCCTAGACTACTCCAGGGTCCAAGGCCTGGCCCCATTTCCCTCCCAACTGCCCTATACTATATGAGAGGGAATGGCCCTGACCCTTTTGTGAGTATAGCACAATGGTTTAAAGAGCATTGCTTCTCCAACCATCTGTGGTGAACAATCAGTGTTTAATACTTTCAATCTATCACTGAATAAAATGTGGGCTCCCTGTGCATACTAGCATGTAGCTTGTTCCATGTGTGACTCACAATGCAATTTTGACATCCCTGAGCTCATCCATATTCGGTAAGATATGCCCACTGATCATGCACTTGATGTCACAGCAATGTCAAATTATAAAAAATTCTAATGCTTCCTTTCAGTTTTTGTACTTGTCACAGACTGGTGGCAAATAGTTCATATCTACACTTGGTATTCTTAGTAACAGCATCAGTATCACCTGGGAACTCACTAGAAATACAAATTCTTAAGCTCCCTCCCAAAGTTAAGGAATCAGAAACTCTGGAGATGGAGCTCTGTACTTTTACCAGCTTTCTGGGTGATTGTAGGATCTGTGTCAAGGTGGAGAACCACCGCTCAGGCAGTTGGATGGGGAGAAAGAGCACTGACAACAACAGGTGTGTTAGGAGACTTCTTCTTTTACAGCCTTAAGTATTATTCAAAGGAAATGGTTATATCTGTCTTAGTGACTCTGGAGCTCCATTTTTAAAGCTTTGAAATGTAATCTCCCTGAAATCAATGAGTAGTGTAAATCCACAGAAATGTAGTTACATACTCATCTTAACCAAGCCCACAGTTTGGGTTTCAAAGTTAATCTTTAACAGATTTAAGAGTGAGTGACCATTTTATAGCTACTACTCACCCTACTCATATCTTTTGCACCATTCTTCACCAACTCTTCATTAGCAAACACACAGAGATGCTCAAAAGGAATCACAAGAGGCAAGGAATACCAAGGGAGGGAGAGTGAGTATCCCTGAGAGCAAGGATCCTGGAGCCCTTTTTTGTGTCTCTAGTACCTGGATCGGAGAAGGCAATGGCACCCCACTCCAGTACTCTTGCCTGGAGAATCCCATGGATGGAGGAACCCAGTGAGCTGCAGTCCATGGGGTCGCTAGGAGTCGGACATGACTGAGCGACTTCACTTTCACTTTTCACTTTCATGCATTGGAGAAGGAAATGGCAACCCACTCCAGTATTCTTGCCTGGAGAATCCCAGGGACAGGGGAGCCTGGTGGGCTGCCGTCTCTGGGGTCTCACAGAGTCGGATATGACTGAAGCGACTTAGCAGCAGCAGCAGCAGCAGTACCTGGATCATTATAGATGCTCAGTCTATCTTAATGGGATGAATGGATGAATGAATAAAAGGAACAATGAAATTTGATGAGCTAGAACACTTTGTGAAAGTGTTCTAAGTTAATTGAACTTAATTGAACTTGCTGGTTAATTGTATATCCTTTTTGTTCTGGTTTTTATTTTTGAAACACTTTACTGGAAAAGTGCATTTTGTTTTTCACCTTTAATTGAATGCAAATCCGATGGTCATATGAGCAAAAGAGAACTCTGTTCAAGTGTGATGCATTCAAATTACATCTATCCTAAAGGAGATGGATAAGAAGAAACCCAAATTTCTTGGATCACATGAAACAGTAAAGTTAAGAATCCCATTTTTTAACATTTTGTTACTGAGAATGAATTTTTTTGGAAACCACATTCAGAGAAAAGCAAATAAAGGGATTATAGCCCCCAAAGCATGGCAACCATATGTCATTATTTTGGGGTGAAATGCAGTTATTTTTATCATTAATACTTAAATTAAGCACAGCCATATTTGGTATTCCCATGAGCATAATTGGTAAAATGGTTCTATAACAAGCTCAGAGATGTTTAGGCAGGATTTACCAAACAGAAATAGGAAAATTAAGCACACAAAATCATATGATGTAAAAAAAAAAAAAACAAATCAGAGAAAAGTTAAAAATGTATACCAACTGGTTTGTATACAGAGGACCAAACAGTTGGAATGATGTATTCACCAAACTTGACTAACTCTTTGTCTTAGATGCAATGCTAAGACAACCCATCAATTTGAACAGTTCAGCCCTAAATTAACCAAATGGACTGGTCAGTCAGAGCACCTCGAGGATCTGTCTGTAGCATGGTTGTCTTGAATACAATGCCTTGTCTCTTTTAGGAATGTCTTCAGTTGCACACCAGCTCTACTGACGGAGAGTGAAAATTCTGTGGGAACCTGAATGCAAGCAGACCTAGAGGCCCAGCAAGAAATGTCCATCACGGGAGCCCCTTTACGATTTGGGCCAGCGCACACTGGAGAAACTGATGGCCTTTTCCAAAATAAAGTTTTTATCATGACTTTACATTTTAAAAGGTGACTTGAGTTCAAATATGAACTCTCTCTCTTTAGTCTTAGGGTTGAGCTCTGTAAAATGGGAATAATAATACAATCTGCTTTATGAGCTTTCTAGAAGGATTAAATAAAACAGTGCATATATAGTTCTTACTGCTATGCCTGGCATTAACATTGTCTATCATTATTAAGCATCAAGTGTGTAGAGCTTTTCTTGGTTTGCCTAACAACATCTCCTTGGTGTTAGATATTTGAGTTAACATCCAAAGTCAGAGATCAGTTGTTTAATGCCAAACTCTTCACTCCGGTGCTGACTTTACATTATACTTTATGAGCTGGTTGAAAAGGAAACGATGCTTTTCCCACCCAAAATATATCATCCCTAGAAATAGTCCTATCGATGGCCCTGAAGCCAAAAAGAAAGAGTAATGAAAATAATATCTGGCTCTAAAAAGAGGGACAAACCAGTTTTGAGTTTTGAGAATTCTAAACTCATTGCCTGACAAGTTTTCCCTTATTGAAATTCTAGAACCTTCTGCAGGTCACTCACAGTCTGTCCACTAGCTTTCCTGTTTGCTGTCTTCTTGTCTACTTACATCAACTCTTCTTAATATTTAAGAACTTTTCAGGAAATTCAGTTTTAAAAAGACAGCAAAGGAGCTTTGAATTGGCAAAAGTTTCACATTTCAGAAGTGATACTAATCTAAAGAAACACACTATTATCTTAGTAATTTCCAATTGTTCCTGGAAGCATTTTACTGCAGAGAGCATTGCCAGCTATTAAGTAGAGGAGACTCGTTTTTGGTTGCCAGAATTAGCTGAAATTAAGATCCTTTGACATCTTCTTACAGAAAAAAGTCAGTTTAAGTACAAACAATTTGAAATTTAATAGATTGTGACAGGTTATAAAATTCTATGCATTTGAAAGAAAAGCTTTGCTGGTGGAATAATGTGTTTCTAATTTACACATAATAGGCCCATGAAGCTATGACTAGAAGGACATTAAAGTAATGAGGAAATTCCAGTTATAGACACTTTCTGTAGAGATCTTAAAGATTATGATTAGGGCAGTCATTTTCCCAAGTACCTTATGCAGCTAAAGCCAAAATGAAGGTGGCCAGGACAAAGAAAGGAGACTGGAAGGCGAATGGACTTCAGTTGAGAGGGTAAGAAAGCCTTTTAGGGAGAGCTGTTCAACCCAGGGATGGAGGATTTTATTAATATAAATAAATGCTTAACCTACTGAATACGCACTCAGGGCCTAGCCCTGGTTGCTTGTCCATGAAAGGGGAAGACTCACCAATCATAGAAGCAGTGAGAAAGGCAATGTGATTTTTGTGGCTCAAACTCTTCCCCAGTAAAAAAGAACTTGGATTCTTTATCCCCATAGTTGTCCAATCAAGCCCCTCTTTTCCATTCTACTCATGACAAACTCAATGCAAAATGGATCCATTGAATCCTTTGCTTATTTAAAAAGTCTCAATGCTACTATGTTATTTAAAATGTATGCTAAATGGCAGAAAATCTGGAGTGTGTCATTTGATATGACTTTGGGTGGCTGTTCTCATGCCACACATTGACACAGAGATGGGGAAGCGGCCCGTGCAAAACAGCAGAACGTGATCGTAGTGAGAGGCACAGGCTTCACTTTATTAGCAATTAGTATTTTCCTGCCCTATTTTTTGAGATCAGTTCCTCGGGTAAAATTCGTATAAGCTAGAAACCATCTTTCTGACTAGAAAGTAGTTGGAGTCTTGTTCTGTTACTGTTTCTGCTGTCCAGCATATTGTAGGTAGTAAATACTAACCACCTACCACCCTAATGTTAGAAGATCTGGCAATTTTGTTCTTTCTTTAAAAATGTCTCCAGTACAAATTTCATGGCTCTCCTCTTCTCTCTGTCTTCCAGAAAAACTTTTTTTGGAGCATGCTTTATATGCCAGATGTATTCTAAACTCTGGAGAATGAGATTTCTAGGTTCATAGAACTTCCATTCTGGGAGGACAGGTAGGGAGATAGGGGATAGTCAACTTAGAAAACAAAACAACTCTTCTTTATGTCTCATTTTCTTGTGTATCATGTTTCAGCTCTAGTGCTCTTTGGTTTGTTAGGGTCTTGTCTACCATAGAGGTTTTCATTGCCTTGGCCTTAATTATTGAGTATGGGGTGGGGGTGGGGTGGAGAGAGAGCGAAGAAAGTTTGCAAAGAAAGTTGGTAGATGTCACCTCTCACCTAGTACCCTGCCATTGGGCCAGTCTGAGAAGATGATGGGTTTACAGTTTAAAGATCATCATGTAACCACAGAAAAGTAGAAAAGATCCAAATGAAACAAAGAAATGCTTATGCCAGCAGTTTTGCTTTCCCAAAGCCCCTCTCTTCTTGACTCATTCAAGAGGCATGATATCTAGCTAAACTATTTCCTTTTTCATCCTCCATAATGAAGAGTGTCTTTGTGACACTGAATAGCTGGGCAGTCAGGTCAATTCAGTTGGAGAAAACAAACCCATCAAATTAACATCAAATAGATAATTTTCTGAAACTTTCCAGTTGGTCTGTTATCTCAGAGTGTTCTAGAATTCATTTGTCTGTAACTCAAATTTCCTTCAAAAAAGAATATGATAGGATTTTCTTCCCTCATCCTTCTGTGGTCACTGTGTATTAACCATGAATTACATTTACACAAAGAAGATCAAGAGCCATGGTGGCCCCATTTATTTAGAATATACCATGTGTTTTCATTGTACTCAGTAGAATTTCTTACTATAATACGGTGAGAATTTCCTTGTTACAGGACAACTATTAATGGAATCCAGGTCTTTGCTGTTCTCAGCATCCTGAGGACTTGAAAAGTTCAACTTCATTCAAAGTGAAATCATACTCTTCTGAAAGAATTTTGGACATAAACTTGGGTTGCAGAGTAATCAGGAGTTGAAATTACTTCAGTGAGCTTTAACATGAAAAATAGCCCTGGTTTGTGGTTAAAAGATAAGCTATTATCACTGCTTGGGATGCTAGAAAACTAAACTCCCAATAGACTGAAATTTGGCCCCCAGACAGGTCTGTGATTTTTTCCAGAGTAGGCCCACGTACCAGATAATAATATTCATTTCCTTGTAAATAATATTAATTGTCATTTAGTTTTATCTTCACCTATCCCAAATCTAATGTTTGTATCTTAAAGATCCAAATGTAGTTAAAAATAAATCATCAGTTTTTTATACATGAAAAAGGCATAGCACAGATGTATGCAGTGAGATTCATATAAAGAATCCATGGAGGAACAAAAAGATGCAAAAAAAAAATTGCAAGTAGCCAACTGCACATCAGCAACCCATGGTGTGGAGGCATATACTGGCCAACTCTATCCATGACTTCACCATGACAAACAGAAGACTAAAAGCACTTTTTATAAAAAATAGAAGTTCCCAACAAAGAACATAGATGTTACTTTCTGCCATTTTTCTATAATTTTTATTTCATGAAGGTGCCTGTACAATTCTGCAGTTGCTGAAATCTACACTTCAAAGTCAGTATTTTGAAAATAACAGTATTTCCTTATGCATATGTATTTTCAGCATACATGAATTTAATACTTAACACATACCTAAGGTCTATTAATACTAGATACTTAGAAGCTATTGAAATGAAATGTCTCAAATGGCTTCCCAACTACTAAGGAATATAAGAAATCTGAAAGGAATATTGCTAATAGTTTTCAAAAGTAGTACAAATGTATACACATTCTGACACTGCAATTCTACTTCTCGGAAAAATACAGATTATAATAAGAAAAATGGGAAGTAATCCAAATGCCCAATACTAGGCATTAATGGAGCTACACATTAGCTTGCTCTAACAAACGATGCCACACCACAGTGGCTTCACACAATAAACAGCTCATTTTTCTCTCACAGTGCAGTCAGAGGTGATTGTCTGGGTGGCCTTTCCTGTAGTGATTTAGGGATCCTGGCTCCTCTGTCTTATACTTCCATACTCTTTCAGAACCTCTAAGTCTTTATCTAGACCCCTGCATTTATCCAACAGGTGAATAGAGTGAGAGTAAAGAGAGATGTCTCAGTTGTTATAGGCTGGACATGCCAGACATCATTCTGACCCTATTCTATTGGTCAGAATGGTCACGTGACCACAGTTGGCTTCAAGGAATGCTGGGAAATGTAACCATCCACTATGCCTAAGAAGAAGAAATAGGACTGCTGAGCTGATGGCTGGCACATTCACAGACTGGCTCAATGCATGAATGCTAAGTTGCATCTGACTCTTTGTGATCCTCTGTACTGTAGTCCTCCAGGGATTCTCCAGGCAAGAATACTGAAGTGGGTTGCCATGCCCTCCTCCAGGGAGTCTTCCCTACTCAGGGATCAAACCTGTGTCTCCTGTGTCTCCTTCACTGCAGGCAGATTCTTCACCACTAAGCCATTGGGGAATACCTATCATTTCATATGTAAAAATTAAAATATTAGAAATAAAAAATTAAAGTATGATATACTTTTAAAGACTTCTTTTTATTTTTATATAGAGTCTTTAGAATATGGCTTACACTACAATAGACTTCAGTTTGAACCAGCCACAGTGAGGGTACTCAGTGGCCAGCTACACGTGGCCAGTGCTACCATTTTAGATAGCATAGCCTTAAAGGGTGTAACGGGTAGACTGGGCAACAACTTGAAGCAGTCCAGAGGAGGATGCTGTCTTAGGAAATCTTCGTGAAAGAGGTGACTTTGGGCTTGGGCCTTCAAGGGTATCAATAATCATACGAACAATAACCACAATACAGACAGCATCTAATTTTATTTTATGTAGGCTTGCTTCCCTTGTGGGTCAACTGGGAAAGAATCCGCCTGCAATGCGGGAGTTCAATCCCTGGGTTGGGAAGATCCCCTGGAGGAGGGAAAAGCTACCCACTCCGGTATTCTGGTCTAGAGAATAGGGTCGCAAAGAGTTGGACATGATTGAGCGACTTTCTCTTCACTCTTTCTATGCCCATCACTGTGCTCACCACTAGGGGGCGGTAGAAAAGATGGACTATCTGAATAGGGAGAACAGCAGTGGCAGCAAAAGCAACTACCTGCCGGAAGGCAATACACGAGAATATTTAGAGGAGAAATTGGAACAATTGGGTTTGGACCCTTAGGAAAGAAGCAATAGAAAAGACAGGAAGGCCAATTGGAGCCAAGTTTAGAAGCACCTTGAATGTTAATGGAGAAAGTTCATTTATATCTAGTTCAGTAAGAATATATGGAAATAATAACACAAAACATTCCCTAAACACTTTGTGGGAAGTGTTATTCCAGTGGTTAACAGGCATTAACCTCCTGTGAGATAAGTACTAATATTTTTCCCATTTTACAGATGAAGAAACTGAGGCAAAGAGCAGTTAGAAAATTTCCCAAAATGATACAATAGGTAACAATATTTGACCGAGCCTAAATTCCAACCCAAGTATTTCTGGCTCTAAAGTCTACCCCTTCAGTTCAGTTCAGTTCAGTCGCTCAGTCGTGTCCGACTCTTTTTGACCCCATGAATCGCAGCATGCCAGGCCTCCCTCCAGCATCACCAACTCCTGGAGTTCACTCAAACTCATGTCCATCGAGTCAGTGATGCCATCCAGCTATCTCATCCTCTGTCATCCCCTTCTCCTCCTGCCCTCAATCCCTCCCAGCATCAGAGTTTTTTCCAATGAGTCAGTCAACTCTTCGCATGAGGTGGCCGAAGTACTGGAGTTTCAGCTTTAGCATCAGTCCTTCCAGTGAACACCCAGGACTTTAGAATGGACTGGTTGGATCTCCTTGCAATCCAAGGGACTCTCAAGAGTCTTCTCCAACACCACAGTTTAAAAGCATCAATTCTTCGGCGCTCAGCGTTCTTCACAGTCCAACTCTCACATCCATATATGACCACTGGAAAAACCATAGCCTTGACTAGACAGATCTTTGTTGGCAAAGTAATGTCTCTGCTTTTGAATATGCTATCTAGGTTGGTCATAACTTTCTTTCCAAGGAGTAAGCGTTTTTTAATTTCATGGCTGCAATCACCATCTGCAGTGATTTTGGAGCCCAAAACTATTCACAAAGACCATGAATTCTGGAACCAGGAACCCAGATTGGCATCCCAGGCTCTTCACTGCCTTACTGGGACTTGAAGCAGTTGCCTAAACTTCTAAGAGCCTCAGCTTCCTTCTCCATAAATCGGGGCATGTTCTGCCTGGCTACAAAGTGTTACTGGACACAGAAAGGACCAATCATACTGACTAGCACCGAGTAGACCCCAAGAAACACTGGTTGTCCTGCAAAATGCCCTGGGGAGCACTTTCAGGCCTTTAGACAGGGGAACAGAATCACTCGACTTGTACTTTAAGAAGTTTATACTGGAAATACCCATCTCCCCTCATTACTCTGCTGACGTGGAACCGGGAGAAATGTGTTTAAAAGATATTGCAATAGTCCAGATGACAGGTGATGAGTACCTGTGCTGATACAGTGGTAGGGAGAATGCAACTGTATGGTCTAATTGTAGGACATTAGAGCCAGGACAAACACTGTCAATAACACACTCCAAACTATTCTCATTTTACAGAATAAAAGAGCAGATATTCAGACTTCAGTGACTTGGAAGTCATGAAACTAGTAAAGTCCTTCAGTTACCTGGTTCACTATTCTTTCCTCAACTCACAGTCAGAGCTGATGTTAGACTTCATCACCAATATTTCCAATTCAAAAATAACATAGTTATCTCAGTTTTGTCTAAATCATATACTTTCTACCCCTCAGTAGCATCCATGGACATTAATCTCATTTAATCCTGAGTAAATGGAAACTCCCCCCACCCCTAAGGGAAGGTAGGTAGACTGGAGTCAGAACAATTTCCACACTACAGATGGGCCAACCAAGGCACAGGGAAAGATGACTCTTATTTCTGGCTCAAATCCTCTCACATTTACTTTTAAATTAGCTTTCTAGAAATTAAAGTTTGTTTTAGCTTTGAAATGTTACCAAAATGTTGATACAGGGATGGTATTCATAACATTTCATGCTGAACAGAATCTCCTGGGGACAGAACAGCTTAGATCTTTTATAATAATTCAGATTTTAAAATTTAATTATCCAATGATTCACTTGAAATTTTGTCCAAAGGAAGACTATTGTGTGACCAGTTGGAAACTGGATATTTGTAGTTGTTCTGTTTTAAATACAGTGAACGCAGGTATCTTTTCCTTAGACAATATGTGGAGATGAAATCTGTGTTTGTCTCCCATTCACAGAGAAGAAATCAGTTTTCCTGCCTGTGAGGAATGCTCAATTCTACCACAGCGGGGCGCAGGAAACGTCCGATGCTTTTTTAGATAATTGACACTAGGTGGCGCCGCTCTGCTAGTTTTCTTTACGTCTGTTTTTGATTTCTTTTTTATTCCTTTGTTTGGTAGCAGTGTTAATAGGTTAGCCTTAGCCCTGCAAAAAAAAAAGGATTTTTTTCCATCCTTTAAAAAATATGCCTGGGACTGTCATTGTGCCTTTATAAAAATAGGATAAAGAAAGTAGAATAAGTTATTCATCAGTGTATTTTCCTTATATTTTGCTTTTACAGTAATTTTCTGGACATTCAAATATGAGTCCAAATTGAGCTTTCTTTTTTTGTCTGTCAGTCTCAGATTCTTTAGAGATTTCATTTTAGTTTGATTTTAAAAGAGACATAATTCTGAATCATATGAGAGCTGTAAAAATGTAACATAACTCAAACACTGAAAAGAAAAATACATATCCTTAAAGTCGCTGTAGCTCAGATGGTAAAGAACCTGCCTGCGATACAGGAGACCTGGGTTCGATCCCCGGGTCGGAAAGATCCCCTAGAGAAGGGAATGGCAACCAATTCCAATATTCTTGCCTGGAGAATCCCATGGACAGAAGAGCCTGGTGGGCTATAATCTACCAGGTCGCAAACAGCTGGACATGACTGAACAACTAACACTACTCCTAAAGGAACTGAAAGCAATCCTCTAGTTTGGATTTGTGTAAAGAGGAATTCTCCAGCATTATTTAATTAGTTGTGTGTCTGAACCCCTCTTTTGAGTTCAAATTCCTAATTTTAAAAATAAGGAAGTTTCTCTAAATGTCCTCAAAGACCTTTCAAATTTGAACAGTTATGATTTTATGAGTACGTAAACACAGTTGTGCCCCCTGCCTGCTCTAAACACATATGCACAAGTTACACCAGAAAAAAAGAAAATCTGGATAATTCTCAGCGCTACAATGCAGGCAGTTATAAGTCCCCACTAGCTTTCCAGTCCATGTTACTCTACAGCGAGTTCTGTGAGAATGAAGTCTGAACACAGAGCAATAAGCTGACTCTGGCAGAAACACACCCGTGGAGCAGACCTAGTGTAGCACTCTGGATTTGCCTATCAGGGGACGGAATCCAGCTCTGACTCCAGTCTTACTGGCTGGGAGATGCTAATCTATTAATTAGCACATGGGCACTGAGCTCCATGCTGGGCACCATGAAGAAGGAAAAGGCCAGGTGCTGGGTAGCTTACAATCTACCAGGGATCCAAGTTGTCTGCTACTAGCGAGTTAGTAATAATGGGGAATATGTGCCAAAGGAGAGCAGGTCTGTGCCTTTGGCCTAAACCCCACCCACTGCCCACAGATGTCCTCCTGAGAAGTGCAGTCACCACCGAGGACTGGATGGTTGTAGAGAAATCTGCAGATTTGGGTCAGGAAAGAGCAGGGAGGGGTTAAAGACAGGCAGTCATGAAATTAATATTCCCTGCCAACTGGAAGCTGAAGTTAGATATCAGAAGCAGTATATTTTTTATGAAACAAAAGAAGATGGCATTGACATCAGCGTATTAGGCTTCCATGGACCTTCACCAACCTGGAAGCTAGTGTCTGGAAATCTGAAAGGCAGTGGGCAGAAATGGAGTAACAATCGTGAAGTCACGCCATCCTTGATGATGGCCACCGGAGTTGGTAAAACCACCAGTGTGAGCTCATCAAACCAAATGGTTCATACAGAACACCCCTTCAAATGCAGCACTGGCAATACAGGGCTCTTTTCTAAGCTCTTCTCAATGAAGGCATAAACAGTTGTGCATCTTTTTGGATGAGATGTTAATTGTTCACTATGACAGAGTAGCTAAACGACCTGCTGAAGACCATGTAACATATTAATTTTTACAAAAACCAGGCAAACTTGGAAGTATTTTGTATTTGATGGCATCTGGTCCCATCACTTCATGGGAAATAGATGGGGAAACAGTGGAAACAGTGTCAGACTTTATTTTGGGGGGCTCCAAAATCACTGCAGATGGTGACTGCAGCCATGAAATTAAAAGATGCTTACTCCTTGGAAGAAAAGTTATGACCAACCTATTCAACCTATATTCAAAAGCAGAGACATTACTTTGCCAACAAAGGTCCGTCTAGTCAAGGCTATGGTTTTTCCTGTGGTCATGTATGGATGTGAGAGTTGGACTGTGAAGAAGGCTGAGCGCCGAAGAATTGATGCTTTTGAACTGTGGTGTTGGAGAGGACCCTTGAGAGTCCCTTGGACTGCAAGGAGATCCAACCAGTCCATTTTAAAGGAGATCAGTCCTGGGATTTCTTTGGAAGGAATGATGCTAAAGCTGAAACTCTAGTACTTTGGCCACCTCATGCGAAGAGTTGACTCATTGGAAAAGACTCTGATGCTGGGAGGGATTGGGGGCAGGAAGAGAAGGGGACGACAGAGGATGAGATGGCTGGATGGCATCACTGACTCGATGGATGTGAGTCTGAGTGAACTCTGGGAGTTGGTGATGGACAGGGAGGCCTGGTGAGCTGCGATTCATGGGGTCGCAAAGAGTCGGACATGACTGATGGACTGAACTGAGGCTTTGGAATACATGGTATGAACAAACTTTCTCCCTAGTGAGAACTACTTAATTGAAAAGTGGCTGAACATAGCAAAAATAGAGTAGGCATGGGCCTCCCTGAGCCCTGCTGCACTTCATAGTGAGGAGCCTGGCAATGTGGCAAGTTCTCCTGGGGCATGGTTGGGGGTGCGGAGGTGTGGGAAAGCGAGAAACTGAGAGTGAGTGGAATAGAACCTGAGGCAGTGAAACAAGGGGAAGGGAGACAGACGAAGAAGTAGCCATTCCCTACTCCAGGGAATCTTCCCTACCCAGGGATTGAACCTCTGTCTCTGGTGTCTCCTGCATTGGCAGGTGGATTCTTTACCACTAGCGCCATCTGGGAAGCCAAAGAAGTAGCTGCTCAGGAGCATAAGTTCATGAACCAAACCTTTGTAAATCAGGAATGCATTTCAGTTCAAGATGGCAGCAACGGTGGCCATCCACAAAGGTGTGGGACTTCTAGGAATGAGCTGGCCTTCCTTCTTCCTGATCTAAGAGAGATATTTCTCAAAGGGTGTTCCTCAGTGCACTGGCCCGCAGGGATGTTAATGAATGGGCAGAACAAATGTTTCTGCATCAGATTAGTTGGCAAAATGCTGGAGTCAACCAAATCTCTTTCCTGCCTGGAACCGTTAATATGCCACCATATAGTACAACTCTTTAAGAAGTTGTAAGGAGTGTTTAGGGGCTTCCCAGGTGACGCTAGTGGTAAAGAACCCGCCTGCCAATGCAAGAGAAGTAAGAGGCGTGGGTTCAATCCCTGGTTGGGAAGATCCCCTGAAGAAGTGCATGGCAATCCACTCCAGTATTCTTGCCTGGAGAACCCCAAGGACAGAGGAGCCTGGCGGGCTACAGTCCATGGGGTAACAAAGAGTCAGACACAACTGAAGCAATTTAGCATGCACACAGCATTTGTCAGGTCAGTTTCCCAAACTATTTGAGTTCAGAATCTTTTTTAAAATCACAGAGTATCTCAGGACGAATGTTCTGAGAAACACCTCTTGGAAAATAATATCCTAAAGCATCCTAATTTATTTCATATTAATTTCTACTTCAGCAATTCTCAGTGTGAAATTTTCAGGATAAAAGAATTGACAGAAAAGGAAAAGATTCATTGAAACACCTTTTTTGGTGACGTGATCAAAACCAGGGGTTCTTTTGATTTATTTATTGAAATCAATTGTGGGTGTAGACCCACTTTTTAAAGCAACGTTTTTAGCTTATTTTCCTCTCAGCCCGCTACGCTCGGTCAGCTCTGCATCCCCACAATTAGGCCCTGCCTAAACAGTGCTGCCACCTTGGAGCCTGTGTCACGGTGGCTGGCAGTCTAAGTGATAGCTTCTGCTGTAAGAATAAGAAGAATAAATACAGTTCCAAATTTCCAAGTCAAAGACAGTGTGAATTGATATTACACAGTAAAATGCAATGAGATTAAATCAATAACATCTGCAATAAGGCATAATGAAGGTAAAATTATATCTCTGGCTTCCTGAACAGCTGTGAATCTATTTTTAATGATCCTCATTTTTGGCAGTCAGCTAACAACTTCTAAAACGTCCTAGAAATTGGATTGTTAAGCAGATGAGCACTGCAGTGGCTCAGAAAGTCATTAATTTCAGCTGCCCTATCCATCTGCATGGGTGAGATGGAGGCATCAAGAAATCACCACCCCCTCCAATTTGCCCAAATGAGCGCCCCACTAACTGGGCCTTGGGTGGCCCCACAGATGCTGGGAACAGTGAAGCAGGAGAGCTGGGGGGAGATGGTCTCTCCTGGGAGGATGGTGGGCTGTTGAATTATAAAGAGAAAGGAAAGTCCTCCTTGGTTTTTAATGCCATAACAGCAATAATCAACTTTCTAGTCTATACTGTGCTATTGGAACCTCAAATCCAGCAAAGGGAGCAGGGCATTCTAATGATCCTTATTGACCGATGGTGCCCTGGGCTTCCACAACCTTGCTCTGCCCATGAGTTGGTCAAGTACAGGAACCAGGACTCAAGTCTTATTTCCAAGCCAGGGGCATTTGCGTGGCCCAGCAGGCCCCTTGTGTGGAACAGCAGTCATGGGAAAGGCACTGTGATTTGAAATTGAGGAAATGTGGACTACCCACGTTTTTCTTAGCTGCCTGGCATCTTGGCATTTTGCTGAAGCATTTACGAGAAGTTGTGACTGGCAAACAGGCAGTTGATCCCTTGGGCTGATTGTCCTGAGTCTGCCTCTCTGGGCTGGCAGGCGCAGGAGCATAGTGGGTGGCACCCCACACGCAGATTCTCAGATTCCCCAGTTAGGCTCACTGGCTGGGAGGCTCAGGAGACCCTAGGCTGAATGGTGTTCCAGAAGATTGCAACTGAGAGTATAAATAAGCCATTTAAATTCCTTATTCGCCTGAGAAAAAGTCAAGGGAAGGAGAATGCATTCCTTATTCTCTTCCCTGCACTGGGAAGCCCACGATATTGAGAGAGAAGGTTTCTCGGACAGAAGATAAAGCTGCAGCTAAGACAAGCCATGAGTTTATGGGGTTGACCCTGTTGCCTGGCTTGCTTTCAGCAGTGGCGCTGATCTTTTGCTGCTCGAAATATCTGACAGTCAGGACGTTTATGTGCAGCATGGAAGGTTTATGCTGTGGCATATTTTTGGACTGAAGAGAAGAGTTTTGTTTCCAGGAAAGTCATCTAAGACAAAGTGTTATTGAGTAGAAAAGTAAAAATGAATACCTCTCTTAAGCATGGGGATTACCTCTCTTAAGAAAGGGGACGCCTTCCAGTGGCTGACTTGATGGTCAGGAATGCTGTAAAGAGAGGTGGGAACAGACCAGAGGGAAAGAGGCATTTTGTAATAATGAAAGGATATCATAACATGCTAATGAGTAAAACAATGCCTGGGCCTTCCCTGGTGGTCTTGTGGTTAAGAATCTGCCTGCAAATGCAGGGGACACTGCTTCGATCCCTGATCAGAGAAGGTCTCATATGCCACCCATGGAGCAGCTAAACCTGTGAGCCACTACTGAGCCTGCACCCTGCAAACACTGAAGCCCATGTGCCTAGTCTGTGCTCCATAACAAGAGAAACCACTGCAGCCACCGCAATGAAGAAGAGCCCCCGGTCACCAAAACTAGAGAAAGCCTGCCCGTAGCAGCAAGACCCAGCACAGCCAGAAATTAAAGTCTTTTTTCTAAAAAAAAAAAAAAAAAAAAGTCTTTTTTCTTTTCTAGCCTGAAGTGCTAGAAAACTAAGGTTTGCACCTTAGTGCATGGGAGCAATCAGGGTCTGTGTAAAGGTGGAAAATAAGGCTCAGGAAGAGAAGGCAAGGGAGGTCTAGGGGAAAGTGGGAGCTGGAACTACTGAACTGATGTGGGCAGGCAAACCCCAGGGGCCAGAGGCGGTGTACTGCACGACGGGAATGCAAGGGCTGTCCTGCACCAGGACCTGCTTGACATGCCAGGGGAACAGTGGCAAGGGTCTCAACGCACAGGGAATTGACACATTTCTTCTGGCCCCTGTTCCCTCAACAGTCCTCTCCACCCCCACATCTGTTGATGAACAAAGTGGACTTTTTGCTGTGGTTTAAGAGTTCTTTAATAAGCTCATCTAGCTTTCTTGCTTAAAAAGAGCACATGTTGACTTTAAAGCATTAGCTGGGGGATGCAGCCCTTCACTGCACGATGAACTAGTTGTCATTGATGCAAACCTCACTCCTTCCCTGTTCACTGACAAGGGTTTAGTGTAAGGTTGGCAAGTAGGTTTCGTCTTATGTGTCGACTTCCATCTTTTGGCTCACTGTATTCAGAAGGACCATGAGGCGCAATCCAGGTTCATGGAGAAGAGTCTCGCATTCGGTTGGTCTGCCCTGGGTGAGGCAGGGAGGCAAGTTGTCACGCCCCTGCATCTCTACCCTTTGACTGCACCCACTGACGTCTCTGCACTTTAAGTGGAGCTGACAAAAGTATTAACAGTCAGGGAAACCTCAGGCTCACAATGAGGGAGATGAAGTGGATAGAGGAGAGCTTCCTACCAATCTCAAAACACACTGCCATTTCAGGCTTTGCAAGCATTGAGTCCAGTTCACTGCTAATAAGCCTATATGGGGCTTCCCTGGTGGCTCAGACAGTAAAGAATCCACCTGCAGTGCCGAGACCCAGGTTTTGGTCTCGGTTGGGAAGATCCCCTAAGGAAGGGAATGGCTACCCACTCCAGTAATGTCTACCCGTAGACATACTGTCCAGTCTTCCACGGACAGAGGAGCCTGGCAGACATGACTGAGTGGCTAACACTTCACTTCACCTCAAGCCTTCAATGGAGGCTCTGAAGAAGGGCTAAGCAGAAGCCAGAGGCCAAAGTAAGCTGTCGAGTTAGCCTGACTTAAAGCTAAGGGTCAGGAAATTGGGACTATTACCCACCAGCTGTGAGGTAGCTGAATGGTCTTTTTCTTCCCATTGCAAACAGTGAAGGGGAATCAAATCCAAAGGAAGAAGATGGAGAGGGATGTATAGGTGTACACACATTCACACACACTCACACACACATTCACACACACACACACAATATACAAGCACACAGATCATAAATATTCATCTGCATCACCTGTTTTGGAAATGAGGAGCACTTTAGAGAATGTAGTGCCAGAAGCCATATTCCTTTACAGGTCTGGGTTGGTTTGCTATCATCACTAACCAATTGAGACAAATGACCAAAGGCAGTGGGCCAGGAGCCAAGACTGGAGGGCAGCCACTTGATGATCAGGGATCTAAAAACTGACGTCATGGTCACTTGTGACTCCCCGGGGTTCAGAGCAAAAGTCACAGAGTTGGCGAGGCAAGTCGCTTAGTGGCTCTGTGCAGATCAAAACCTGGATGTTCGGGGCATGTGGAAGCTTTGCCATAAGTTTCATTTGGTTTTGAGAGGATCTATAGGGCTTGAGTGGGCTTCCCCAGTGGCTCAGTGGTAAAGAATCTGCCTGTAATGCAGAAGACTCAGGAGACATGGGTTCGATACCTGGGTCAGGAAGATCCCCTCAAGTAGGGCATGGCAACCCACTTAAGATGGCTTAGAGGTAAAGAATCTGCTTGCAAAGCAGGAGACTCGGGTTCAATCCCTGGGTCAGGAAGATACCCTGCAGAAGGAAATGATAATCCACTCCAGTATCCTTACTTAGGAAATCCCATAGACAGAGGAACCTGGGGGATTATGATCCAGGGGGTCACAAGAGTCACACATGACTTTGTAACTAAACACCAGTATTCCTGCCTGGAAAATCCCATGGAGAGAGGAACCTGGTGGGCTACAGTCCATGGGATCGCAAAGAGTTGGACATGACTGAAGCAACTGAGCACGCATGTAGGGCTTGAGTAAATTAAAAAGTGGATCTTAATAGTATCTTAAACAAGAAGGTATCCCATTTCTGAGGTAACTCTACATGTTAATATCTTTCTCCAAATGATAGCTTGTTAATAAACTACATTTCACTGGTAGGTAGTATATTGTGATACTAATAAACACTGGGATTTGTTTTTAAAAGGAAAAGCCACATCAAATCTCTGCTTTGACTAGTCTACCTTATGTACTAACTTCACACGACTCAGCAGGCCTGAATTGCTGAGTCAAGGCACCTGCTGGACGTGAGGGGCATTAAGTGATAGGCTGAAGGTCTAGGCAGGAGCCTCAGCATTTAGGGCTGGGACTTAATAGGATTAAGTGGTCACCGCTCCGCCCCTTCTGGGCTCAGGAGCAGACATCAGTAATCACAGGAATCCACCACAGAAGCCACCAACACCCCTGCTAGGAACCAGAACCTCAAAATTGTTCTCAAGCAGCACACTAGCATTCCCTGCAACTTGATAGCAGGTGACACAAACAAAATGAAAACGATTTGCATTTAGGGGGACTCTGCCTAATAAGATGGGTAGTTTTTTGTGCATTCTTCATAGAATGACAAAAAAAAAAAGTCTACTTAGATTTTACTTTTGCTAGCGGTTGAGATTGGAAATCATCTCCCTAATTAAATGATAATGGCTTGTTTAACATTTTCGTCCTTTGCACTTTCTCCCAGATGCCTTCCAAAGTGGTGCAATATAGGGCTTCTTATCTTAGGGTCTATGAACCCCCAAGTAGTCCATGCATAGAATTTGAGAGTCTATGATCTTGGCTGTGAAAAAAATTAAATTTATTTCTATTTTTGCTGCCTCTTAACAGAAATGACATTAAGTGACACTGTACAGGAGACAGGGATCAAGACCATCCCCAAGGGAAAAAAAATGCAAAAAAGCAAAATGGCTGTCTGAGGAGGCCTTACAAATAGCTGTGAAAAGAAGAGAAGCGAAAAGCAAAGGAGAAAAGGAAAGATATACCCATTTGAATGTAGAGTTCCAAAGAATAGCAAGGAGAGATAAGAAAGCCTTCCTCAATGATCAATGCAAAGAAATAGAGGAAAACA
>NW_011494936.1:1989812-2016186 GCF_000754665.1 Bison bison bison | reverse complement strand
AACAATAGAATGGGAAAGACTAGAGATCTCTTCAAGAAAATTAGAGATAACAAGGGAACATTTCATGCAAAGATGGGCTCAATAAAGGACAGAAATGGTATGGACCTAACAGAAGCAGAAGATATTAAGAAGAGGTAGCAAGAATACACAGAAGAACTGTACAAAAAAGATCTTCATGACACAGAATAATCACGATGGTGTGATCACTCACCTAGAGCCAGACATTCTGGAATGCAAAGTCAAGTGGTCCTTAGGAAGCATCACTATGAACAAAGCTAGTGGAGGTGATGGAATTCCAGTTGAGCTATTTCAAATCCTAAAAGATGATGCTTTTAAAGTGCTGCACTCAATATGCCAGCAAATTTGGAAACTCAGCAGTGGCCACAGGATTGGAAAAGGTCAGTTGTCATTCCAATCCCAAAGAAAGGCAATGCCAAAGAATGTTCTAACTACCATACAATTGCACTCATCTCACATACTAGCAAAGTAATGCTCAAAATTCTTCAAGCCAGGCTTCAGCAATACATGAACCATGAACTTCCAGATGTTTAAGCTAGTTTTAGAAAAGGCAGAGGAACCAGAGATCAAATTGCCAATATCCACGGGATCATTGACAAAGCAAAAGAGTTCCAGAAAAACGTCTATTTCTGCTTTATTGACTATGCCAAAGCCTTTGACTGTGTGGATCACAACAAACTGTGGAAAATTCTGAAAAAGATGGGAATACCAGACCACCTGACCTGCCTCCTGAGAAATCTGTATGCAGTCAGGAAACAACAGTTAGAGCTGGACATGGAACAACAGACTGGTTCCAAATTGGAAAAGGAGTATGTCAAGGCTGCATATTGTCATTGTGCTTATTTAACTTAAATGCAGAGTACATCATGAGAAACGCTGGGCTGGAGAAAGCACAAGCTGGAATCAAGATTGCCAGGAGAAATATCAATAACCTCAGATATAGCAGAAAGTGAAGAAGAACTAAAGAGCCTCTTGATGAAAGTAAAAGAGGAGAGTGAAAAAGTTGGCTTAAAGCTCAACGTTCAGAAAACTAAGATCATGGCATTTGGTCCCATCACTTCATGGTAAATAGATTGGGAAACAGTGGAAACAGTGGCTGACTTTATTTTTTGGGGGCTCCAAAACCACTGCAGATGGTGACTGCAGCCATGAAATTAAAAGACACTCACTTCTTGGGAGGAAAGTTATGACCAACTTAGACAGCATATTAAAAAACAGAGACATTACTTTGCCATCAAAGGTCCGTCTAGTCAAAGCTATGTTTTTTCCAGTAGTCATGTATGGATGTGAGAGTTGGACTATAAAGAAAGCCGAGCACCGAAGAATTGATGCTTTTCAACTGTGGTGTTGGAGAAGAGTCTCGAGAGTCCCTTGGACTACAAGGAGATCCAACCAGTCCATCCTAAAGGAGATCAGTCCTGAGTGTTCATTGGAAGGACTGATATTGAAGCTGAAACTCCAAGACTTTAGCCACCTGATATGAAGAGCTGACTCATTTGAAAAGACCCTGATGTTGGGAAAGATTGAAGGTGGGAGGAGAAGGGGACGAAAGAGGATGAGATGGTTGGATGGCATCACTGACTCAATGGACATGAGTTGGGGTAAACTCCAGGAGTTGGTGATGGACAGCGAGGCCTGGGGTGCTGCAGTCCGTAGGGTCACAAAGAGTTGGACACGATTGAGCGACTGAATTGAACTGAACGGAACTGAACTGAAATTTAGCATTTCCTTCAATAATGAGTGTCAGCAACAAACCAATGTTACTACTTGTGATTGTCATTAACAGAAACCACAGATTTCATATCTCATAATAGTCATTGCAGACATAAAATCAACATGTTCATCATGACTCTGAAATTACAATAGTTCTCAAATCAGCTGCTGGTTCTTGCTATTTGATGTGGTATTATGATGTGGTATTATAGAAGCACATATATATGACTAGATCACAAATTTAGTTTTAAAAATATTTTGATAATGACATTTTAATATCATTGATTTTTTTTGTCATTCTATGTATGATATTTTATAGTTTAAAATATGATTTCACAAAGAAGCTCTGTGAAGGGCATTCCCTTCAGATGAGCAGGCCTGGATTATGGTCCTTGACAGAAAACTTTGCTCAAGTTCCCTCACTTGCTTTTTCCTTTTGCCCTTTTTGTGGGCCAATTAAAGATAACATTCACATAAGATAAAATTCACTACATTAGAGTGTACACTTTAGTGGGTTTTAGCATATTAATAAGTTTGTGCAAGAATTATCTAATTCCAGAACATTTTTATCACCTCCTCCAAAGAAACCCCATACATATTAGAAGTCACTGCCATTCTCCCCTCACCCTCCACCTGCCCCGCCCCACCCCTGCCCCAGCTCCTGGCAACCACTAATCTGCTTTCTGTCTCAATGGATTTACCTATTCTGGCATGTCAAGATTCTTTCATATCAAGGCATGCATCAACACTTCATTCCTTTTATGGCTGAATAATATCCCATTGTATGGATGTACTACATACTGTTTATCCATCTGGCCAAGGCTTTCTCCAGTCTTTGTGTCTACACTTGCACAGTGAAGTGATTAGGGCAGACGATGGCCAGTTTCAAACCCTGTTTCTGAACCTCCTTTTAGCCTTGTTGTGTTGCTTTGCATACAGCTCTGTTTATACTCAATTCCAGGTCTCCCGTCCTCAAAAACTGACTGTCAAATTCCTAAGCATGTGGTTTTAAATTCCATCTGTTGAAATCCACCAAAATTTTTTTAAATTGGTTTGGAGATCTTATCTAATTTAAGCATTGTGTGTCAATGATCTAAAATGGAATGCTATCTTCTCTGCTCCAATTTCTGTTTACAACATTATAGCAACCAAGGAAACTATGATGGGCTGGGCGCATGCATAGGAGACTGAATTTTTTGAAGTGCAATCAAGAGGGGGAAAAAAAAAAAGCCATGGCATTTTGTATGCCCTAGGGAACAATTCAAGGTCTTATTTTAAGGTTCTTTGCCACTCTCAGAAAAAAAAATTTTTTGTTTTCACCTGTCACTTTAAAATTCCTGCAGATCACAACAGCTTATTTCCACAAGACTGTAACAGATTGGAAGATAAAGGAGGAAAGGGCTTATGGAGATAAGGGACTAGCAATAAATCCTCAAACTGTGTAAGTATGTTGTTAACAGAGTTCATTTGAGGATCCAAGACGACTTCTTAACTCAGGGATTTTCACTCTCGTTTTTATTAGTTATAAAATAGCACCCACTACCTTCAGTCAGAAATAACACAAAGGTTTCTTATGCAGCACCACAAATACATGTGCACTGTGAGAAAAGAAATGAGTAAATTACTGATTATATTTTGAATTGTATGCTATCTCCCGCCCCCGCCCCGTATACATAAATAAAACATGAACCATCCGTGTTTATCCCCCCACCTTTCTCGACATCAGCTAAGCTCCGTTTTGCTTTCAGCTTGTTCCTTTGTTACATAACCACATTCTCAGTCCTTCCTTTCATTTCCTTCCAAGTGCTTTCCATCACGGCTGTGGTGTCTGAAGCTCATTACACCTACTGGCATGTGGTGCTGAAGCATTTACTGTTCTCAGCCCAGCACATTCTTTGCCTGCAAATGCTTTAGATTCTTTTCCTTGGACGATAAACCAAGAAATCTGCAAATTCATACTTAATCTGTCATAGCCCTGTCACCCAATCCAATCCTCTCTAAACAAAATCCTTTTGGTGAGAGGAAGACAATACCTCTGTTTCATAAATAATTTTTCCGCCCACCTTAATCTGCTGTCTATGAATATTAATGAGTCTCATCGATTCATGTCTCCATTTTATGTCCGATATTAGACACCTTCCCAGAAAGCTAGCTGTCAAGGTTGCAAAGGAACCTATTTCTCTTTCACATTAAATTAGTGAAATTAAAAAGGGTGGATTCTTTGGCTTGTAGATTTCAAGAGATACTCCTTTACATTGTCCCCAAATTACAGTCCTTGCAGTAAGGAGAGGAGGGTCACTTCTTTTTTGTCTGCGGCAGGCAGACAAAATTGGTGACTTGATACTGAGAAAAATTTTTCAGACACCCATTAAATGTACTTGTTTTACCAATCTCCATTCCTTTGCTTGCCTTTTTAAAAATGTCTTCCTTTTTGAGTCTAGGTCTGAATTCCCATGAGGTTCTGCTTCCTTTGGCTATTTTTGCCTTAAAGTTCTCTGTGTACTGACCACAGATTAACTGGGATAGATTTCAGGGCTGCTGCTGGCCTATAAGAAATCTTTGTGAAAATTAAGAAAGTGTTCTTCTGACAGACTTAATTAGGAAACAGCATTCCCTCTAAATGGACATATTAGAGGGAACCCCCCTGGGTGAGTGTACCTGTAGACCAGGATCCAGGGCCTGCTGAGGGGAATGTGGGCTGCATTTCAGCACCTACTTTCTCTCCACAGGGCACCTTGGTTAGCTCCTTTCTTAAATCTTTCACGTGTATCCCTTTGCTGATTTCTTGAACCCAAAGTGTTTTGGAGACCCCAGAGATTTGCTTAGATCCTTCTCAACTGCAATTCACCTTTTTTCTCCTTTATTCTTTTTCATAGTATTAATGCTAAACCCCTTGTTTAACTGCCAGGTTTTATTGGAGCACCCTGAATTCATCTTTCCATCTTTGAGCAATTTGAATAGGAATTCTAACGATATCCTTGGGTACTTTTTGTTTATGTGGTTGGTTGATTTTTTAATACATGCTTTCATATGTTCAAAGACTTGTTTGCTGATAGCATTATTTGTTGCTTAAATGACAAACATATGGTCAGCTGCCTGAGGAGCTGTGCTATTTCAAGGCGGTTCAGGAAGCCTGCTCTAGGTCTGACTATACTCTTCCTTGCTTACCACTCAGGCCTGAAATTCTGCCTTAAAACCATATTCTTTTAGATTAAGTAACTAGCAGCCCTGTTGCAATGTATTACACTTGAATAGAACTAAGTAGACCCCGTTGTCCCTATCAGTCACTGACACTTAAATGAGAATTACTCTATCAAGTCCTATTCTAAGGGCAGTTGTGTGAGAAAATAAAAATGGTTTGGGGCATGTAATGTACTATCCAACTAGTGGGAAGGTCTGCTTAGGCTGGCAGAATACACAGAGTCCTTTGGCCATTTTGAAGGATCCTTTGGAGAACAAGAGACATGGAAGGCAAACTTCCCTTTGCTGTGTCTTTGTCTAGAGTAATCCCAGGGTAGTAAGAGATCTAACTTGGTATTACCTGTTCAGCAGCCTTGGTGTTTCCTGGTGTGACTAAGAGTGGGACTCCTGTTAACTTGTTGGAGCAGCTGAGAACTCAGCTTTCTTCCTTTGGCCTACAGTAGTCTCACCCTATTTTGACCTTGCTGTTCGGTATATGCATTGAACTTCTCAACGGCCCAGGGTTAGTGATATTAACAGGGCAAGACACACATCTAAGAAATTATTCTTACATGAACATGGCCCTCTGTGGAAAGATCTATAGGAGACAGATCATGGATGCAAGAATATTGGAGAAATAAGAGTTTTTAAAAAATCATACTTAGTCTAGTCCTGGCCCTCTCAAAGTGGGCTGCATACATATCTGAGAACACAGAACCGTGAGTTACCTAGAAGCTAAACATGGTGCATCTTCCTGAGTGCCAATTTTACCAGGTAATTAAATGTTTTAAGTGTTAGTTTTAAATTAAAACAAGCTTGACTGTATCATGGAATGGAAAACAGCAGCCACAGTAATGCTTGTAACAAGCGCCAAAGAAAATGAATACATGATCACAGAAAACAGATCGTAGATCTTAGAAATCCTCTAGGCCTGTATTTTCACAAATGACTGTGGATCAGATCACCTGCAGAACTTCAAAATAAACTTCAAAACACCACCAATGCTGGGCCCCTTTCCAAATGGATTCTAGAATAGTGATATTTCTCCGAAGCCTCTCAGGTGATTTGAAAGTACATCCATTGTTCTATCATATGCTTCTCACCAGGATCTGCTATATAGCATGTGGGGCCTGGTACAGAACAGAAATGCAGAGCCTTTGTTATAAATTACTAAGAATTTACAATGGTGGCAGCAGAGCATTAAACTAAGCACAGAGCCTGAGTGCAGTGCCCCGTGCGCACGCCCATGCAGTCAGTCCTGCCCCTTAAAAGCAGGAAGAGTGTATTCAGCACCCGCTGCCACCTTTAGAGAAGCATGGAGCAGGTGTGCAAGATGGGGGAGAGCTGTGTCTTCCTCTACATGTGCTAGTTAAGGGGACACACACACACACACACACACACACACACACACATCCCTGGGTAGTTTAGAGATACCCCTTGGTAGAAGTATTTGGCAGAGACTAAATGTGGTTTTCTTAATGTGAAAACACATTTGTTTATCTAAGTTGAGAATGAAACTGTCACATCCTGACTCTGACCTACCTTGGCTGGATTTTAAATTCTAGTGTATATTTTTTCCCCCAAATCACAACCTCCCTCCCCATTCCTACACAATTTCTCATACATCTAAATCTTTATCCAGAATTGTAACTCAGATTACTGGGAAGTGTTTTGTCCTTTTGACCACAACTGAGTTGGGGTCCCTCTCTGAAATAACTGTGTCTGCTGTGTTGGGGAGTGATGAGAACTAAGGTTACACGTGTGCACACACATGCACACACACACACACACACACACGTGTGTGTGATGGGGTTACACTCATACACACTCCAACATCAGAGAAGGAAAGGTCAGCATAGCCTCTAAGGATTACAGATCTGAGAATAAGCCTCACAGTAAGGAGTTCAGGAGACTGTCTTATCCTGAGGAGGAGAAAGCCTGCTGGATAAAGACTTTGGTGGGGGCAGGAGCAGCCGCACATGTGTGGTCCTGGGGGAAATGCATGGAGGAGAGGACCTGATGATCTGCTGAAGGAACGGAGTGCGTTTGTACTCTGGAGAGTCAGCACACAGGCAAGGTACAGAGAGTTAATGAACCAAGGGGAGGATAGGTACACCGGGGAATTCAGAGTAAGTGAATAAAATTCTCATTACGTTGTCTCTGGAATTAATATGCAAGCTTTCCTCTCGCCCAGGGCTTCTTTTCGGTATTGGCTGCTATGAAATACTTGGGGCCAAAGACAGAACAGAGCCCTAGAGGAAAGAAGGTGATTCATGTTCCTAGGAATTTGCAGCCAACCCGGGAGATGCAGCAGACAGAGAAGGCCAGAGCCTGTAGGATTGCAGAAGCTTTCTCAAAGCCCTGGAAATCATTAGCCAGTCCTGATGGCAAGGGCAGTCTGCTCAGATGGGTCTGTGGAGAGACCCAGTGTGGGCTGTTTTGTGATGACCACTGTTCTGTGATGACCACTCTTCACCTGATGATCAGCCTTCTTGACGCCAGACCCCTGTCTGCCTCTGATACTTAATGTCCAAGGCTCATCCCTTATTATCTGAAGACCATCTTTCAACCCAGAACCTTATACAAATGAAAAAGAGTTCATTGAGACCTAGAAAGTCCATATGATGGAATAGACCATAAACAGTCTGCTAAATGTGTAACTGCAGGGCATGCACATGTGTAGTGAGGTAATGACACAGAACAAACCATAAATCCTGCAGAGAGGGTCTTGTTGCATTGGTCAGGACAGACTTTCAGCTCAGGTAAATATGAGTTCTGCTCCCATCTCTGTACTTGGAGACAGATTACTCAACCTCTCTTAGACTTATTTTCTCCAAATAAAAAAGACATTGTGTTGAATACCTGTTTTATAAATTTGTCTTGAGGATTAAATGAGAAGGTGTAGGCAAAAGTCTTAGCATAGAACACAGAAGGTATTCAGTATACTTATACATACATCCTATTTAGTAGGCTAGTAGGCACATAGCAAGTATTCACTCATAATTATTGTTAGCTATCAATCCTTTCCTTCCCTCTGTCCCCACTTTTGGGATACATGAAAACGTCTGCCAAGAGAGACTTAAAAAGGAGATGTTTCTGGCTAGGTTTTAAGGTTCTGGCTAGGTTTTAAGATATTCTTGTCCTAATTTCATGTACTTGGCTGGTCTTCTATGCCCCACAGGCCCTTGTCAGCAAAAAGCCTAACAGCCTGGGTCATAACAGGCTCAGTAACAGGGCTGATACGTTAATTAAAAGACAGATTTCTCAGCCTCTGTCTTCTGTTGTTTTCAAACATTACACTGGGAGCTTCAATTGTGACTGCAATCCTGATTTACTTCCTGATCAATTTGGACAATGCTGGAAAATGAAGTGGTTCCTTCTGTTTCTTCCAATGTGTGTCAAGAGACAAGACCTCAGAACTGTGACTCTTAGAGCTACCTTCTAGCAGCCAGAGAGAGAACTCACACAGATCAGAAGGTCCCATGGAGTACATGCATTTCAAAAATACATCTTTGAGCATTCTGCTGCAAAATGAGATAAGTAAGGATGATGAAGTGAGACTTTTTTTTTAAACAAAGTTTTTCATTAATAGGATTATCTTCTGTGCCAAGATTACGGTATGCTTTGGGTATCAAGATGTGTTTTTTTTTTCCTTAAGCTTTTGATTTATTTATTTGGCTGCATTGGTCTTAGTTGTGGCACATGGGATCTTTCATCGCAGTGTACAGATTCTCTGGTTGTGGCACGCATGCTCAGTAGTTGGGGCACAAGGGCTGAGTTGCTTCGAGGCATGTAGGATCTTAGTTCCCTGACCAGGGATCGAACCCACATCCCCTGCATTGCAAGGTGGATTCTTAATTACTCGACCACCAGGGATGTCTCTAACTTTTTTTTTACCTTTTAATTTTATCTCGGAGTATAGTGCCTGGAGAATCCCATGGACAGAGGAGCCTGGTGAACTACAGTCCACTGGGTCACAAAGAGTCAGACAGGACTGAAGCAATGTAGCATGCACACATACAGTTGATTGACGATGTTGTGATATGTTCAAGCGTGTAGCAAAATGATTTAGTTATACATATACATGTTTCTGTTCTTTTTTAGGGCTTCCCTGGTAGCTCAGTGGTAAAGAACCCACCTGCTAAGGCAGGAGACCCAGGTTCAATCCCTGGGCTGGGACAATCCTCTGGAGAAGGAAATGACAACCCACTCCAGTATTCTTGCCTGGGAAATTCCATGGACAGAAGAGTCTGGCGGGCTACAGTCTATGGGGTTGCAAAGAGTCGGACACTATCGAACAGGTAAACAACAGTTTTGTTTTCAAATTCTTGTCCCATGTAGGTTATTACATAATATTGAGCAGAGTTCCCTGTGCTACATGAACACATTGCTGTATTTAAAATAGATAAACAAGATGTACTTTTTGTGTGTGTGAAATTATAGATGAGTTTTTTTTATGCCCTGACTTGGAAAAATAAAAAGTAGGCAAACCTATGTTTACCCCTACTACCATTCAATTAAAAAAAAATTATTTTTACCAGCTCATGAAATAAAAACGCTGGAAACCACTGATATGGACCACCCTGGCTGTTTGGGGAAAGGTAAATAACTTCCAGATTAGCAGCTACCTAGAACATTTCCCCAGATGATAGACCCCTGGGCTTTTGCTGCATAAATTATTCCATGTCTCTCATATGGTAGATATGGCAAATGAGGGTGAAAGGAGTTTTATGAGAGTTCATGGGTTCCCCCAATAAACCAATGGTGTATAGTAAGGAGGGATGCAAGGTCAAGTGTGCTACTCACACTCCCACTGTGGATACAACCCTTCTTTTATGTACACAGGCCTGAGCCCATTCACTGTTTATGCTGATCTAGTACTTCCAAAATATTATGTTAATATTTTAAAACTTTAAAAATAAAATATCTTTTGTTAGAGTTTCAACTTCAACCTGGTTTTGTTTGGGTTAAAAAGACCATGTTTCTTTTTTTTTGGTAAGGGTCCAGTATTGTAAAGGGCTTCCCCAGTGGCTCAGTGGAAAAGAATCCTCATGCAATGCTGGAGACGCAGGAGACTCGGGTTTGCTCTCTGGGTGGGGAGGATCCCCTGGAGGAGGGCATGGCAACCCATTCCAGTATTCTTGCCTGAAAAATCCCATGGACATGGGATCGCAAAGAATTGGACATGACTGAAGCAACTGAGCATGGCACAAGATATTGTAAAATTGCTCCTTTCATCATTATAACTAGTAGGTCCCAAACTTCACTAGCTAGCTTCAGGTTTCCAATGATATATCCTGAATTATGTGTTTTGCACTATCTTGTCATGTTTGCCAACCTGCTTCAGTGAGTATGTCTAGAACTCTCTGAGAAGAGTTAATGTGATTCTCTTAACTTTCCTGGGAGTTACACGATACTGGGCTCCATCCCCGGATGGGGAAGATCCCCTGGCAGAGGGCATGGCAACCCACTCCAGTATTCTTGCCTGGAGAATCCTATGGACAGAGGAGCCTGGCAGGCTACAGTCCGTGGGGTCACAAAGAGTGGGACATGACTGAGTGACTTTCACTTTCACTTTTCACAGGATACTGACCAGCCGTTGGACCCTCACACCACCCCGCGGCCCCAGGTCATTCTGCCTTTCCCCTAGGCCTCAGTCTCCCTCATCCTCTCTTCACCTCCCAGGCCATTGTGGCTCATTTCTGCCGCCTCTGGCTGGAATGACTTCTTCCCCTCCTCCAAGGTTCTGCTCAAGTCACATTTCCTCTAGGAATTCTACAATCCCTAGCATACAAATAGCCCCTTCTCATTTTCCTGATGTACTCTGTACTCCCCGAATCCAGGGCGCATGTGATGAAAGCTGAAATGCCTATTTATGTGTCTATCTTCCTACCACTTCCCATCATGTGAGCTTCGGATGCAGGACTAGATCATTTTCTTCTTTTTCTTCTAACTCACTGAAGAACTGGCACAGTATATTAAACACAGTAAGTCTGGTAAATGCTAAATAAAACTGAATTGCCTGAAATTCTCACTAAGCTGTACTCGACTGATTGTCATACTTCTCTGGAGTGTTTAAGAAAAAAACTGTTTCCGCCAATAGGAATATTTGCTCTAATCAGTCCACAGAGGGAAAGAACAACTCTTGAACCTTCCAGGAAACCACAGAGGATGGGTAGCCTCAATCATGTTCAGGAAGGGAAAGTGCCAAATAAGCATATGGATTCATGACAAGAATCCACAGTGTCCCCCACCAGTCACTCCAAACAACATCGCTAGTCGATTTTGCGCAATATTAGCCTCTTTTAACCAGCCATCATTTCCTCTTTAAAAAAAATAATAAGAAGAGTTCAGGGCAAGTCAGAAAAAAAAAAAAAAGCCTTTGAATTAAAATCTTAGCTTTTCTTTGAACATCCAGATGATTAAATGAGATCCAGACGAAAGCAGGCAATTTCCAAAAAATAAAACCCAGCCGGGGGTATCTGCATTCCCTCATGTTTCTCCTGGTAACCCCGTGGTAAAGTAAAGTAATGATTGATTCGGAGAGAATTATGGCTATTATAAACTGTAATCAGTGGTGGATGAGAATAATTACACAAGGAAAGGGGAAAAAAGCTGAAACATGGCTGAGCAGTGTTCTGATGGATGGGGAAGTCATTTCCTGGCCGTTAATGACTGATTTTTCAACAGTCAGCACACAAGCTTTAATCCCAGAGGCAAGAAGGAGAAAAAAATGGCCACAGTATTAAGGATGCTACTGATGTAACCTTACCAATTTTCATCTGAATATAGTTGGTGCCTAGCCCCCTGTCTGTCCCTGCAAATGCAAACAGACCCTTTGGGGGTGAGGTTAGGGCTGGCCTTTATCTGACAGACACCAGAAGGAGTTATGGTTGGAGAGAAATTCCTTATATCGTGGTGGTGGGACACAGCATCCCGATGTCACAGCATTGTAGGTTGCTAGAACTAGAAGGGCCACAGAAATCACTTAATTCTCTTCATTTTATAGATGAGCCCAGAAAGGTGAAGTAACTTGTTCAAGTCACACAGCTGATTGGCTTTAGCTTTAAGGAGAAATTGCCCACAGACCAGAAGGAAGGTTGGCTTTGTCAAACAGGCGTGATGGGATCTCTGAGGGAGACAGCTTTGCTAAACCTCTTTCAAAATTGGCATCAGCTTAGTCTCTTGCCCATTGAGCCAGGCTTTGGAGTTCAATATCCTGCCTGCATGAGTTGTATGGGGGAGGTTACAAGAGAGCTGAGAGGCCATGGTCTTGTTTTGGTTTACAGACCAGCCATGAGTCCTGTAACCTGTGACACTGACAGAGAGAGAGAGAGACAGAGGACCCAGTTTATCTTATCATTTGCAGCCATAAAACAAGATAACTGATGGAAATAGATTAAAAGTCATAAAACTGTGTAAAGCAGAACAGCCAAAAGTCAGTTGGTGACAGCAACCCCCTTTGGAGCCCCATGATTTCAAAGAGCCTTTGGAATACTTCAGTGAAGTACTGGGTCTCTCTCTCTCTCTCTCTCATCTCTAGTGCAGAGTCTCCTAAAGCAGAGAAGATAGGTGGTAGTCATGAGCCTGTGACAAATTCCAGCAACCTCTCCTCTCTCCCCAACTCAAGGACAAAGCACATGAGAAGGAATGAGCGGATCGTCTTCTAAGAAAACATGACTGCCTCTGGGACTAAATTATGTCAAGATATAAGATCAGGAATTTCCAGATGCTGTTTATCCCTTCTTAATTAAATTTGGACTTCTTTAGAGGAAAAAATACCTCAGTTCCAGGAAAAGTTGTTTTGACTCTGAAGCTATTTGGACTTTGTTTTATGAAAACAAACATTTTAATTAAGATACCACCATTCCTGAATTTTCACTGTGAAGGTATTTTCTGAAGCAAACTCTCTTGAGCAAGTAATAATTGAATAATGATAATCTATTCAACACTTTTAAATCATCTCAGTATTTTCTCTGTTTCCACTTTTAGTTTCCTGAGACTGTTTTCATCAGAATCAATCCCTTTCCAGGGACATTTTACAATAATGCTTTGAGAAATTATTTGTCCACCTGGCATTCTTTTACCCTTCTTCTAGCAAGCACACCTTACTTGTCCTTTAGGGAACCATGATTCACCACTTCTACAGGATCCCATATATCCACAAGTCCCGGAGCAGCATCCCAGTCTGCCAGCCCTTCACCCCAGCAGCTCTCCATTCCACCAGCCTCTACATGACCCCAGATGCAGAAGAGGGCCATGATCCTGAGGGCTAGTCCAGGTCCTCTATTTCCAAGCCAGAGTGACTGGCATCGAGAGGGTCATTTTTATTCAGCTTTGTTACATAGATGCTGAGAAAGTGTGTGCATGCCTGATCAATTTGGAGCAATAGCTGTAAGGAGATGGGTTTAAAGCTGCCAGTATTATCTTCCCATCTATAGGCAAAGAGAGAGAGAAAGAGAGACTAAGGAAGAAAGAAACCCTGTATGTCATCCAAGCCCTTGAATCCACCAGAGCCTGACTTTTTAAATCTGATAATGGTGGGCTTCTCAGTTATGTGCATGGATGGACTCCTCTTGTGCTGTAAACTAGATGGAATCAGGTTACTTTCTCTCTAACTACTCAAAGTCCTGACAAAGACTAATGCTTTTCATTGGACTTGCTCTGATTTAAATTTTGACCAGAGAGTTTGGTACTTATTTTCAAAATTGAAATATTTGTAGTGAATTATTTTGCTAGTAACAAAGACCTATTTACCTTATAGAGCAGAAACATGTATCCTTTGACTATAACTTGGATTTCCAAGCCCATTATACATTCAGTTACAACCAATCTTTGCATCATATATTTGGCATGTATGAACAAATGATTGAACAGACAGATGGGCTAAAAGTCTTTCAGGTATTACCCAGAACCTACTGGAAGCCTCCATCCTGCCAATGAGCTATTGGAGTGAATAACTATTTTTCTTAACCATGCATGTGTGCAAATACACACACATACACACACACATGCACACCCCACCACTGTCCTATTAAGCTTAACTAGAAATAAAAGCAAAAGGTCTCTGAAGAAAATATTGGAAATGATTGTTTAAAATGTGATTTAAGGAAGCATGCCATCCCCCACGCATGTGTGCATGCTAAGTCACTTTAGTCGTGTCCTCCTCTTTTCAACCCTATAGACTGTGGGCTCCCCTGTCCACAGGATTCTCCAGGCAAGAATACTGGAATGGGTTGCCACGCCCTTCTCCAGGGGATCTTCCTGTCCTAGAGGTCGACTTATGTCTCTTATATTTCCTTTACCATTAACACCACTGGGAAACCCGCCATTCCCCCATAGGTAACACCAAAGGTAGGATCAAATTTTAAGAACTCCAAAGGGAGGCAGAAACTACAGAGAGGAAATTTAGATACCTGGCTCAGCATCCCTTCCTCTTTCCCTCTGGAGTCCTCTCTTTTTCTGCTGTGTCTCTAAGGATCTAGTCATGAATACTGAAGCCCTCCATTCCTCATAGGCTTCACCCTGCTCTGCACCATGCCTCCAGGATGAGAGCATGGCATGCACTGAAGTCCTGACCAAGTCCTAAGAGCTCTCAGGTGTGGAGGTTGAGTGCTCGAGGCTGTGGGCCAAGGCATTCCCAAGGCTCTTCCCCATAAGGGGATCCTTGGGAGGGTGCCACATGGCACGAGGGGAACCTGTTAGAACACTGGTCAGTGACTGGCAGAACAGGCTGGTGGGGCAGTCAGGCCAGCCAAGCACACAAGGTGTTCCATAGCTGGTGCTGGCCTTGCTCTGCTCTAAGAGAAAACACCCTACCTGGCCCTACACCATGCGTGTGGAGTGCAGTTTCTCACCTGGGAGGAGGAAGAGAAGCCGCCCCTGGACACAGATATCAATTAAAATCACTGTCACCTTGATGGCACACAGCTTCTGCTCCAGGCAGGGTCTTCCCCATTTTATTCTGTCAAGATGGCCACCTGCACGAAGAGTAAATGCTGTGGGCTTACCAGTAGGTCAATTTTCTGTATTGGTCCGTCTCTGAAGGTAATCCTGAAACTTTATATATTTTTTTATATATATATATATATATATATATCTCCATTTGCTTGCTCCGTGGTTTCAATCGTGTCTGATTCTTTGTGACCCCATGGACTGTAGTCCACCAGGCTCCTCTGTCCATGGAATTCTCCAGGCAAGAACACTGAATTGGGTTGCCATTCCCTTCTCCAGCTCACTGGCATGTGCCACCCCAAAACCCCCTCTCGCCTGAGCTCCAGTGGTGAACCCACTACTTGCCATGATCCCGGGGAGGTCTCTTGCTTAGCACTGGCAAAGTGCCAGCCCCTTCCCTAGGACGTGGAGGGCAGCCCTGGCCTCAATATGACCACCACTTTGCCCTGCAGAGGAAAAGCCTGTGAGGCCAGTTAGAAAGCTGCCCGTAGACTCAGGTTCAGACCTCAGGCTGGCACTTTCCATCTGGCCTCCCCAGGGCATCTGAACACTTAGTAGCTTAACAGTACTCTGGAGGTGCTCTCAGCTATTTGTGTAAGTGATGGCTCCCTGTGAGGTGTGTGTATTATTCAGAGAGAGGCAGGGGGACGAGCTGCCTGGGGGCAGAGTCTTGCCGAGTGACTGAGTAATGGGCCTTAGCAAGGGCAGCAGCTCACGGCTGCCAGCCCCCACCCCACACACATCCACGCTCCAGCCTTTACCAGATCCACTTCCATTTGGTTGAGCCCAGAAGCTCTGAACTCAGAAAAGGGTGGGGTGGTGGGGAGAAATAACCCAAACCCAGGACAGAGAACAGTGTAGAGAAGCCTGTTTAGAAAAGATTTAGGCATAAAGACATTTTTATATATTTTTAAAGCACCAATAAATTCCTTCTCATAAAAATGACAGGAAACCAATTTGGAATGAAAGGGAGAAACTTACAGAATTACCTAAGATACTTGAAAGCAAATGAATGCAAGGGAAAAGAGCTCAGAGCCTCGGCAGTGATGGAGGTAAGAGGCCTTTGCTGGCCCACCTTGAACTCAGTGCTGCCCTGCAGTAGTAGCCTGACTCCATACTATCAGAGGTGCCCTCCTGGAGGCTGTGCGGGTTCAGGGGAGAAAGTCAAGGCATGCGGGGATCCCAGGACCAACATAGCTCTCTATTGAAGATCTTGCCCCTTGAGGTGTCTGCTGAGACCTGGCCTTCCCCCTCCCAGAGTGGGACGTCCAGGTAGGGTTACATGCCCTGTGAGGGTCTTTGAGGGCCTCTTAGCCCTCTGAGTCAGCTGTTTTAAGATTGTCTGGGACTCTGCATTCATTAACCAGGCCTATCTTGTTTCTCTTAGTTCACAATGCATAGAACATTTCTCCTAAAGTTGCGAAACACTGATTTTTTTTAAATGTCTACTTTTATTTTTTCTCAAATCTTAGCTAAATTTTAAATTAGAAAAATATTGTTTTAAAAGACATGTTACCTAGTTTTTTGATTACAGAAGTAACCTACTTTCATACATCTAGAAAAACCGAGAAAAGTACAAAATATTCACCCTTAGTAATATTTGGACGTTGTTGTTCTTTTCTTTCTTTTCAGTGATCCTGGGATGATAAATGCTAGACCCTTGGGTCTTTCTTTGAATTGGGCATTTTTGAGAAGTCCTGGGAAGTAATCTATAAAACACAGTATGCTGTAAAACACACTATACCAGCCCCTTCTCAGAGATGCTCAGAGGAGTTTTGCAGAGAAATATCATTGTTAGACTTGGTTTACAAAGTCTCAAAATCTTGTTTGATTCTAGAGCACTTTGTTTCATGGAACATACATTGCCATCCTGTGGAACTATTCTGCATACACAGTTTTGAAACTGCTGTTTTATCATGAGAAAATGTAGCAGCCTGCTGCCTTTTCTTGTGATGCTGGCTTGTACGCTCTAAAGAGCAGCTGGTTGACGTCCCCAGGCCCTCATATGATGATGTTAATTCAGGGGCTGGTCTTTGAAATACCATTGATTGCAATTCCAGTTTGATATATTGGATAGTTTTATTATTGTGCCTCCTCTTACTGTTCTGTTAAAAACATTCAGTGTCTTGTTTCCTAATGATTATCATCATCATTATCATTAATGACATTTATTGAACATTCACTGCTTCCAGGCACTGTGCTGAGCCCTTCACGTGAATTACCCTATTTAACCTCACACCAGCTTTATCAGTGAGACAATATTATTCTTCTCATTTATTAGATGAGAAAACTGAGGCTCAAATTGGTTAAGTAATGTGCCTGGGGTCAATTAGCTACTAAGTGGTTCAACCGGGATTGAAATTCATATGCCCTGTCTGTTCTTAACCATCACATGCTATTCATTTTAAATATCTCAGGTCCAAGGTTTGCAAACATCCATGGAGATTTAGTGTGCACATCTTAAGATCTTAAGGACTTTTCCCCTCAACATATTTATAGCTCTAATCTATCTAATTACCTAGCTGCCTTCCCTTTCTCTTCTGGCCCTTTCCTCTAGCAAGTATTTATTAAATTTCTACTACATTTCAAACACCGAGTTAAATGTGAAAATGAAAATTCAGTTTGAGACTTAGTCTCTTTCCTTAGGAGGCTAAGAGTTCAATGTAAGATTCGAATGAGTGAGACAACACAGAGGGATTGCATCTACATCAATGGGAGTCAGAGAGAATCCCCTAGAGTGGCTGATAAGAGAGGTGAATTTTAAAGCATGGATGCCCACTAACAAGGCCAAGGACTGACATTCCAATGTCAGGTATGTGAAAACAGACAGGTATGTGAAGGCCAAGGAGCTGCAAGTGCTGGAGCTGGGTTGGGCTGAAATGAAGGCAATGGGCTCAGACAGGAGGAAGACTAGCGGGACAGGTAGTCTGGTCTAGAAGAGACCCTGTGTGCTAAATGGAGGGATTTCAGGTGTATGGAGAATGAGATAATTAAGTTTGTGTTTTTGAAAAACCCCTCCACCATCAGCGGTGAGCTGCCTGAGGAGGAGAGATTAGGCATAGGGAGCAGAATAAGGAAGCAGGAATTTAGGGGAAAAAATAACATAGAACTTCCCTAAGACAATGACAGTTTGGTTAGATAAGAAGAAAGATGTTAGAGAAAATTCAGGAAAAAAAATTGAGAAGACTTGATGGACTTTTAGATGTGGGAAGTGAGTGAGGAATAAAATGACCCCTGGACGTTTGTGGGGATGATGCAGGCAGGAATTGGAAAAAGCAGAATGATAGCCTTAGAAGGTGGACAGTACCGGTGACCATGGGAACCCAGGGGGAGACAGAGCTGGTGGCAAGGAGCCTGTGTGTCTGGCTTGGACAGCTCAGTGGGTGGCCCCTGGGATAATCTGGGGCTTCATCTCAAGAAACCTACCTACTATTTGACTTGTCCATCCTCCTAGAACTGTGTAACACTGTTTTGTTTTTTTTAGAAAAAGCATGTTTTTATTTTCTGTGCTCAAATCTTAGCTAAATCTTAAATTTGACAAAATTGTTTTAAGATAAACATTAAGTAATTTTTATTATAGAATTTATATATTTTTATTTTACACATTTAAGAACACTGAGAAAAGTATGAGATGTTTACCCTTCCTTACCTTGTTTGGAGGTTGTGTATTCTTTTTTTCTTCTTCATTCTCCCCCACCTTCTCTCATTTTCTCCCATATGTATGCATTTTATTTAGTCATTTATTCATTCGTTCATCTATTTATTCAACTGGTATTTATTGAACATCAACTCTGTGCCAGACATTGTTATAGGCACTGGGAAAATAGCAGTAAACAGCACAGTATCTCAAGGAGCATAAATTCTAGAGAGAGAAATCTTGACAGTAGATAAGCAAATAGATGTAAAACAGGAAGGAAGGAGGGCAGGGCACATCCTTTGAAAGAATAACATAGCCTGAGCACACAACACAAACTGATTAGAACCAACGGGTCCAAGAGGGTGGACAGGTCGACTTCCCCTAGACCTCGAGCCTCAGTAAACACTCATCAGCAAAATAAATGACAGGCTTTCAAGTGCCATGAAAGTTCTCAGGTGCCATGAAAGTTCTAGGGCTGACCATCAAAGACCAAAAAGTGGCACAATTCTGGGAAATCTCAGTGGAGCTTTGCCATTTTATGTAGAGTGGTCTGAAAAGACCTCTGATAACATGAGGCATTCAATAGAGCTGTGAAAGAGTAGACAAGCAAGCTGAGAAGCAAACCCAGGGAAAGAATGTTCTGGGCAGAGGGAAATCGAGTGCCAAGGGCCTGGGATGAAAGAATGCTTAGCATATTTGAGGAACAGCTCATGACTGAAACAGAAGGAGTAAAGGGGAAAATAGTAGATGAAGTCATGGAGGGAGAGGGAGCCAGATCAGAATTGTTAGAGAACAAATTCTTGGAAGGACACACAGAGACCTGTTTAGGAGGCTAATTAAATATTCTGCTGAAGAGATGATGGTGGTCTGGACTGGTGGGGTCATGGTGAAGAGGTGAGAGGCAGGCAGATCTGGATCCATTTCCAAAGCAGTGGGAAGGGATGTGTGAGGCAAGGGTCAGAAGATAACACTTTTAATGGAGCTTTTGGTCAAGAATGTATAATATTTGTTTATGTATATACTTATATATCTTTCTATATAGTTGAAAATAATTTTATATCCTGCTCTGTCCCACCACCATTTACTTATTCTAAATGCAAAAAACTGAAGGATGTGAACAGCAGACATACTTCCTGTTTACTTTTTTTATCCTTATCTCCCCTTTTCTCTTTTTTCTTGTTGGACAAAGAAAATATACACGAATTAAGCCATGCATTCTGGATTTTGCTTGTGAGGGGCCTCCGCTAGAGGCTGCACTTTATTTGAACTGTGTGGCCCGTGGCCAAGGGAAATAAAGTTTAATTAATGCTAATTTTTCTAACCCCTTTCTTTGCCTTTTCAGCAAAATAAAACTACCTTTGGGAGAATGGGCAAAAAAAAAAAAAAAAGATAAAACAGATACCACTATACTGCTAAATCTAGCCATTGATACAGCAAAAATATTTTGCTATGTGGCTGCATTTGGTCATAAACAATAGAATAATTTTTATCTTGCTCCTTCCCCTACCTACCTCTCTCTAAGTTTGAACAAGTCAGTTGATTTTCATTTATCTTTATTTCCTTAGAAGATTTAGACAATCCGTGAGTTTGTTTGCACTGGGCTATGATCTGAGTGCTGGTCTTGGTTGGCTGTTATCACAGCTAGATTGTAGAGTATAGAGAGGGCTAGCAAGGGGGCCACCTGCTGGGATGCTCATTAGGGTACATTTGTTGGCCTTTAGTGTCTGTGAAATCACATCAGACTAGCTTCTTAGGGCCCAGCTATTAGGAAGCAATCTTTGCCTATTTTTGTAAGTAACAGTTTTTCCTTAATTAAGTTTAGAAACAAGACCTGTCCTTGTTGTTCGGTAGGAAAGACCCTCAGCAGCTAGTATTGAAGGGGTTGCTTTCCCGCCTTTGGTCTACTTGCTGAAGTAGTTCAAGTGTAGACTATGAGGTGGTCTTGAAGGTAGAGCATTCCCATGAGAAAATGGTATAACATAAAGCCTTAGAGTCTTATGGCTGGATAATTGTTTGAAAGAATCTAATCTGGTCCCATTGTCTTCCTCATTTCCCCATACCCAGATCAAAAAACAAAGCAAACAAAACAAGCAAATGAACACAAACAAAATTCTCCATCACTATCCTCCACTATTACCTCCATCCTATTTTTGAAATGAGGGAGCCCAGGCCTAGAGTGTGAGGGGTCACCCAACCTGTGAACTGCAGAGCTAGTGTGAGCCAAGTGAGGCTTGGCTCAGGAGGTTAGCACCAAGAACCCAGTGGCTGCCATCAAAACCCAAACACATTTGCTGCTGGTTACTCTTTGGCCCTGGCTTTTGATTACATCACAAGTGAGGGCAGTGACACATCTCACCTGGACCACTGCAGTGGCCTTCAAAGTAAAATCCCTTTATAATCCTTTCTCTCCTCCAGTTCCTACTGGAAAGATCTGGGGCACTGAGAGCTGAGGGAGGTTGGGGCAAAGGAGTGGAAGCTTGGAGCCGCACGGAGATGAAACCAAGAGTTGTGACATGGAGCTGCCTTCAGTGGAGAGCTATATTTGTTTATGAGCCTTATTCCTGCTGAGAGTGGAAAACACTTAATCTTAGAAATTCAAGCTACATCATTCTCTTCTGATAATAATAATAGCCTCTTTAGAAAAAATTACTTTCCTCCTTTCAAGGGCTTCCCCTACCTCCTCTTGCACAAAGAGGCATCTTGGTTAGTTGCATGGAAAATCCATGTATCCTCTTGGCATTGGGATATTTATTCTCTAGGACTTTGCTGAATCTGTGAGTGCTTGAGGTTGATGAATCTACCTGTGACCAGGCATGTCACTTCCGGTGTTCCTTTTATCCTCTACAGGGTTGCTTGTGTGTCCTTATGACAGGGCAGATGGCTTCCTGCAGTGTGAGTGATCCAAAAGACCAAGGCAAAAACTCCAGTCCCTTTATAAACTAGCCGTGGAAGCCATATGTTCCCACCTTTGCTGTATTCTGTTGGTCACACAATCAAACTCTGATGCATTGTGGAAGGGACCTATATAAAGGTGCAAATATGAGGAGACAGGGATCATTGGCGTCCATCTTGGAGGCTAGTTTCCATAGCAACTGAGGTGTGTGTGCTCTGGTGGGAACAGATGACCCAGCAGACAATTTAGAGAGCTCTATATACCATCACTAAATTCACTGCTCTGTCAGTGAAACTTTCAATAACATATACACTGTGGGAAGGACTGGAGATTAGGAGGAACTCAAATATTTCTCATGTGGAAATATTCTTACTCACAGACTCTTCATGTTCCTTAGTCTTGGAATTACAAATAACACCCCCTCTGACATTTTGTTATGTCAGAGGTGAATATTTAGAAATCCATTCTCGGTGAGCACCTTAGAGGGTAATGTGTCTTAAGTGTCATTTAGTATTGTGCAACCATCTCAGCCAAGGCATCCTCTAGATAGTAACTTGTTATTTCTCTTAATTTATGGGTGGTTTGTCATTGAGACTTACTGGGAGAAGAAAAGGAGAACCCAGAGGACCCATGAAGTCTTTCCACCAGTCTTTATTTTTGATAAAGACAGTCCTTCTCACTTTTGTTAACAAAATTCATGCAGTGCAGTACACATTTATGGAATCTCACCATGTTAGAACTGAAAGAGATTTCAGCAATCATGCATTCCAGCTCCATTCTTTCACAGGGAAGGAAGCCAATGCCCTGATCAGTGAGGAGATTTGTCTATTATCAGACAGCTTATCAGAGGCAAATTGAGAACTAGAAGCCAAATTCTTAACCCCAGTCCATTGTGTTTCTTACTACTCCAAGCTGTTTCTAAATCCTCATTTCAAAAAATTTTTGATGTAAAATATTCTGCCTTTATCACAAGCTTTCTGATATAGATCATTCTTTTTTTAAAAAAGGAAGTCATTATTAATTCTTCTGGAGTCAGAGTCTATTTTGAGAATTCCATGTCGGTTATAGGCTCACTTCCAGAAATATGCATATACTCACCTAGACACACAAGATTTGATGCACAAATTCAGGGAGTGCAGACCACCTGAAGGCCATCCTAGGGGAGTGAGCAAGTCAAGCCACAAAGCCCTGTTTAAAAGTTTATTTATAAATGTTGCTTTAAAAATTAATGTGTTCTGTACTTCCAAAATTATACTGTAAAAATATTCTTGATGAGCTTTGTTTCTCCAGCATTTAAACAACATTTTCATTTAGATTATATTACCATCTTTGGAAGTTGAATTGTCTTCTGGCTTCTCCACTTACAATGATTTTTCCTTAAGCCCAAAATATTTCTTTAATGCATCTTCCAAAGGATTCTCTTTTAGGTCTCTCTTGTCTTGGGAGATCACCTTTATCTCATTTAATTGAGAATACTTTTGTTTTATAGACTGTTTGATATTTGAAAGACTGTGAGGTTAAATCCACCACCTGTAGACTTTCCCCCACTGTGCATCAGGCATTATTTCATCACTACATGACAATTCCAATCAGAATTCAAAGCTTGCACTGACAGCTTGAGTCTGTGGGGTCATGTCTAAGTTTATCACCTAACAATCCAGCAATAGGTTTCTTTGGGTGGTTCATCTAAGTCATTCATTCTGCTGTCCAGCTAGATGAGTGTTTCATATCTTTCATATTTTCCTCCCTCCTCAAATTCCAGTGCCCCTTCCCTTATCCTCATCTCAGATGATGACCTTATTTTCTATTTCACTAATAAATTGAAGCAACCTGAAGAGAACCTTCACAGGCTCCCATAGCCATATCCTCCCAACTCTCTGCACCTATACTGTGGGGACCAGGTGCTCGCTGATTAGGATAAATGAACTGTTCAAGGTCAGTCCCTGCTCATGCATTAGGTCTTATTCCTTCTTTCCTGCTCAAAGACACAGCTTCAGCACTCTCTTCTTTTTACTCAAATGTAAATCAAACCCTTCTTTCTGTACTGAATTGCTCCAATCAGCGTGCGACCCTACCATGATTTCTCCACTGTACAACAAAGCTATGATCAGACTTCTCTGCTCTCAGTTATAGCAAAACTCCTTGAAAGACTTGTCTCTACCCTCAAGAGTCCATTTGTACTCCTCTTATTCTCTTCTGAACCCACTGCAACCACGTTTTTACCCCCACCACTCTGGAGAAACAGCTCTGGTCAAGGTCAGCAATGAATGCCATGCTGGTTACCACAACTACTTACCCAGCCTTGCATGTGCCACCTATTGTGTCTCTGAGACCTGTCCCCAAACTTCCTGTTTGTCAAATGCTCAGGCTATCACAAATGGAAGGAAGGTGATTTTACCCATGTGCTCCCCAAATTTGATAATGCTTCATATCCAGCCCCCTTTTTTTATACAATGAAAATTTATGAAACAATTAAGTCCATTCAATGGACTTGTATGGACTTTCATTTCACATGGCATGAAAATGACTTTCATTTATATGGAATGGAAAAATGGACTTTCATTTTACAATGAAAATGTAAAATTTTCTAGTCTGCACATACAAAGAGGTGCATTGGCAACTATCCAATAACTCTGGACTGTTTAGGCAAAGAGATAAAATAACCGAGACATTCTGCTGCCCCTGGCCCCTAATCTCTTGGCCTTAGTTGGAGCTATTTGGGCTTGAAGGATGTGAGCGATGTTTGCTCACATCTCAGTGTTTGCTTTCCCTTTTCCTGGGGAGAAGGTCCCAAAGTCTAGAATGTCACATATCTTACTTCAAAGGAAAATGCACAGCATGAAAATGGAGTTTTAGGAGCCAAGCAAGCTGCACCCTATTTAACAGACAGCAACTACGATGGTCTCCGTGGGCCCTGGAGTGGATGGCCACGCATCAGACTCCGATGGGAGGCTCAGACTGACGGACAAGACAGTGGTGGTGGACTCTGGCGGGTGGGGAAAGCATTCCTAATAGAACTCCAGTGGAAGGCACTGTGTTACAAGTTATTCGCAATTTACTGCAGCGGGACATATACGTCTTCCTCACCAACCAAGAGGAGAAAAAAAGGAACTCAATTCATCTTTTAAGAACTCAGACTATTTCTTCTTTGTCTCCTCATGGGGCATTCTCCATTCTATCTCCTTCCAGAATGAAAGGTTCATTTATTTTCCTAGATAAGGTCTGAATAAGGGCAAGATATAATTTAAATGCAGTCAAGGCTTAAGATAAATCAGTCATAAAGAGGCAATTATTTTATATTAAATCTGTGTCCTTTCTAAAAAGGAATTTGTATTTATCAATTAACTCATTTTCACCATTTAATTTTTCTAAAGGAGAACATGAACTTAAAAAAAAAATCATGATTTTTTTTCTATTTGTAGAAAGATTTAGATAGCTTGGCGATTCATATCATATTACAGTCATCTTTTTTCATCAACATTTTATAAATACTGAGAAGTACTGTAGATTTCATTTTTTAACTTAAACATCTAAAACTCATGCTACATTTCTGTCATACTTTCCAGATTACTAGATTAGTGTTAGGAATACACAACAGGCAACTGAGCACAGCAAAAAATCCAATGTCATTTGCAACCAGGCTTGAGTGTGAATTTCAAGCCTGCACTGCAAGATCTGGGACTTGCTATTTAATCTTACAACATCTCAATATCCTCAACCAAAAATGGGGACACAAAGGACATATAATTGTAGTGAATATCCATTGTTTTTGCCTGTTTGTCATGCATTTTCTTTTCGTCTAAACCAGGTCATTTTTTTTTTCCCTTAGGAACTGTCCCTCCCCAATTCTTGGCCCATAGAGTCCTGCTGGAACCCATCTCCCTCTAGGTTTGGGGTTGGACACATGAACTTCCAGTCAGGGCATCACATTTCCTTGGCTAGAGTATTTGTTCAAGAAAGACCCTCTGTCAGCAAATCTACTGATGGTCAACTATAACCTTCAACTAGACATTGAAGGTTCTGTGGTAACAGAATCCATTAGGAAAATGATAGTGAACAAGACCCCTAATATGCCTGCTTGGACCTACAATCCAGCTGGGAAGACAGACTTTAAATAAATAAAGACAGAGGACAAGACAGTGTCTGTGATAATTAGGACTATGATAGAGCTGAGGAGGGGAAAGTCAGGGCTCACAGAGCATGTTGGAAACGAGGGTTAAAAGTCACTTTCCTGAGACTGTCTTGAGTCCCTTTCCTTACCCGTAGAATGAGATGGACGCAAGTGTCCTTCCTATTGTCCCCTATGGGGTTTCAGGAGGATGAAATGAGTAAGCAAATGTGAAAGAAAGTACCCTACATGTACAGGGATATTATTAGAAATAGTCTATGGTGCAGTTCATGAAACAATGGTACCTAGTAAATTTAGGACTATGGAAAGAAGGAAAAGAGTGGGAAATGATATATTTATGGAAGAGTAAATCAATTATTTGGAGGAAAATTCATTATATACTTGAATAGCTAGAAGGTTTAGAAACATACCTTTCCTATTGTTGCTTTTGGCATCCGGTCCCATAACTTCATGGGAAATAGATGAGGAAACAGTGAAAACAGTGTCAGACTTTATTTTGGGGGGCTCCAAAATCACTACAGATGGTGACTGCAGCCATGAAATTAAAAGACGCTTACTCCTTGGAAGGAAAGTTATGACCAGCCTAGATAGCATATTCAAAAGCAGAGACATTACTTTGCCAACAAAGGTCTGTCTAGTCAAGGCTTTGGTTTTTCCTGTGGTCCTGTATGGATGTGCGAGTTGGACTGTGAAGAAGGCTGAGCGCTGAAGAATTGATGCTTTTGAACCGTGGTGTTAGAGAAGGCTCTTGAGAGTCCCTTGGACTGCAAGGAGATCCAATCAGTCCATACTGAAGGAGATCAGCCCTGGGATTTCTTTGGAAGGAATGATGCTGAAGCTGAAACTCCAG